>NC_052623.1:58597842-58900872 GCF_016161935.1 Mauremys reevesii | reverse complement strand
GACTTCTGACATTTGTTAGATCGTTCTATGGGTTGGTGTGACTTACCACAGCAAGTTGAAAATATAAAAGTATTCCAGGATCAAAATTAGCTTTTTGGAATTATGCAATCTAATTACAGTATGACTGAGTTCATTCAAATTAGCTTGCACTTTTTGTTTTATTTGGAGTTGACTAAAACAGCAGTTTTGAATACTCTAGTCAATGATGCATGCTGCACCGGCTCTGTCACTGGTTAAAATATAACTTTCAGCTGCTGAGACATGAATAAACCAATCCCAGTTTAATTAGGTTTGCCTGTATTCATATGTTTTGGTTTTGGCATCCATTATGTATTATAATATAAATGCTGTTTGTTGTTTGTGACCAAGGGACTTTTTGATGCTGACAGGAAGAGAGCAACATAGGGTTACAAGGATCCATTGCATCTGGTATCTACATACTAGTTCACCAAGCATATTATATAAGGTCTCTATCAGAAGCCTGTGTCACATGGATCATCATAATTGTGAAATTTATGTACGGATGTTAGGAGTTATGTATGTATACTGAAAATTACATTCTTACAGTCTGTGAATTGGGACCCATCACCAGAAGTTGATAAACATATTCTGCCTGAAAGAAACTGGTTTATATATTGGTCTGTCTCCATTGAGTATTGTATACTTTACAATGAATGCCTATTTATAGTCTGAGCAAAATTATAATCAAGACCAGCTGACTGCTCTTACCAAAGTGTTAGGCCTCAGCCAAGCACTGACAAATTCGTTGCTGGAAACCAGTCTGGTTCACCTGTGTGCTAGTAAGGTTACAATGGTATTGGACTTATAACAATGCGTTTAGTGTTTAGACTTTATGAAATGCTCGTAAATTGCTGCATGCATTAATCTCACTTATAACACTTTATCACATGCTGTAAGGCAATATGTAAGTTTTTGCTTTATGACTGTAAAAAATGTTTGCTCTGAAACTATGAACCTAGTCAGGAGGGATCGTTGCCTAACTGCCAAGAAGGCTACCAAAACTAAATGGGCCATTGTGGGACATCACAATACAAAGACTTTGTTAATTTCCCCTTCACACACATGAAGAGGCTACGTGCAAAAGGGCTCATCCCGTCAGCTTGATTTCTGGAAGAAGGAAATAAAAATAGCTGACAAGAAAATGTGTCACCTCTTTTTTGTTGTTTGGACTCTCACAGGGCTGGAGCTATGAAACAGAAGCAGAATGCCCCAGAGTCAACCTGGTGTAGCCCTAAAAGACATTCAAAGCTGACAAATTACTGCAACTCTTCCATTTTTTAAACCCATAGATTAACTCAGTTGTGTGTTTGTGCTTGCCTGCTTTATCCATGTAATAACTCTTTCATTTATTTTTCCTAGTTAATACAGCTTTAGTTAGTTTATTACAGGACTGGCTATAAGCATTGTTTTTGATGAGAGATCCAAGGTGCAAGTTGACGTGAGGTAAGTGACTAGTCTCTTGGGACTGGGAGCAACCTGAATATTTTGTGATCTTTTGTGTATAGCAACCAACTATCACTAAATCCAGCTTTCCTGGGTGGCAACATAGACTGGAATGCACAAGGGGACTGTCTGTGAATCTGTGGTAAGACTGTTACAGTGCTTCAGGAGTTCACATTTGTTTCTGGGTTGGTGACATCTAATTATAGAACACACAACCAGTTTGGGGTCTCTGCCCTGTTTCTTGACAGATGGACACTCACAGTTGTGAACCACTCCAGACAGCGTGATTCTCCAGAGGAGATCTAGGACAGGAAAACACAAGCAGCAGGGATTATTATGTTTACAAGAGAAGACAATGGATTTTTGGACTATAACTGTAGGGACACAGACAAACTCTGGATTTTTCCACTGAAGAGGCAAGAAGACAATGGGACTTGTCTTGTGAATAAGATCACAGCCAGGCCTGGGTGTAATATTCTGGAAGGATTTGGGGTGAACTTTTGGTCTATATGACATGACAGTGTCTCGGCAGGTAAGTTTAGTATGCATTTTATGATTTTATTTTATATGCAGCCCTTTGATTCCAATATTTCTATTTGCCATGATTTGAATTTCTGTTCTTTGTTAAATAAACGGATACTTGCTTTCTCTATAAGCAAATCTAAGTGCCCCGCATTAACCAAAGCTGTGATCTACAGTGTGACCGGTAAGCTGTAGTGTGCTATTCCTTTGGGAACAAAGGATCTGGGAATTCTGTGAGTGTCCAGTGGACCAGGGGCTGGGCACTCCAGGGAGATGCTCAGAGGACTGAGGGATTGGAGTGTATCTATCATTAACCTGTAAAGAGAGAGCAGGGCTTGCAGAGGCCTGGAAGGCATTTCTTGTGTTGACAGAGGCTGGTGGTATTGGAGAGCTGACCCACAGCAAGCACAGACAAGGTTTCCTCATGCTAAGGGCAGGTGGGAGTGAGGTGCCTGCATTCCTATCACATAGTTACACACTGAGGTCCTGCTAACCAGCTTATCTGAGTTCATAGTCTGAGAACTCAGCAACAAACTTTGCTTTGAATTTAACAGTTTTAAATGTACATTAGATATTTATGGAAAACATACTTGAAAGGCATTTGTGTAAATGGTTACAATATTTATCCTGATGAATTTCCTATTTAGATTTTTTGGGGGGAGGGAGGGTCTCTATTATGGGATCAATCTTGCAGCCATTATTCAAGCAAAATTTCCATTGACTTGAGTCAGGATTGATGGATCAGCCCCTATTTTTGTGTTTTGAAAGTTTTGTTACAGAAGAATCTACATATGAAACATGTTTTAGGAAAGTCCATTTTGATTATGTGCCACATTGAGTCCTGAGACCACAACACTGTCTATGGTTCAGGGCACCTCCGTAACAGAAGGACACCAACAAGATAAACCAGAGGCTGTAATACTTTGGTCTAATTTCAGTGATTGGGTTTAGCCTGTGGATGCTGTCTGGTGTTGGTAGCTTGTGACGTACAGGAGTCAGACCAGATGATCTGGTGATCCCATCTGCCCTTGAACTCTATGGGTACCAAAATCAACAAAGGAGCTAAATATGTATAGCTTAGCTCATTATGGTTTTGGTGACCCCAAGCTCAGACCAGCAAAAGTTTGACACACCTGAGACTTGATTGCTTATCCATCTGGGAAGACTGAGAACTCGAGACGGTCAAATAAAGGGACCTTTCTCACAAAAAGTTTTAATCCACTTGACTAAGAACTCAGGGTGGGATTCACGAAGATATTTAGGTACCTAACTCCCACTGAAATCAATGGGAGTAAGGCATCTAAATATCTTTGTGAATCCCACCCTCAGTGGGTTCTTGTCTGAGAACCCCTTCTCTCCACATTTTCCTTGCTATCCATCTCCTATCCAGAAGATTCTAGCACCTCACCCCTCAATGAACCATATCAAAGGTAAGAAGGAGGAATCTCAGAGTTTGTTGGGCTGATAAAACAGAGACTTGATGGTTTAGGGAAGGCTCAACCGTGAGGGTTTTCCTTGGAGATTCAAGTTCAATAAACTCCAGCCTTCAGGTGTTGATTCATTTCTTTCCCTGGGAAACAACAATCCAGGGTTCAGTTCACCAGCTGCTTCATGAAGTGAGCCTGTTATACTTGCACAATCCTAACAAACATGAGAGAGAAAGAGAACATGATTTTGGGGCTACATGGATGAGGAAAAGGGACACTTAAGCCTTTGTTAGACATTGAGAATTGTCTCCTGAGGGAAGCAGTGGAAGCTGCATCCCTTAGTTATTTAAAGCTGGAATGGACAAAGCACTATGCTGTCTGGAACAAATCCTGCACTTCTAAGGAAATTGTCACAATTAGCTACCTGTAATTTTTATCATTTCATGATAATTGTCATCTACTGTAAGTCTCCATTCTGTCATGCTAATTATTCAGGGATCTACTGTTGACTAAAACATATCTTTTAAATTGTTTGTATGTATTTGTTAAATGAAAATTTGAATAAACATTATGTAGGTTACTCCTGAAAAAAAACCCTGAAGACGTAGATCCATAGAAAAACCTTTTAAAATCTTGGACTATCAAAGAAAGATAAAGAGTTCTTCATAACGCTTAATCCTCAATTGGTTCTCTTTTCCCTCCCTAGGTACCTCATAGAAGTCACTTGCCACTACAATTTACATATCATTCTAGAGCTGAAAATGCTCCATTGTAAATATCAGATTGAATGACAGACAGACAATCTATGTGTCAACATAATCGTTAACTCTCCCGCACATACTTAACCTCTGAGAGTCACAATGGTGAAATTAGATATAAATGCAAAAAGCCCATGACATTTTAATGTTACCCTTTCAGCAGAGAGGATATAAAAGATATGATTTCTACTAGGTATTATGCATTTTTATTATTATTATTTTATTATTCAAATTATGATGGATCAGGGAGAACAAGGAAGAGTTTGAGACAAGTAGTTTAAAGATACAACCATGTGAGTAGGTGGGATGGTTAATACATTAACCCCAAATACAGGGGCCCAGTCCCACACTCCTTACTGAGGAAGAGTATCCCATTAAAATCAATAGGGAGTTTTAGAGGAGTAAAGACCGCAGGATCAGACCCCATTTCAGAGAAAACTTTTCAGGACATTTCATGCCACTGGAGGTACCTAGGGGGGATATAGCTATGTTAAGAACACCCCACATCAAGTCTACACATCCAATCTAACACTTTAAAGCAAGATGGGTGAGGCAATATCATTTATTGGACCAGCTTTTGTGGGTGAGAGAGGCACAGCTTCTTCAGGTTCTGGGAAAGGTGCCACTCTCAGTACCTTTCCCAGAACCTGAAGGAGAGGTCTCTGTAGCTCGAAAGCTTCTCTCTCACCAACAAAATTGGTCCAATAAAATATAACTCACCCACCTTGTCTCTCTGATATCCTGGGACCAACACGACTACATCAACACTGCACACTTTAAAGCAAGTAATTCAAGGGAAATGATCATTCTAATGTGGGACACATGGAGCCTATTAGAAGTTAAAAGATGTGCCATCTACGTGAGTGTTTTAGGCCCAGATCCATTGAAATCAATGGATGTTAGATCCCTAAATAACTTTGAGGATCTGGGGCTTAGGCACTTTTGAAAATCTCACTGGGCACCTATCTGCATCCTTTGGCGCCTCAATACCTTTAAAAATCTGATCTTAAGGCTCCACAGGTGATAGAGCTCAGTTTGACCCTATCCGCACTGGCCAATAAAACCATTTTAGTAACACTGTGTAGCCACCCGAGTGTTTAATTATGCTTAAGAATGTTGTGAAACAACGGCTCGTTGTCCTAGGTAGACGGGGTCACGCCAGGGAAGAATTTTGGTCCAACCAATCATTAAAGAAATATACTTAGCAATACAAGATGGCTCTTGCTTAAAAAAAAAATCTTTAGTGTATGGCACAACAGTCTCTCAGAATTATAGGCTAGTCTATTTAAATATCCTTCCAACCCCTTCAGCCCAGACTTTTATTCTGGTTACAAAGTCTCAATCACGATTCCCAGATGTAACCACTCATATATGTGGGCCCATTGCAAATACAGTAGCTCGTAAATGGAAAGTGAGCTGTTCACATAAGTACTATGTTGTGCATTAAGACTCCCATTGACTTCAGGGGGCTTTGGATAAGATCTTAAGTGCCTAATCCAGTTCCTGTTGGAGCAAATGGCAAAACTCCCAATGACCTAAATTGAAATTGGATTAGGCCTTAATTCAACAAGAGAAATGCTATAAATATCTTATATCCTCCACTGTGCTGTATCATGGTTAATCTTCCAGTATTAATTTCTATAGGAAAAATATATTATATTTACATACATCTATAAAATCTCTCTTTTGGTCTATGTATCCATCCAGTCAACTCTATAAACAATACGTCATCTGAAAATGAACATTAAAAGATGCCACAAAGTCAAAAGGTATGACATAATATTGCAAACAGGTATTAATTTGGGGATCACATTTTCACTTATTAATGCAGATTAAGAATGTATTGTTATAAACCACTTTAAAATGTTTTGCATTCATTTTACAATGAGTACAAGCAGGTGGAGTTGGTAACAGAGTACACTTTTTGCAGTGCAGCCCAGTTTGTGAGTCAATAACAAATCCTTATCTTGCTCATTCCAGAGGGAAAAAGTGAAACATGCATTAATTAAAATAATGAACAATTGTACAAAAGATAAAGCAGAATGTGCAGAGTGATGGAAGGTTTCATTTCTAAATGATCAGAGGGGTAGCCGTGTTAGTCTGGATCTGTAAAAGTAGCAAAGAGTCCTGTGGCACTTTCTAAACTAACAGACGGATTGGAGCATGAGCTTTCGTGGGTGAATACCCACTTCGTCGGATGCGTGTGTCATTGGGACAGGGAAAGTAGTAAGTGTGTATGCTAGTGTAATCGGGGATTTGGGGGAATGACACTGAAGTCTAGTGGCTGAGAATAAGAACTGGGAGTTGGGACTTCTAGATTCTATTCCTAGCTCTGTCCCTAACTTACTGTGTAAGTAATTTAAATCTCTGTGCCCCAGATTAGTTTTGCGGAAAATGGATCGAACAATAACAGTCTTTTAAACAGTATCTGTACAATGGGGTCCTGGTCCACGACTGAGGCTCCTAGGTACTACCACAATACAAAAGAATAAATAATGATAATATTTACCACACAGGAATGAAGCGAGGTTTAAAGGATCTTTGTTAGCTATGTAAAATAATCTCAGTAGGTAAGGAGATATGAAAAGGAAATCTGAGTTGAAAAGCAAGATATAATTAGGACGGCATATTTGAAAGGGTAAAATATTTGCAATTGCTAGGAGATAAGTGACCAGCCAAAGAATTTTGAACATCAGACATTACAGACTTATTTGTTTTCAAATAGCTGTCAACACAACATTTGTCCTCTATGACTCTGGGATTAATATCCAAGCATGGTGCAAGCGAGAGTATTACCACAACCGTGCAGTTTAGAATATTTGCTTTCCTCTTTCTAAAAATCAGCTGTATTTTTGCAAAGAACTTGTGACATCCAGTGCCCTGTTTGTTGAATCACAAGTTTGCATCTCTTACAGATATGCCAGGGACCTCTCTTTTCTATTTCTTTTCATAGACCATTATCTCAATCTGAGTAGGATATTTCCCACCATGCTCACTGCCTCTCTGGCTCTTTGTGCCACTGTAAAGTATTGCAGACCATCTCATGCTTGGGCACAGTTTTAAGCTGATCTCTCACTAACCAGTTAGAGCTTTTACCCTCAGGTTATTATTCCTCTTTATTGCACGAGAAAGGTTCCAGCAGTACCTTGCTATAAGTCCAGTGGTTAATAATAGCTATACAAATCAACTCCCATCATTGCTGATGTGATTGCTACATCAAATTACCTTGTAGTCTATTCAAAGACATTAATACAGTGCTAGTTACTATGAACTGTCTGTTTCATACCCTGTAAGTTGTAATTTACCAGCAGGGTTTCCAGTGAATGGGACAATATCTGAGTGTGTGTATAAAACCAATACTGTGATACACAGATGTGCAGTGACATTTTTAAAAAGCATGCACTGACTTTTTAGAGCTATGCCAAATGACTATTAAACCATCAGCTCCATGTGCCATTGCCTAGAAGAAACACTTCATTCTCTCTCTCTCTCTCTCAGTAGGGAATTCTTTTTCTCAATGTAGTGCAGAATGGTGTCATGGCACCTTAGTCTATAGGCTGTTATGCCTCCGGGTATTGTCAGCATCTGCTACTGTACATTATGGGGCTGTTCTCTGGCACAATTAGTCTCGCCAGGGGAATTCTGGTGGAATCTTAGCTAATAGTGTCAGATCACTGAGGCAGAAATATTCAGGAACTTGTTTTTGTTCTGCCTCTAGCCAGTAGGATAGCTGTGCACAACTTACAACTATTAAGCAAGTCATAGAGGCAGGGGTTGGAAAGATCAGAGAGAAAATATAATAACTGAAATTGTTGGAAAATTATTGGGGTTTGGTTGAGTAATGAGTTATTTAGAAAAATTAACTCATTTTTTGAAAGAAGGCTGTTTTCACTATTAAATAAAGACTCTTTGAATTCAAATTCTCCCTAACACACCTGCTTCAATTCACCCAATGGAAGCAAGACTGAGCCCTTAAATAATGTGTTACTAAGCTCTTTTTGTTCCTAACTGCACTGCAAATGTTGCTATTCCTGTGAGAATGAACTTTATCCACTGAAGTAAATATTCTGTCCTCTTGCATGGTGATGGAAAAGGGCCTAATTTCAGGGCTGGATTATTTCAATACAAATGCTTTCTATAAAGGATGCAGTGGACACTGCATCCAGTCAACAGGCCTTTGACATTGTGAACTACAGTAAATTGAAGATGGATGTGGCCCTCATGGTTGAGAAATCCACTGACTTTCATTGCTGGGAAGCATCAGAGCTGGGACAATGCAGATGGACGATTTAAACAGTGATGAGCTAAGTGGTACTGTCCTTTTCAAATGAGCACTACTTTTACATTCCTAAAACAGAACCATTCAGCCTCCCATGCAGCTACATAGTTTTTCAATGTTTTAATCCTAGTTTGCGCTATGTTGTGCCATGTGAGTAATTGATCTTTGCTATTAGCAATGCACTGCTTACACTTGGTTGCAGTGCAAAGCACTGTGGGTCTTCAAGATGTTGCTCAAGAGTACAGTGCTAATACCTCAATTGACAGCACACATTTTCTTCTGGGACAGCAGGCTGTGGGTTCAAGTTTGAAGGCTGCAGGCAACATAGCTACTAACACCCAGTGCTGACTTTGCAGTGGTGGTTTAGGTAGATGCAGCATTGCTGGAGGAGCTGGGTGAAATCCTGGCCCCATTGAAATCAATGAGAGTTTTGCCATTGACTTCAGTGAGGTCAGGATTTCACCTAATGTCTTTTGGAAGGGACATTTCATGGAAGTCCTTTCTGCCCATTGCTGCTGGCTGCTCACGTAGGAACCTGGGGGCCAGTGGATACCCTCAGGAATGGTAATAGCATAGTGAGGCTTACTCTTCCATGACACCAGCTCAGCAGTGACTGGACGTCATTGCAATTTGTTAGTTTTCAGTGGCCTATAGAAAATGAGCCAGTCATCTCAGTCATGATCCTTGTGGACAAATGTCCACATTACAAAGAAATAACTGGGCACCTTTGATCATCTCAGCAGATGAGCCAAAAAGGGAATGGGCCTTGAGACTGAGCTTCACTTACACCCATAGAGATGAGTTGAGGCACATGGGTAAGAGATAGTATCAGAGGGGTAGCCGTGTTAGTCTGGATCTGTAAAAGCAGCAAAGAGTCTTGTGGCACCTTATAGACTAACAGACATTTGGGAGCATGAGCATGCATCCGACGAAGTGGGTATTCACCCACGAAAGCTCATGCTCCCAAACGTCTGTTAGTCTATAAGGTGCCACAAGACTCTTTGCTGCTTTTATGGGTAAGAGAGGTTCGGGAAGCTTGCTCTGCCATTACCTGTGCTGGGGACGCAGTAGGTACTGGTTACTGCTGTCAACTTTTTTGGCCAAAAAGTTTTGGAACTACTGTACTCAAACCAGAGTCGGTCTGTAGGATACACTCAAAAAGCACCAGTTTACACATAAAGACAACACTTAGATCAAGGTTTAGAAAAACCACCACTCAGGGAAGGCGCTGACTGTAGAGATCAGCTTGTTGGCTGCAAGCCGAGTGCCCGCCAACGTGAATGAGAAAGAAACAGCTCATTAAAGAGCAGTGAAATTCCAGCATTTCTCAGGAGTAAAGCTCATGTCAGGTTAATGATATGAGCCATACCCTTTGCCCACAGATGTCATGCTTCAAGTTCCTAAGATGGATTGAAGGCAGAATCTGGCTATGTATGTTTCTTCATGTGTTTTAAATAAAATGAAAGTGAAACAGACGTGTCATGCTGCATGTCTACAGTTAGACTTCATTGTATATCCTTTTCTCCCCAAAATCAAGGAATGATGCTCACTGCCATGAAGATTCTTCTAATGCCTGCAATGCATGAAGCTATTGTTTCTACTATTTTACTGTCTCTTGAGTAATGGAACGTGTGATCAGAAATCCTTTTTGTGGGAAAACAATGTCACCTCCATTACCTGAAGGATATCATTAATGACTCTCTCATGTTGTCAGTGTTCCATTGTATTGCTTGGCAATACTGTTGGCTTCTTATTATCACACTGTTACAGGGAAAAGTTAATGTAATGAAATCAGAGAATTGCTGAGCATCTGTTCAACAAATTGTTTTTCCTCTTCGTGTGCATGAATTTTAGGGATTTAGCTGTTGACTTTTCCAGGATTATAATGGCCAAGAATCCAGCAGAAGCTCATGAATTTTGCATGGAATAACTGAACCATATTTAGGATGACAAATATTGCTGCATTATTATTCTACAGTGTCTAGAGGGATTCTTTTCTGGGACCCAACAGAACTTGAGCCTTCTTTAGCTGGCTTTGGATTACAGGCACAGCATGGGTTCCCTCTTGCCTTCCATGTCTAATGAGAAAAAGTCAAAGAATTTTCAACTGTCATTTGATGTTAGTTCAGACCTAGCCCCCCTGTAAGCTCCATAACGCTATGAGATTCTACAGCTTTGTAAGACTAGCTTTAAGGTGGATCAGCTGCCTCTGGAGAAGCAGCATTCAAAAACAGCAAAGCTGTTGAAGAGACACACTGGAGAGCGCTTGGGATGCAGAGGCAATCTCAGGGAGACAACAAGAGAATTGAATTATTTCACTGCTTTCCATGTTATTCATCTTAGTGACAAAATGCCGCCTTAGTCTCAACTTAGTAACGAGGAGTTCGGTGGCACCTTAAAGACTAACAGATTTATTTTATTTATTTTATTCTGTTAGTCTTTAAGGTGCCACCGGACTCCTCATTGTTTTTGTGGATACAGACTAATACAGCTACCCCTCTAATACTTAACTTCTTCGTAGTCAACATTGTGACTGTATCATCAGTGTGGGATCTGGAAAGAGTTTCTGAAAGGGCAACAAGCAGATGCCACACTGAGTACTGATGTCATGCAAGTCTTGATTAATTAAAATAAAGGTGTAAAACAAACAATACCCCGGTATCTTAGAACAGTGGCTCCCAGCCTGGTAATGTATACCAGTACTCGTCCTTCAGTCTTTTGTAATCAGTACTCTAGGTTTCCCTCCTCTGCTTCTTATGATGGATCTTTGTCTCTAGTGTATTACTGCTACTTGCCTCTTCCTCTATTGTGCATACTCTGACTGGCAATAGACTTGAGTCTTTGCAAAGTCCAGTCCTGCCTTCATTGCAGGTCAGAGCATGCAGAGTAAACTAAGAATCTGCAGGCACATGCTGATACAGCCCTAATCAGTAGCAGCCCACATCAGTACCTAGCAACTACTGCATTTGGGGCTCTATAAATACCTTAGATAGATTAAACAGAGACCTGAGTTTTCTAGAAAGGCAGAATTGCACAAAAAGGTTGAGACCCTTTCTCCTATAATACCTAGCTCACCAGTAAATCTCAAAGTGCTTTACAAAAGAGCTCATGGTCATTTCATAGAGTAGGAAACCAAGGCCCACAGCAGCAAAGTGATTTAGCCACCTCACAGGCCTGTGTGGCAGATGTGGGACTAGAACTTAGGTCTCCTGAGTTTGAGTCCAGTACTATACTTGGTAGGCCACACTACCTTACTATAAGCAGAGCTTCCTATTAGTTGTATCCACTAGAGTGCCTTGTGATAAAGGAGGATATTGATATAATAGGCATCACAGAAACCTGGTGGAGTGAGGACAATCAATGGGACACAATCATTCCAGGGTACAAAATATATCGGAAGGACAGAACAGGTTGTGTGGGGTGGGGAGTGGCACTATATGTGAAAGGAAATGTAGATGCAAATGACGTAAAAATCTTAAGTGAATCCACATGTTCCGTAGAAATTCTATGGATAGTAATTACATGCTCTAACAAGAATATAACATTAGGGATCTATTATTGACCACCTGCCCAGGACAGTGATAGTGACAACGAAATGCGAAGGGAGACTGGAGAGGCTATCAAAATAAAGAACTCAATAATAGTGGGGGATTTCAATTATCCCCATATTGACTGGGAACATGTCACCTCAGGACGAAATGCAGAGACAAAATTTCTCGATACTTTAAATGACTGCTTCTTGGAGCAGCTGCTACAGGAACCCACAAGGGGAGAGGCAACTCTCGATTTAGTCCTGAGTGGAGTGCAGGAGCTGGTCCAAGAGGTAACTATAACAGGACCGCTTGGAAATAGTGACCATAATATAATAACATTTAACATTCCTGTGGTAGGAAGAACACCTCCACAGCCCAACACTGTGTCATTTAACTTCAGAAAGGGGAACTATGCAAAAATGAGGGGGTTAGTTAAACAGAAATTAAAAGGTACAATGATTGGAGTGAAATCCCTGCAAGCTGCATGGACACTTTTCAAAGACGCCATAATAGAGGCCCAATTTCAATGTATACCCCAAATTTAAAAACACAGTAAAAGAACTAAAAAAGAGCCACCATGGCTTAACCACCATGTAAAAGAAGCAGTGGGAGATAAAAAGGCATCTTTTAAAAAGTGGAAGTCAAATCCTAATGAGGTAAATAGAAAGGAGCATAAACACTGCCAAATTAAGTGTAAAAATGTAATAAGAAAAGCCAAAAAGGAGTTTGAAGAACAGCTAGCCAAAAACTCAAAAGGTACTAACGAAATGTTTTTAAGTACATCAGAAGCAGGAAGCTAAACAACCAGTGGGGCCCTTGGACGATCGAGATACAAAAGGAGCGCTTAAAGACGATAAAGTCATTGTGGAGAAACTAAATGCATTCTTTGCTTCAGTCTTCACGGCTGAGGATGTTAGGGAGATTCCCAAACCTGAGCCGGCTTTTGTAGGTGACAAATCTGAGGAATTGTCACGGATTGAGGTGTCAGTAGAGGAGGTTTTGGAATTAATTGATAAACTTAACAGTAACAAGTCACCGGGACCAGATGGCATTCACCCAAGAATTCTGAAAGAACTCAAATGTGAAATTGCGGAACTACTAACTATGGCTTGTAACCTGTCCTTTAAATCGGCTTCTTACCCAATGACTGGAAGATAGCTAATATAATGCCAATATTTAAAAAGGGCTCTAGAGGTGATCCTGGCAATTACAGAATGGTAAGTCTAACGTCAGTGCCGGGCAAATTAGTTGAAACAATCGTAAAGAATAAAATTGGCAGACACATAGAAGAACATAAATTGTTCAGCAAAAATTAACATGGTTTCTGTAAAGGGAAATCATGCCTTACTAATATATTAGAGTTCTTTGAAAGGGTCAACAAACATGTGGACAAGGGGGATCCAGTGGACATAGTGTACTTAGATTTCCAGAAAGCCTTTGACAAGGTCCCTCACCAAAGGCTCTTACGTAAATTAAGTTGTCATGGGAAAACAGGGAAGATCCTTTCATGGATTGAGAACTGGTTAAAAGACAGGGAACAAAGGGTAGGAATAAATGGTAAAATTTCAGACTGGAGAGGGGTAACTAGTGGTGTTCCCCAAGGGTCAGTCCTAGGACCAATCCTATTCAGCTTATTCATAAATGATCTGGAGAAAGGGGTAAAAAGTGAAGTGGCAAAGTTTGCAGATGATACTAAATTGCTCAAGATAGTTAAGACCAAAGCAGACTGTGAAGAACTTCAAAAAGATCTCACAAAACTAAGTAATTGGGCAACAAAATGGCAAATGAAATTTAATGTGGATAAATGTAAAGTAATGCATATTGGGAAAAATAACCCCAACTATACATACAACATGATGGGGGCTAATTTAGCTACAACGAGTCAGGAAAAGGATCTTGGAGTCATCGTGGATAGTTCTCTGAAGATGTCCACGCAGTGTGCAGTGGCAGTCAAAAAAGCAAACAGGATGTTAGGAATCATTAAAGAAGGGGATAGAGACTAAGATGGAGAATATCTTATTGCTCTTATATAAATCCATGGTATGCCCACATCTTGAATACGACATACAGATGTGGTCTCCTCATCTCAAAAAAGATATACTGGCATTAGAAAAAGTTCAGAGAAGGGCAACTAAAATGATTAGGGGTTTGGAACGGGTCCCATGTGAGGAGACATTAAAGAGACTAGGACTTTTCAGCTTGGAAAAGAGGAGACTAAGGGATGATGAGATAGAGGTATATAAAATCATGAGTGATATGGAGAAAGTAAATAAAGAAAAGTTATTTACTTGTTCCTATAATATAAGAACTAGGGGCCACCAAATGAAATAAATACACAGCAGGTTTAAAACACATAAAAGGAAGTTCTTCACACAGCGCACAGTCAGCTTGTGGAACTCCTTACCTGAGGAGGTTGTGAAGGCTAGGACTATAACGGGGTTTAAAAGAGAACTGGATACATTCATGGAGGTTAAGTCCATTAAGGCTATTAGCCAGGATGGGTAAGGAATGGTGTCCCTAGCCTCTGTTTATCAGAGGGTGGAGATGGATGGCAGGAGAGAGATCACTTGATCATTACCTGTTAGGTTCACTCCCTCTGGGGCACCTGGCATTGGCCACTATCAGTAGACAGGATACCTAGCTGGATGGACCTTTGGTCTGACCCAGTACAGCCATTCTTATGTTCACCAATTTTTACTAAGCGAGTTCTCAGCCAAAGCATTGAAAACTTTTTATTCTTGTCTGAGTTTGGAAATTGCCTTCTGATGGTGTCTGACATCAGTTGACTGCCTAAGTGCATTGGCTATGGCAGGTGTGGCTGGTTCTGACAAAACACAACTATTGAATATATTATATTCTCTGGAAGATTAATGCACTTGTTTTATTCTTTTAATTTTCTCTTCGCTTCATCTCCTTTCATTTGAAATCACGGACGTTAAAGCAGTGATGTACTGACAATAGTTTAAAAAGGGGTCCTACAAAAAATTCCTACCTCCGCTTGTGACACAGCCCAGCTGCCAAAGTTGCTTGTACTGCAGAGAAATGAGGCGCTATTTTTATGGTTTCCCATTTAAACAAAAACACTTCCCGTAATAAAGAGGGAGTCAACACCACTTGGCAAATACATTTATTTTAAGTGCACTTAGCTGGAAATACTGACAAACCCTGTTCCTGAAAAATAAACTGAGTAGTTATATGATGATCAACTTGCATAATCTCATCTTGTGGGCGTGCATCTGTAATGAGAACTTTTGCAGGATGGCCAGGACACATTTGATAGGTGCAAACTGATCCAGGCAATATCTAGCCTCTGGTTCTCCCCTGAAACCATTTTCTAGTACCCGACACCCAGTTCAAATCTGCCCACATCTCCCATCCATTAATACTCTGTGCAACTTCTCATTAACTTTTCTAGCCCTCACTCACTCCCCCCAATCTAATTAATTCAATTCTGTCTCCTCCCTCCCTCCAATGTATCTCCATTCATTCTCCCAAGCAATTAATCAGTTCGGTGTGCACTGCTCCCCTTAATCAATTCAGTTCTGCCCCTGACCAATACATTTGTTCTGACTGCCAATGTCATTTCAATTATGTTCCCTTCCCATCAATTCTACCACTCTCCCGCCGTGCATTTATTAGGCACATAGGAACTGAAATGCCAATCACACCAGTGGCCCATCTAATTCCAGTATCCTGTCTCTGACAATCCCCAGTATCAGATGTTAGAGAAAGATTCTTCCGAACCCCAGCCAGTGGCTTGGATAGCTTATGCCTTGAAATAAGGGGAGGGGGGTTGATGCCCCTTGGGACCGCTCTCATTCTAGAGCTCACTCTGAATCCTACCCCTCTGAGCAGAGCTCATCATTGACAGAAATCTTCCAGCAGGAGGGAAAAGATGTATTGCTCACTGCCTGAAGGGTCACCAGCAAATCCTACATACAACAAGCAGCCCCTGGATCACTGGGACTGGCCCCTCATCTCCTTTCCTTGTGGCTCCCTGAGCTGCTTCATCTGTTCAGTACACAAACATTGAGGTGACGAGGGGGAGGAAGTAGTTGTCATATGGTTTCAATTTAGTTTTTATTCGACTTCCTGTAGTGCTGGGTCTTGGATCTCTGCCAAAACCACAGAGCTTAATTTCCCACCTTTGTATTTCTCTCCTCTCAGGATCTTCCCATCTGCTGCATTTCATCTGCATAGGTAAAGTTATGTTTGCCAGTTCTTTACTTCCAAAAACACTGCCGTGTTTGCTTCAGTTTCTCCAAACTTCTTTGACTTTGATTTCAGGTGCTGTGAATATTGACTCATGCTCCCCCTGGCCACATCAATCTGATTGCAAAGATGTCTCCATGCTCCACTCTTTGCAGTTTTGTAGCAGTGACTTCTGAATTACATCTGAATAGTTAAGGGTCTGTTAATATTTCCACCATAAGCTCCTAGTTTTATACTCAGTAAAGACACTCATCAGCGCTTGGTTTCTCTATAAAGGAGGACTGAGATAAAAAATTCAGCAGCTGCTTTTATGTATTTTTATGTACTGCACCCAGGGAGAAAACAGTGCTGAGCTCTCTAATGCCAATGAGTTCAATATAATTACTCAGCCTATTTTTTCCATTTTTATTTTATATTCAATTTCAATATCCACAAGTAAAAGATAGCAGCCACAAAACCCTGTATCCTATTTATTGGGGTTTATACGGCAGCCTCAAAAATGTGTCCATGGAATTAAGGAAGGGAACATTAGGCTGATTAGCAGATCAGGAAATAGGTTCTGATGGTGAGCTCTATCAGTTTGCAGTATATTTTCTCAAGGGAAGTGGTAGAAACCCCATTGTTGATGTATTTAAAATTGGACTGGGGGAAACACTAGGATACCTGACCAACAGTTATAGGTCTAGATTGTGACTAACTTCAGTAATACCCCCTGCTAGTCCCCTGGGCAGCTATATTTGGGATCCCCAGGACCAAGTCTAAGAAAGGGGGAGAGAGCAAGGGCTGTGCACCCAATATTCCCCACTGCTACAAAGTGGATGGGGAATGAGCAGAGACAGATGGGGCCATGGCTCTACTACCCAGCCAGCAGAGGTGAGCCAGCACAAAGGGGGAGGGAGATAGCAGCATTCCAGGATCCTTTACAGGATGTAAAAGAAAGTCACAATTTATTTCCCCCAAGAAGCACAGGGGAAACAGTGTTCCAGCCTCTTCCTGGGACTCCTCCAGGGGCTGTAAAGACGCTGTCTGGCCCATAGGCAACCCGGAGGTCAATCTGAAACAGGTCAGTTGTTGGGGAGAGGGCAGTACGCCAAACTCTCTGAGCCTTGTGGTACTGGTATAAACCCGTGAAATTCCACCCCAGGGCAATGACAGACCCAGCACTTCTTGGCGTTAACTCTACAGATGTACAGTGGGCAATGAACCTGAATAGCCAACAGATGGACTAGATGTCCTAGCAACATGTCTAGAGTCCTGGGGTACTGCATGGTGCCTTTCAAAAGTCCCAGTTCCCTGGAGCCAATGGCTTATTATGATTAAGGTGAGTCACTTTCATAGCCAAGGGATTAATGTGGGCAGCATCCTATCCAATTGCCTTTGACTGCCCTAATCTGAGTGCTCAGGGACCCAGTTTGCAGCTGGGTGAACTGGAAGTGGCCACTCAAGGTATGTCTACAGTGCAATGTGAGACCAGGCTTCAAACTCAGGCCCCAGCCTAACTCCCCTTCCATCTATGAACAAATTGTGCTAACCTAGCTCTTGGTCCCAAGACCCTATGGGGATAGATTAGCCCAACCTGAGTCAATCCAAGACCCATGGTTCAAGTCCTATTGCTTTTGCAATGTAGATGCAGCCCCCACTAGACTTGTACACTGGAGTCTGCCAGAAGTATGGCACAGACTGACTGTCTTTGTCCTCTGGACAGAGGGTTTCCCACCCTGCACCATGAGCACGCACAATTTGGTAAGGTGTTTGGGAAGTCTGCCATACAGATGGTTGGACTCAGGCCCACATAATGCAGTATAAATGCTAGAGCCCCAGAATTCAACAATTGCTAACCTGGGGCTGTAAACAAGCATAGATGCTGTAGCCCTAGATTAACAAACCAAGTAGCTGTTAACCCAAGGTCTACTAACCCTGGGCTTATATTGCTAGACAAACTCAGCATGCGACTCAAACCCAGGACCTTCAAGATTGAAGTGAGGGACCTTAACCATTTAGCCCCCCTTTAACTAGAAGCCTTAGCTGTATCTTATTTAAGGAATCAAAACCGTCTGTGCTTCGGCAGACCAATTAAAACCCTTCCTCTCGGAAGCCACATAGGCCACATCCTGCTCACCTAATTCCTCTGTCACATCTTGGACTGATTTTTGCATATCCTTAGGGTTCAATCTCTCTCCCAGAGTGTGATTTAGGAGGACTCCAGCAGGCCCTGAACACCGGTGGTGAAGTTTAGTGTTACCTGTGCCAAATGTCTCTCCTGTTCTTTAGCCACCACACTGCATTTCAAGTACATAAAAGGTTGTTACAAGGAGGAGGGAGAAAAAATGTTCTTCTTAACCTCGGAGGATCATACAAGAAGCAATGGGGTTAAATTGCAGCAAGGGAGGTTTAGGTTGGACATTAGGAAAAAGTTCCTAACTGTCAGGGTGGTTAAACACTGGAATAAATTGCCTAGGGAGGTTGTGGAATCTCCATCATTGGGGATTTTTAAGAGCAGGTTGGACAAACACCTGTCAGGGATGGTCTAGATAATACTTAGTCCTGCCATGAGTGCAGGGGACAGGACTAGATGACCTCTTGAGGTCCCTTCTGAGTCTATTATTCACATGAAGTTTTATACATCACTTTTAATCCTGTATGGTCTAGGCATGACTTACTTGATTTGCATTTTGCTTCTCTATTGTCCCATCTCTCACTTGCTGCTCTTCGGGTACAGGCTTATTGACTGTACCTAAATACAGATTGGACACAGCAAGCACCAGAGCTTTTGTTAATTGTGCCCCGAGGCTATGGAATTCTCTGTCAGCAGATTACCCGGCTGAAAACAGGCTGCAGCATTTCTCACTGCTGAAGCATTTCACTCAGCCTGTTTGGCTTTTCTGAACTTTTTATCTCCCGTTATAACAGGGCCTTCTCCAGCTGGATAGATGGGTTGTTAGTATGGCGGGTGGATGTTTGCTTGCCTTCCCCACTGTTAATTAGCAAAATGATTCTGAAAAAAATAAGATTTCATTCCTCCCATCTACCTTAGGGAGGAGGGATAGCTCAGTGGTTCGAGCATTAGCCTGTTAAACCCAGGGTTATGAGCTCAATCCTTGAGGGGGCCATTTCAGGAACTGGGGTAAAAATCTGTCTGGGGATTGGTCCTGCTTTGAGCAGGAAGTTGGACTAGCTGACCTCCTGAAATTCCTTCTACCCCTGATATTCTAAGGCCACATCTATACTTAGAATTAACTTTGATTCATCCATCAATGGCGGATATTTCATGCAACCTGGTCTATCCTGCTTTTAAGGAGAGCTAAGTTTAACCAATGCAAATTAGGGCTTTCTTTGCCAACACTTGAGATTGGATTAGTGCAGCTGTGCTGTCTGATTGGCCACCGCTAGCTGACTCCCAAACACAGATAAGGTCTTAGACTCAAACCCAAACTGACATGTTTAATTAACTCTTTATTTTCATTATTTATCATGTATTTACATGTTTATCATGTGACTATTTCTGAGGTCTGGTCAGGATCAGTGCCAACATATCACACTTCTGAAGAGCAAACATAAGAACGGCCATACTGGTCAGACCAAAGGTCCATCTAGCCCAGTATCCGGTCTTCCGACAGTGGCCAATGTCAGGTGCCCCAAAGGGAACGAACACAACAGGTAATCATCAAGTGATCCATCCCCTGTTGCCCATTCCCAGCTTCTGCCAAACAGAGGCAAACGTTGGGCTATGTATTAGCCCAGATTGCATCCAGTGGGTATGTTGCTATCTTCTTGGGTATGAATATCTCCAATCATCTTCACTTCTGTGTGATCAGTCTTTTGAGCAGGCATAGGCCAACAGAACGCAATGTGATCCATCTGCTAGGACACTACATCTGTTGGTCTTTTCCTCTTGCTCAGAAGGGCTATTGGCATCCAGAGGGGAAAGGTACTGGGAGGTGATTGGTGAGGACAGGGTAACACAGAGGCAGGTTAGCTGGGGACCGTGGAAGGAGGCCATTTTCAGAGTGCTATTGTGACTAACCAGGCGCTAGAGCCTTAGGGCCAACAGCTGAAGTGCTAGAGCATTTGCCTGAATGGTGGTCACAGAACACACTACCAAGGACTATTTCAGGACACAATTTTGTCTAACACAGCACTCCAGTGACCTCACAGAGGGTGTGACGATTACACCTTCCAGCTGCACACCCTTCAAATTACACAGGCTGAGCATGGTGCTGTGAGATCAATATACTCTGTGTATTTCTCAGGGAAGAAGTGTAAATGTCAGTGCCATGCCAAGGGTGTTCCAGGCCCAGGTCCCTCCTCCCTGGCCACAAAAAAACCAGACATTCACCACAAAGTACTTTTGCAATGGGACCTTCCTAGTCTTCCCTGAAGCAAACTCATTAATTAGCTCATCTTAGGCTATCTGCCTTGTTTTCAAGTCCTCTGTAGAAATAATTGCTAGATAAGAACGGCCATACTGATCAGACCAAAGGTCCATCTAGCCCAGTTTCCTGCCTTCCAACAGTGGCCAATGCTAGGTGCATCAGAGGGAATGAACAGAACAGGTAATCATCAAGTGATCCGTTCCCTGTCGCCCATTCCCAGCTTCTGGCAAACACATACCATTTCTTGCCCCCTGGATGTTCTTAGGTAAGTCTTGATTAATTTTAGCTTGCTGAAATGCCTCTAATTAGCAGCCATGGTTACACGAAGACAACAAAAATATGTAGCCCTGTTTCTGTGTTGGGGAAACTCGCATTTAAAGATCTTTTGTGAATGTGGCTAAGGAGATCAATGGGCACCTTCTTTCCAAGTCATCCCGAAAGATTCTCTTGCAAAAACTGGTGAAGAGCTCAATTTCATTCCGAAAACTCTTGGCATTTAAATCTTCAGGGTAGCTACTTGCAGGGAGGGATGGAGTGCAATGGGGCAGGGCAGGAAGACAAGGGGAAAGGAGCACAGAGGCAGCAGACTTGGAACAGGTCCCATAGACTCAGAGACCACCCCATCCCCAGTGTCACTCCACTCCCATCCCCAGAGAGATGACACCGTATTGAATCTTATTGAACCTCCCCACCAACAGCTGCAGGGAGACCCCAATCCCACTGAATCATCAACCTGTAATCCCAGAAAGACCCCCCTCTCTGAGAGACCCCCTGCCCCCCGTCCCACTGAATCTCACAATGACATCTACAAAGAACGAAATGTGGCCCAAATGGTCCATTTGGAGCACTAAGCAGGGCCCTGAATTCACTGTTTGGGGGACTCAATGGAGAAGATTAAGGCCCCACAACAGAAGAAAAGAGGGAGGAAGTAAAAAACAAAAACAAAAAACTTTACAGAGGCCTGGGACCCAGTACCAGTGGAACCATTTGAAACCTCCTTCACATGACCTCAGATGTGATGGAATAATAACTCAGGGCCTGATCCCTATCCCAGTGAAGTCAATAAAAGTCTTTCATTTGGTCTTATTGGGCTTTGGATAAGACCCTCAGTGAGAGAAATGCAATCCTACAGTTTCCTGCTGGGACAGAGGGCAGAAGCCTGGCTCATAACTGGCACACACAGCACAAAGCGCAACAGTAGCAGGGGAAGAAAATTTGGGTGTAGGCCAGAGTAAGCCACTCTAGAAAGTATCATGAGATCTTTAATATCCATGTGGAGATGACAGGACCCCATGCTTTCATTCAAAAGACCCATACACAGTAAATTGCATAGATTTATCAATCTCAGAAGGATGAAGGGGTGGGTCTATAGAGCAGGGATTTGGGTTGTGGTATCAGGAAGTCTAGGTATTTCTAACTTCAAAGAGATGTGCAGTCCAGTGATCTGAGCATGAGACCAAGAAACAGATGCTCCTGACTTCCAATGTCAGCTCTGATATTTACTTTGCTTTAATGCAAAGTTCTGGGTTAATCACCATCCTGCAGTTTTCCTATTTGAAAACTAGAAATAATATTATTCACCTGTCACCTATGGGCATTCTGAGGATTCATAAAGATTTATACAGAGCTTTAAAAAGGTAAAAAGGCCTATACAGGGGCTAAGTATCATTTTTTAAACCTGATGGTTAAACCACTATGCTGTCCCTCTCCATGTGTCCCTGTTTTAGCTCAGCATTACCCGCCATGCAACAGGCCAGTATTTCAGCTCTGGAATTAGGGGTTAGAATTTTTTGTTCACAAAATATTTAGTGAAAATTTCCCCCCGTTTTTCCATAAGAATATTTTTCAATCAATATTTTCTGATCACTTCTATTTGGAATTTATCTGCCAGAATCAGCAAAGGGAGCACACATTCATTACCACTGGGGCTCTACCTCTCCTCTTGCCACGGAGACTGAGAATGTATTGCACTTCTGCATTAGTTGCTGCTCCAGCTAGCCAGAAACATTTGATTGTTCAACAAGACTGAAAACTTACATTTTAGATTGCAAGGTCCTCTGGTCATGAACCATGAAGGTTTGGGAAGCTAAGTAATGGACAGTGGGTTTTTATTTTTATTTTTTTGCATGCATGGAGATAAATTTGGGATTGTGGAATGAGCACATTATCTGGATGTTTCTGCTAAAATAATTAGCAATGAAAGAGTTAACAAAGTGGAAAGTAAAATTACCCTCTTTAGGCTTCAAAGTTAAAATCCCTTTGATAGGACTATGGCAGGTCAAACCCCAGAGAGCTATTGTTTCAGGCTCCATGCAGACTCAGGCTTACAACACCATCAGTTACACTCAGTTTATGTTTTACTAGGTTTTCTTCACAATTGTAAGAGATAGAAAATGTACCTTTTTGAAAAATGAAAGTTCAATTCTGGAAGGAAATTCTTCAGATGGGTCTGTTGGCAATTCTACAAGGGTAGAATTGTGGAATTCCTGGGACTACTTCTTTACGGTGAACTCTTTGGCATTTCTTTGACAGAAGATGGAAGTGATTATATAGATTTTATAAATCTATTTTATAAATCACAATGGGGACACAATCCTAATTGGAGCCTTTGGGTGCCATAATAAACAAACAATAATAATAATTAATAATAATAATAGTAGTAGTAATAATTAATAATGTATAGTTGCAACTACAGATGGAAAGAAGAATGCATTAATTCAAGTCTATCTCCCTGCAAGTGTCTGATAAATTTTTTTTAACTTACAAACATTTTAATGTAATAGAGTTGCAGATCATAATCTCCATGCTTTTTGGCCTTGGAAATAGCAAGGAATTTTTTCAGAAGTCCTCAAAGCTTTAAAAACAGATAAGGGTCACAGGTTTTCCTCATATCCATCAGAGCCCCACACTATTACACTATTGGTTCTACAAATACAAAGAGGTATCCAGATTTTTATTCTTCATCTCATCAATGACTAAATACATTAACGCATTATTCTACAGTGGAATAATATACTCATGTCAATGTATCATATTAGAAATCTTACAGTAGGCATGTCTGTTCCCTGACGTTTCGGACATTTATTCCACGTTTAGAGTTCTGCTGGCCTAAACGATGTGAAATATTGATGGAAGCATAGGTTGTACTTTCCTGTGGAAACTGTACTTTATGATGCTCTCCTTTATAGACAGCAATGGAGGTAAGCATAACAGTAATATGACAGGAAGTGATCAGAACAAAGCATAGATTATTATGTATCTACATTCTTAACCAGTGCTCCCAAAAATCTGTCCAAAACTATTTCGCATATAAAGTGCTTACACTTTATTTCTTTTTTTAAATTTACGATTTTTTTGTTAATTTTTCTATTATTGGTCCTTTCACCTACCCCATACCAATAATTCTTGATAAAGCATATGAGCTAATGTAGCACCAAGGGCGTTACGTTTCCAATAGTGGTCAACATTTACGAGGCCCATTGCCATTAGCCTCTGTGGGGATCAGTATACTCAGAAAAGTGTCTTTTGATTTATAAGATGAAGTCTCAGGTCTATAGTTGGTTTTTTAACATTAGATACAATGGTTTTCCATTGGGTCACAGATAGTTGGGTATCCAAATCTCTATTCCAAGCAACTCTCAAATTATCAATCTTTGGCGGAGTTTTTTGGGCCACAAAATTGTAAAACGATGCCACTGGTCAAGTAAATCCAGGAAGTCTCCTCCAAAATAATACAAATTCTGGAGGTTCTGGAGTTCCCAGTGCATCCAGTCCAAATACTTTCATAAGTAAATGATTTAACTAGAGCTATTTCCATGCTCTGGTGCAGGACAAGCCAAATGGTTGCTGAAGATCTACAAATGGTTTAAATTAACCATTGTTAATTAGCTGTGACAGCTATGATAATTCCTCTGTCCATCCAATCCTTCCACATCAAGGTTTTGCCACCGATTTTGAAGATGAGATTGCTCCATAGGACCACTGTTCCATGGAAAAATGGATGGAAGCAGAACTGTCTAGCCAAGTTTGACCAAACTTGCCCCACAGCTGTTATTGTGGGAGTTCTGGAGTCATCAAATCTATAATAATTGGATCCTACAATACCTGAAAGTGGGGGCAGAGCATACCAATTCTCATGCAGTCTGAACCCAAGGTGGGGTCTGTGTGGTCATATCTAACAATCACAAGGATGCCTGGCTTAACAGAGGAAATATGGTAATTTTCCAAGTTGTGAAAACAAAATTATCCCAGAGACAGGGGAAGCTGTAATTTGTTCAAAGCCAGTCTAGGTTTCTTACCTGTACCCCCAAAGGAACATTCTGAAAATATTATTGAATTTCTTACAGTAAGTTGGAGGAATAGAAATAGGGAGATCCCTCAAACATGCAACATATTTTCAGTATATTAATCTTACTCCATAAACTGAAGGTTAAATGAGCTCCATCTCTCCAAATCGTTAGCCACTTGGGCAGTAATTGGTTCCATATTTATCTTAGGGTTGTTCTGAATATTTTTGGGAATCAGTATTCCTAAATATTTCATATAAAAGGATTGCCATTGAAAGTCCCAGTTTGAGAAAAGGCCTTGGTGGGCATATTTGCTAATGCATAAGATTTCTTATTTACCCCTGCGATGCTAGTAAATCAGGTGCCAGCTCTTGCCAAGTCTGTAGGTGTCAGCTGAGCACTGACAAACTCATACCTGGAAACAAAACCAGCTCACCTCTATGTTCGTTTTGTTCAAAATAGGTATTAGTCTTATAAGAATGGATTTAGTGGTTAGGCTCTATGAAATGCTTGTAAATTGCTGCATGCATTAATCTCACTTGCAATGTCTGTATTCCATGCTATAAGGAAATATGTAAGTTTTGCTTTATAACTTTGAAGATGTTTGCTCTCAAGTTGTGAACCCAGGCATGGGAATTGTCTCCCCTGCCCATTCAAGAGGCCTATCAGGATTAAACTGGCCATTAGGGACATCACGATAGAAAGGATTGGTGAATGGCCCTATCACACCTTGGAAATGCTGAGTGTAAGGGAGCTCATCTCTTGGACTGGAAGGCCAAATGTAAAAAATAAAATATAGGTCACAAGAAACTTTTTAATCTTTTTGCTGTTTAAACTCTCACTGGAACAGAGACACTAAACTAAGATGGAGATCACCAGGAGTTACCCCTCGGTCCACCCTGAAAGGCATTGAGTTGACAGATTACTACATCTCTGTCATCTTTAGGATCCATAGATGGTAGCTCATGTGTGGGTACATGCTTGCTTGCTTGAACCTGTAATAGCTCTCTCTTTTTTCTAGTTAATAAAACTTTAGTTAGTTTATCACAGGAGTGGTGTGAGAGCTGAGATACAAATTGATTTGAGGTATGTGATTGGTCCCTTGGGACTGGAAGTATTCTGAATATTTTGTGATCTTCAGTACAGGTGACCAACTATCACTATCTTGCCTGAGTGGCAAGAAAGGCTGGAGAGCCTAAAGGGACTGTAATAGGTAATAATTGGAGATATACCAATCTCCTAGAACTGGAAGGGACCTTGAAAGGTCATTGAGTCCAGCCCCCTGCCTTCACTAGCAGGACCAATTTTTGCCCCAGATCCCTAAGTGGTCCCCTCAAAGAGGGAACTCACAACCCTGGGTTTAGCAGGCCAATGCTCAAACCACTGAGCTATCCCTCCCCCCTGTCTGTGACTCCATGGTAAGACTGGTATAGTGATCCTTGAGTTCACATTTGTTAGTGAGTTGGTGAAATCTAATTATAGAACATACCCCAATTTGGGGTGTCTGCCTGGTTTTCTGATAGTCTGCTCTGAGATAGGCACTCACGGTCGTGAGCCACTCCAGACAGTGTAACAACCCCAATTAACTGTATATCCTGAGAGGAGTCCAAACTTATTAATAGTGGTTAGAAGGTTAGGAATGGTAACCTTGTGCTTAGAATCAAATACAAGAGCATCATCTGTGTGGAGTATAATTTTGTGCTGTGTTTGTCCCACTCCGATACCATGAATGTGTTGATTTAGCAATGGCTAAAGGTTCTAGAGCTAAATCAAACAGAATAGGAGAAAGGGAGAAAGCCCTGCCTCGTACCTCTCTATAATGGAAATGGGATGGAAAGAATACCATCGGTAGCTGCCCTGGAAATCAGGGTAGAATATAAAAGCTTAATCCAAGCAATAAATTGTTTACCAAATCAAAATTTTCCCAACACATGAAAAAGATAGTCCCAGACTACACAATCAAAGGCCTTATCAGCTTCTAAAGAAATGACAGGTAAGGGTAGAATCTCTTGAAACAATAATATCAATCCGTTGATGCAAATTATCTGAGCCATGTCTATTACGAAGGAAGCCTACTTGGCTTATGTGAATAATGTGTGAGAGAACTTTGTCCAATCACAAAGCAAGAGCTTTAGCTAAAATCCTAGCATCACAATCGATTCAAGAAATTGGCTTGTAATTACTTCATAGTCCAAGGTCTTTCCCAGGTTTAGAAATAATTGAAATTACAGCGTCGCTTAGAGCAGGCAGGAGAGTTTGCTCATTCTTTAACATATTCAACATCAATGAACATATCTGATAATTTAGGTGTTAAAGTTTCAGAGAACTCTTTGTAAAATTCAGCTGGGAACCTGTCTGCACATGGAGTCTTTCTGACCTTCATTTCTTTTATAGCCTGAGTCAGTTCCGTGATTTCTAGAGGGGCATCTAAAAGTTCCTTCTGACTGTCAGAGATCTGGGACAGAGACAATCCACTAAATATGTTATCTAGGGCATCTTTACTGATTTCCTCTTCTGCTAAATATAGTTTTGAATAAAACTACCATTTATTTCCTTTTAAACAGTGACTGTCTGTCTTTCTTCCCCCAGTGAAGCTTTTCCAAAACTTGTTTTTGATGTGTACCAGGGTCCATTTCTTTCTTCTCTGACTGAGGTCCTTTTCTAAAGGGAAAGTCAAATCAACATCCATTTGTCACATGGATTCTACAGATAGTCACCAGGGAAATGCTAATCAGTTCAGTCAACTGCATCTTTCAAAGAGCTTGGAAAATTGCTGTGCCTTTGCCTCTCCTACCAAAGGTTGCATCCTTTTTCAGGATCACAGATTGTTTATAGTGGGAGGCATCTAACCAGTTTCCAAAGGAAAATGTTCAGGGATTTTCCCCAATAATTTACCACTTCTTTCAAATGACCAGAAATGTTGGTTTCAGGATTATCTTTAATTAGAAATAAATTATGAAGAGTCAAATCCAAAGTCACAAAAACAATCGTGTCATTTGCTACAGATGTGCATTTACTTTGCATTTTTTAAATCTTCTGCAAAATGTGTGGAGTGTTTACCTGAACTTCTGATCATTATTACTCAACGTGCCCTTTGTCTTAATGAACAACTGCTGTATATTTTCTCTATATGTTTCTCTACAATTCAAAGAACTTCAACATTTTTATTATCAAAGAGCTGATACCCACTAGTTCCAAAAGAATCCCCAGCAAATACTTTGACAGAAGTCAGGTAAATAAAAGTGGGACCTCTATGATTGGAAGCTTAATTCTGATGCTGTAGAACAGTCTAATAAGTGCATATAGTTAGAGCATGCTAGGGGGAATGGTTGCATGATCTAAGCATCTGATCTGAATAACCCTTTTGACCTTCAAAACTTTATTACAAGCACATACTAACCAATCCTCACAACAGCCCTGTGCAGTAGACGACTATTGTTTCCATTGTACAGGTAGGGAAACTGAGGTACAGTGACAGTGGATGTCACTGTTAAAGCCAGGACTAGAACTCAGGAGCTTATTCTTCATAATCCATACTCACAACACACTAGACCCTATGCTCTCTGAAACTTTCAGTTCCTAGGCCTCCTGGAAAATCCTGGCAGGCTTGCAACAGCCTTTCATCCTTCTGGGGCAGATACATTCAATTCCATGTAATTTCCTGTGTGGAGGTCTTTCAAATAAGCAGCTTAAAAAACAAATTATTGTATGGCCAAGCAAGATAATGATACTTTTCATAAATATAAAGGTTTGTACTGATGTCCTTGGCCAAATTTCCCATTACCCACAGCTATGGACTGAATGCTGTGCCAGATGTCTGCTTAACTACTACTGACCTCCACACGTCAGTGCTGCTGAATATTTATGGCCTATAGGAACATGGGAATTGCCAGACTGTCTCAGATCCAAGGTCAGTCTAGTCCAGTATCCTGTCTCTGCCAGTGGCCAGCACCAGATGCTTCAAAGGCAGGTGTAAGAACCCTGTCACAGGCAGATGTGGGATGATCTTCCCACCCACAACATTAGGTCTTATACTGATCTATAATAGTTAGAGATTGGTTTATGCCCTGAAGAATGAGGTTTAATATCCCTTCCAAAATTTTGTCAGCATTCACTATTATAACACGGAATCGTTTTGATACCCATATCAGTGTCCAGTGCCTTTTTCAATCTTGTTAAGTTCTCGTGCTCAGTGATTTTCTCTGGCAGTGAGTCTAATTACAGGTGAAAGAATTTCCTTTTATCCGTTTTGAATACCACCTTTTAATGGAATGGAATGTCCTTGTGTTATGAGGCGGGGAGAATAGAAGCTCCTGATCTACCTTTTCTAGACCATTCATTGTATGTACTTTTATCATGTCCCCTTTTAATCTGTCTCCTTTCTAAGGTAAACAATCCCAATCTTTTCAATCTCTATTCATCTGAGAGTGTTTCCGGGGCTTTCTTTGATCATTTTGCTGCTTGTCTCTGAATCCCTTCCAGTTCAGCAATAGCCTTTTTTGAGATCAGGTGACCACTGCACACAATATTCCAGATGAGATCACATGATTGATTTATATAAAGGCATTATAATATGTTTGGTATTATTCTCTGTCTCATTCCTTATGCACCCTAATATCTTGTTCCTAGGCTCTTTTTTGACTGCACCTTTGATCCAAGACAATACTTTGCCTTTCAAGCACTGATTACAGGTATTTAGCTTTTTTAGTAGCTACTTGTGCATGACTATGTTGAAAGCCTTTTGGAAGTCTTAATATTTTATGTCAACTGGTTCTCCCCTATCCACTACTTTACTAACATGTTCAAAGAATTCTAAGAGATTAGTGAGACACGACTTTCCTTTGCTGAATCCATGCTGGTTAGACCCTATCAGACCATGATCTTCCAGATGTTTTGTTATTCTGTTTTTAATGGCTGATTCAATCAATTTGCCAGGTATAAATGTAAGGCCTATAGGTGTATAATTGCCCATACCACCCTTACAGCCTTTTTAAAATATGGATTCAACATTTGATACCTTCCAACCTGCTGGAACAGTGGCTATTTTTAATGGGAGTACAAATTCTGAGAGTAGCTCAGCTACTTCATACTTGAGCTCCTTCAGACTTCTTGGACATACATCATCCAGTTCTGCAGCTCTGCTCCTCACCTTAATTACCAGAAAAGAGCAGGTCCAGGGCAGAAATACCCCAAAAATCCTTGGTAGTGAAAAGCGATTCAGATAAATCATTTAGCTTCTCAGCTATGTCCTTCTCTTGTTTAATTGTGCCCTTTCACCCTTAGTAATCCAGCAGACCCACCAATTCATTGGCAGGCTTCCTGCTTCTCATATACTTAAAAAAACCTCGTTTGTTTTTATACTTTTAGTTATTTGCTCTTCAAATTCCATTTTGGCTCTTGTACTTTCCATCTTACTTTATGCTGGCTGCAATTTATGCTCCTGTTGATTGGCTTCACTAGGGTCAGATTTCCAAATTTTAAAGGATTTGTATTTGGCTCAAATACTGTAGCTTCTCAGACTGTGGTATATAAAGCACTTTGGAATCATATGAACATAATAACGGCCATACTGGGTCAGACCAATGGTCCAGCTAGCCCAATATCCTGTCTTCCAAAGGTGCTGATTAAAGATGTTGTATAGGATTAAAGTGCTTTAATTAAATAAACTGCATATTTTTCAGTGTGTAGATGAGTGGCTGCTTCACGGAGCCCCTGGTGGCTTCAGGCCAGTCCCAAATGCTGCTTCTAGCCTCAGTTTCCCTTTTTGGATCCCCAAATAAACTCCATATATGTTTTTTCCAATCCAATCACAACAGCCCTCCTTAGGGTCTGATTTATTTATTTAAAGTCCAAAACTAAGCACAAAAGTCTTCCCACCAGCCTTCAGCTGGGTTCAGCCCAAGACTATTTGCTGGTGCAATACCTGGTGCCTTCTTGATGAAAATGGGAGTTGCTGAGGAGCAAAGATCTGGTTTTCCTTCTTCCAATTATACACTTCTAATAACTAGCACAGCGTATTGGATCCCTAGCAAGCATCACATTCATCACTGTGCAACACACGAGCTGCACTTCCATGACGTAGATAATTAGCTGTTTATGTGTTCAGATTTCACATCAGCAGGTATATTAGCAAAATGAAAGCCACATGAGTCTTCATTTCTCAGTGTTTTCTTAAAATAAGACCTTTGGCTCATCCAGATTTTCTTTGTAACTTATTTTCCACTGCTACATGCAAGCAATTAAAATCTGATGTCTGGAAAGTTCAAATATATACCATCTGTTATAGAACCCCATTAGTCATCACTACACACATCTATCACAACTTCATCAGTGTTGTCATAGCCAAGGTAAATAGAAAGTGAAATTGGAGAGGCAAAGCGCAATGTATTTGTTAGCTTTGTTTCTCTTTCAAGGTTACTCCCTCAGTCAGCAATTACTCCAAATCAAGGCCTTTTGTGCTTTTCCTTTGCTTATAAATCCCAATATTTGGAAGGACCCTTCTCCAAATGTTCATTCTTCATCGAGCTATGGCCATTTTCTGTGCTTTCAAGCTAAAAAGCATGTGATACATTCCTCAGCAGTAAGATTGGGCAATACTTTCCTTTAAAGTAAGTGCTTTGCAGCTGGATATTTTTAGAGGGGGGTTCTTACTACTTTCTAGTTGTTCCAGAAATCGCCAGAGAAGACTATACCATGCTTCACTATCACCAGGTTCTGTCTTCTGAGGGTACACCTGATATCTATGGCATAACCTTGCTCTAATTGAAGACCAGGGGAAAAGTTGCCATTAACTTCAGTGGGGCAAGAAACTCCTATTGGTATCAAGAGGGCCAGGATTTCACCTGGAGAGATTTGCCATCAGCTTCAGTGGAGCAGGATCAAGTTCATGACCAGCCTGGAGACCTCAGGTATGATTCTGATTTCAGTTACACCCGTGCACCCACTCAGTGTGGTGGAAGACCCAAGTGGAGATTGGAAAAGCCACAACACAGCACTACCCAGGGTCAGTTAAAAGGAGACTTAAAGCTGAGTACAATCAACTGCTTATGGCACTGGAACCTACATTTCCCATAACAGGCTCACATTCACTTACTTCCTGTGAGAAATGTTCTGGGTTGGAGAAGCTCACTGAGTGCTGGGATAGAAGTTCTGCAGAAAGGGACGTTTGCAGGGAGGTATGTGTGGTGATCTCCTCAGTTCAGACAACCACATCCAGGCCACATCCATGCCACCCAATTTCTTCTCATATCTATGGGAATCAGGGGTAAGGAAATAATATCCTGGTTCTGTGCTCCAGTCTCAAGCAAATGCATCCATTCCCTGGTCTTGGGAATCAAGTTCCTACGCTGAACCTGGTTAACTTGGCTGGCTTAAAGGAGGTAAACCAACTGACTGTTGGAGCTCTCAGATACCGGCAATCTTCCCTGGTACATCTGTGAGCGCACATTCATCCTAAAAATGGACCTGGGGATTGTAATCTGAAACTTGAACTGGCAGATCCTAGGGTCCCATTGGCAGAGGTCTCCTTTTCCCCCTACCACTGTCCCAGGTATCTCTGGAAGAAAATCGCTGTGCCTCTAAGCAGGAGAAGTGGGCAGATAGCTCTTTGGCCTTTTTTTTTTTTTTATTGAGGAAGCAAAACATACAATAAATTAAACTTGATTTGAATTGACCTTGAGCTGTACAAGTGTAACCCACACGCCTCCTGGGTGTGATGTTCTGTCCCATCTAGTGGCACCGAGTCCACTTAGAGAGAGATTGAGTCTGCTCTACAGCCTTAGCTAAGTGCTATATGGCTTTTAGCTCAGGCAGTATAGGCTCATGCACTAAACTCCAGAGGTCCCATGTTTAATCCCACCCGCTGATGACTGGGGTCTGTCGGCCTTACACAAGGAAAGAGGCGTTGCCAGTAGCGCTTACTGAAAAACTGAATACAGTGCTCCCTTTTCATTCTCATGTTTCTATTACATTGGAATTAAAATAGAGGAGACTCCTCCTGTAGTTTCATTTTAACCTACACAACTTTCCATAAATGTTAACTAAACACTATGGGACAGATTCTGGTTTTATTTAATCTGGTGTAAATCCAAAGTGAGTCCATCCACTCTAATGGAGTTCTTCTAATGGAGATCAGAATCTGACCTTCTAGCTTTAGTGTCTAAACTGCCTGGAAACATAGTGAATTCAAACTCCATAAGAAGCTACAGTGGTATTGGAATTTTTTCATAGCTTTCATTGCTTCAGTGCAAAATAGATCCCTGTGTTTTCAACACTTGATTATTTTTGCAATCTAAAAATAGTCTGCATTTAATGAAAAATTTTAATCTCTTTTTGGAAGCAAAACAATGTTAAGATTCGGTACGTGCTAAGGAATGTCAATGTTTATACTTCATACCTTTTTATATCCACATTTCTGTTATTAATTTTACAACTATTCTCAGCATCTTTCTATAGCATTCAGGGATGGTGAATTGGAACCACTCTGCTGGTAAAAATAATACTGTTTATAGCCCTTGGACATTAGCCAAAGGATGCATAGCCTTGTGATTAACATGTGAGGTGCATATTTCAAAGGTGGGGTGTTCCCAATCTGTTGATCTTGTACTTTTACTGACATTACTGTTTTCTATCTCTGATTATTGATTATATTTTCCATTTTGTATAGGGGTGGGGGGAAGACAAACTGACTTAAAACAAAGCATTTCATGTATAAAATAGCCAAGTTCTCATAATTAAAAAGAAAAGTTCAGCCAGATTTGATTTCTATAATACCTGCTGCAGTAAAAAAAACAAGCTTTAGAGTCCTGTTGTTGCCTTTTCCATAGCACTCTGCAGGCTTCAGAATGAATAGGCTTTATGATGCGGGACTGAGCAGGCAAAGACTGGGAGGCAGGAGAGCTGGGGGATGGCAACTCTCTGCGTTTTCATCACCCCTAAATCCCTGGCACTTTTCCAGCATGACAATAGCTTATCTGCTGCTCCTCTCTTGCTGAGGAGCCCTCTCTGAGGTGGGAGTTCTGAGCCAGAAGGAGATAGCTTGGGAGCATAGCTCCTACATGCGCCATGATAGCAGGGAGCTGGAAGCCAGTGCAGAGACACAGGATCTCTATGTAGATGCTCCTGGCATCAGCAAATCCCCCAAATCCACTAGTTTGAGCTGAGTAAACACCCTATATCTTCTGCTGGGAGCAGACAAGCCAACATATCTATCCATCTCAGAGCAAGGGCCAGGGTTAGGCTGACCCACAAGGATAGAAGGAAAGGGCACTGCTCCTGAGTGTTCCTTGGCCTCTAACTGCAAATCTATTTTTTAAATTCTACCCTTTATAACTGAAAGGTTGGTCTCTATGACATTAGCAAAGAGCCAGGTCTGTGACTGTACTGTCCACCATCCAGAGGCCTCCACCCCCAATAGCTAACCCTCAGCATTCAAAAGCCAGTGGCCCCACTCATGATTGGCAAGAGGGGTGAAGATTCTTCCAGGGAGGTCGCTTCACCCTCTAATGATAATAGGGAGAGAAGAATCAATGTATCATTTTGGGAAAGACTTGAAAAAGTGACTGACAGGCAAAGGAAACTGGTGCATTTTTCATGGCCCAGAAAAAGAGAGGTAGGGAAAGAGAGGGGATGGGATGGGATGGAGGAAGAAGGAACAAGTAGAGGGACAGCAGATGTTACAAGACACTAAGATACAGCAAGCTATAGAAATTAAGGAAAGAAAAATGAAATGAAGGCAGAAAGAAGCACTTATATATGAGATAAAGTGAATTAGAAAAATTGTTATTAATTAACATGAATCTCCAGGCAATAACATAATACCCAGTTAAAGGGAGAAGAGGAAGATAAAGTGGGCATCCAATTAGGGCACCACCTAAAGATGGGTGCCATGGACAATGGCAAAGAATGAGAGAATTACTTTCTTTTAACAGTGAACAAGGAACTTTTTTAAACTGAGGAAAGGAGTATTATCCATAGAGCTCCTTTCTCTGCCTCTCTCTTTGCTTCCCTATAGAGCTGCTACCTACAGCCTTCTCCGGACATGCTCCTGCTTGCCTTCCTGCAACAGATTTATTCAGCATAAACAATCTTTAAAAAGAATTACTGTTTAACCAGAAATCATTGACCTGGAAGAGCCTCCAGCTTCATCCCTGATCCAGATATTCTGACTTTGAGGAGGGTTTTGTCCACTTGATTCACTGGGATTATCAAATTCCATAGGTGTCGATTCCTGCTCAAAAGTTTAATGCTCATCAAATGCATGAGCTGTGAAAGGTACTTTGTCTAGGTCTTCACTTTTTATTAATGTTACAAGATGCGTGTGGTCTGTCACTAGTCTGAAATTTGCAAAACCCTGAAATTATCTTGTGAACCTCTTGCATGCCTATACACTCACCAATCCCTCTTTGTTTGGACATACCTGATCTCAGCATCTGAAACAGTACTCTGTGGGCGTCTAGTCATCCCCAGGTAAGTAGAGTAGCACCCTACTGAGATAATTGTTAAAATCTGCTGAAAGGACTTTACAATACCCATACTGGGGATGTGGACAACAGTCTTTAGATCCTCCTCAGCACGCTCCTATGCATCATCCCAGATCCACACAGAGTCTGTTTTAAACAATACATAAAGACCATCGTCTGTTGAGGTAAGGCTAAAAATGAACCAAAATTTTGCTCATATGGAGGAAATAAAATAATGTTACTGTGCAACCTTCCAGCAAGAGTATTTATGTCTCTGTCTAAATTCTCTGTCCGAATGCTGGAAAAAATAACATCCACCACCCACATACCTGGTCTCTTAGAGGTTCCTCTTGTTTTCCTGGAGATCTTTGTTACCCTCACCTCATGCTGATTAAAGCCCATAATGATCACCTTGAATATGGACCAGCCCTCCTGTCTCAGTTCAGAGTCTCTGTGTCTGAGTTTATGACTCCTACTATGGCAGTGATCCATTTAGCCTCTGTTGTACCTTATTTAACTTGACTATTAAATAGCAGCCCTTTTCTAACATGGTTTTAAGAACTATTGGTTGAACGGGTGGGTTTCCCCCCCTAACTGGGCTTTTTATGGTTACACATGAAATGTTTGGTTCAGGTAGGTATTTGTGGACATCTCTGTAGGAAGTGGTAAGTTGTTGACGCTAAGTATCAAGACAATTACGGTTTTCCTATGAAACACTATGTCATGTCTGCTGCAGAGCAGCTATATTTTTCTGTTTATACTGCTACAATTGGACATCACTGTAACAAAGGAGACTATATTAATAATTTCCCAGATATTCTAAATCACTGGAACTGTCACTCTCTCAGGTACCAGAGCCAGTATGGGTACTTTATGCTTTTATTACAAACACTCAGTGCCCCTCTTCCCTAATTTAAGATCCACTCCTGTTCCTCCTGAAGTCAATGGGAATTTTGCCCATCAACTCCCATGAGAACAGGATCAAGTCCATAATGACAGGTGTCCTCACCAAGTGCTGGTGCAATGTCATTGCCCAGCTCTCATTGCTTTGTGCTTGCCCTGATCTGACATAGAGTTGGGCTGTTCCAAACTCCAGTCCATTATTGCTGATTAGAGCACTCGAAGGCTGCAAGCACAACCAAGGTGCACTATTAAATGGATACAATTGCCCAAGAAGGAAGCTCGCTTTTCCATTTATTGGGAAGTACAAATAGAAGTATTATTAATTTCTATTCCAGTAGTGCCCAGAGATCCATCTAGACAGATGAGGCCCCACTGTGCTAGGTGATGTACAAAGAGCTAATGAGAGCCAGTCCCTCTCACAGAACTTACAACCTGAATTTAGACAAGACACGACAAGTTGATACAACCAACAAATGGAGCTGGAGGAGAAGGAGGGCAAGGGAAATTAGGCCCAAGGGATGGGGAGGTTTTGTTGGGAAATTAATAAACTATTTTAAAAATCTCTGCCATTATGCATTTCTTACAGGACTTAACTTACAAGGCTGGAGCGTGTGGATACAATCTGTCCTTTATGTGGGGCGGTGCACAGAAGAAATTGGTTTTCAGAGAGGCACAATTCCAACTCTGCTCCCCCGTGCTACAATGGGTAGCAGTCTGCTACCAGCCCTTACAAGTAGCAGATTACTACACCATCCCTCACCAGGGCTGCTCAGCTGTCTTGGCTGGAATACAGCAAGGCCTATTTTCTTGGGGACATACAGCAAGGCCCATTTGCTTAGGGAATAGTGAGTATGCAGCACCGACTTACCCCTGTGTGCCTTGACTTATGGTGCAGAGTGGCCCTGCAGGTATATAGGAGCTGATTTCTATGCCCCCTTATGTTTCTGTGCAGCCCTGTAAGCCTGGACATGTTATGTGCCTAAGCCTTTTAAAGCAGTATCGTGCCTTTTTCCTGGAATCTGTGGGCCAGAGTCCTCTCTGGACCAGAATTTACACCAGTGCATTGATGATGATAATTAATTGATGATGATGATGATGATGCATATTGGCATTGCAAGAGGTGCTTTCCAAACATCAATTGACATATTCAGTCCTTGTATGTAGTCCCTATTTAAAAATAGCTGTGGAAAAAACAGGGAGGGCACAAAGAAGAGCCAGAAAAATTATTCAAGAGCTGCACAAAATAAAAACAGCTTAAAGTGAGCCATTTACGGATCTCAATCAATTTTGTTTATCCACACAAAGATTGAGAGGTGACTTGATTACGGCACATAAGTACTTTGATGGGGAGAAAATAAAATCTAGTGGAGAAAGGCATAACAAAACTGACATCTGGAAGCTGAAGCCAGACAAATTCAGATTGGAAATAGTCACACATTTTAAACAAGGAGGGTGATTTACCATTGAAACAAACTATCAAGGGAAGTGGTGGATCTCTTGAAGTCTTCAGGAATGCCTGTCTGGAAGATATGCTTTAGTCAGAGTTAAGTTACGGGGGTAACTGGGTGAAATTCTACGGCCTGTGATATACAGAGGTCAGACTAGATCAGGGATTGGCAACCTTTGACACGTGGCCCGTCGGGGTCCCTGTCACAAAGAGTTTGCAGTCTACAAAGAAGCAAAACCAGAGGAAGTAGGTGTTGGTGGGCAGGAAGGAAAGGGACACAACCTTACAAAGTGACCAGGGTGATGGCGTGCATATGTACTCCGACCTCTGTATATTTTTCTTGGGGAAAGGGAAGGATAAGTGTGGTTTTTGCGTTTTTACTTGGTTTCAGAGTGTAAATATAGCAGGAGCTTGGGTTTTTTTGGGGGGGTTGTTTTTGTTTTTAAGGCAATGGATTTAACTTCAGTGCCATTATTCTGGAGGTGCACTGGCCTAAGGCCCTGTGTTTAGAATTTTTTTTTTATATCTGAGATACCCTGTGATTAATACCATAAAAACTTTAGGAGAATCAGTTTTATATACAAAATACCCATGTACTGGTGTGAGTCATACCAATATAAATCTAGAGTGTATTGTAGGACTTCAGTGGCGTTACTTCAGATTTACACCAGGTTAACACAGAGCAGAATTTCTCTTTCTGTACCAAGTGTTCCACACCCCTCATGTAATGCAAAAAACGAAGGTAATAAATGCTGCTTCCTAATACTTGAAATGCTTATGCACCCAAAAAATTCTAGAGTCCATGCCAAAAGCAATTTTCTAGTTTATGTTTGGAACCTTGGACAGTGGACACTCTACCAGTAATATCCAGCATGTTAAGAAACTGATATAAATGTCTGATAATAGCTATAAAGATGAAGCACTATGCAGTAAAAACCAGAACTGTGCTGAACATTCCAGTTTAAAACAGCCCACACAGGAAAAGAGAGGTCATGACACTTCATTCACAAAATGGATGCTCTATATCAAAGACAGAGAGTGCAGAGGAGCCTGGTCTGTTCTGTCTGCAAGAGCAAAGACAGGCAAATGCTAAAACAGGAAAATCTGATGGCTGAACCTGACAAAGAAATGATGTTTCTAAGCAAAAGGAAGTATCTGGTGTGTCTGCAGATTCAGCAGCAGCTGAATTGAGTTGTGGCTAGTGGCAAGCCAGTAAATGCTCTCCCAATTATTTGTGATTTTCTTGCCCAAGCCCTAAGGACCATCAGGAGCAACCCCACTGAAGTTAAGTGAAATGACACTTACAGCAGTGCACGACTGGTGAAGGAAAGAAGAGAATCAGGACCATTACATCTGGATTTTCTATAGCATAGCTTCTGACAATATGGGGCAACAGCAGTTCATGCCACTTGTGACAGAACTTTTGGTCTTTAATGCTTTTTATATATGTAAGCTAATGAATCATCCCAACAACCCTCTGAGGGTCATAAGTAAATTACCCACATTTTACAGATAGGGAAACTGAGGCAGAAATATTTACAGACTTGCCTAAGGCCAGAGTCATTGTAAAAGCTAAGGTTAGAATTTACAAGTTCTCTGCTGAGAACACTGCACCACGTCCCTTCGCTGCCTGTTTGCTGTGCAAAGGAGTATTTTTATGAAGTTAAATGAGAAAGCTGCACATATGACCATTCCATTGACCTCAGCATTCTGCAGGCATGCAATCACTGTAGGATCCAGGAGTTGGGGGAACAGAGAGTACAAGTCACCAAAAAGTAGCTGAGATCAGAGACACTCAGGAGACACAGAAACGTAGGGCTGGAAGGGACTTCAAGAGGTCAAGTCCCGCCCCCTGCGCCCAGGCAGGATGAAGAAATCTAGACCATCCCTAACAGGTATTTGTTCAGCTTGTTCTTAAGAGCATCCATTGATGGGGATTCTACAGTCTCCCTTGGAACATGTACTTCTGAACAAATTGAACCTACTAGCACTATGGAATGTGTGGCTTATCAAGAATTTGTGATTGTTAATTTAAACTAAAGCTGGACTTAACCTACAAGGTTTCATTATCATCCTACCAGTGCCCCATCCCCAACCTTTTAGGGCTGGTCTTCCTAGCTGAACTTACAGATAGGATGGATATGAGAAATTTAGACACATATCTGAACTTCCCCCAGAGTTCAACCAGCTTTAGTTCTGCCAGTTCAGGTTTAATTTAAATCAAACCAGTTTTTCAAATGAAAGCAATAGCCCTTGTTAGAGCAGAACCACTAGCCAGGAGAGGGAAAAAAAACAACAACCCCCACAACAGGTGAAAGAGCAGCTGGGTCCACTTTTATAGGGGATCTGGTTGAGCCTAATTGGGGTGAATAATAGAAAGGCTTAGTTCACCTGTGGGTTGTTTGAGCTCAGCTTGCAACTATAAAAGCTGCACTTTGGCAACTCTGGGACATAGGCATATGTATAGAAACCTGAAGGGAATGAGTTTCCTCAGAGGCCTTTTGTTTAGAAGTTTTGTGTAGAAGGGTGTTCCTAAGAACTGTTTTATTTAGGAGGAGGATTGTCTGGAGAGATATTCCTGGAAGCATTTCCTGTAGGTGAGGTTTTGATTAGAAAGGCATTCTGCAAAAGTATTTTTCTCTAGTAGAGCAAATTACTTAGAATAAATTTTTGATGACATGTAAAAAGTTATACTCTATTTTTGTATGATGTGTGATACTTAGGCCTGGTCTACACTAGGACTTTAATTCGAATTTAGCAGCGTTAATTCGAACTAACCGCTCAACCGTCCACAGTAGGAAGCCATTTAATTCGAACTAGAGGGCTCTTTAGTTCGAATTTGGTACTCCACCCCGACAGGTGGAGTAACGCTAAATTCAACATGGCTAGCTCGAATTAGGCTAGGTGTGGATGCAAATCGAACTTAGTAGCTCCGGGAGCTATCCCACAGTGCACCACTCTGTTGATGCTCTGGACAGCAGTCCGAGCTTCGATGCTCTGAGCAGCCACAGAGGAAACGACCCGGGAAAATTTGAATTCCTTTTCCTGTCTGGACAGTTAGAATCTCATTTTGTGGTTGCACATCGGGGCGAGCTCAGCAGCGCTGGCAGCAATGCAGAGCTCTCCAGCAGAGGAGTTCATGTAATCTCTGAATAGAAAGAGGGACCCGGCATAGACTGACCGGGAACTCTTGGATTTGATCGGTGTGTGGGGCGAGGAGTCTGTGCTTTCGGAGCTGCGCTCCAACAAACGGAATGCAAAGGCCTACGAGAAGGTCTCCAAAGCCATGATCCAGACAGAGGATACAGCCGTCATGCAACGCATCGCCGCGTGAAAACCTAGGACCCCAGACAAGGCTACCAAAAAATCAAAGCGGCAAACGGACGCTACGGAGCCTGCCACCACTGCCCCACCAGTGACCGTGGACTCTGACGATGGGACAGTGTCGACGGCCAGTTCCTCGGTGATGTTCGCGGACGGGGAAGATGAGGAAGGGTTTGTGGAGGACGAGGCAGGCGACAGCGCTTACAACGCTGGTTTCCCTGACAGCCAGGATCTATTCATCACCGTCACGGAGATCCACCAACAACCCTCCCCGGCCATTAACCTGGACCCTGAATCAGGGGAAGGAGCAGTCGGTAAGTGCTGTAACCATGTTAACTTTTATTCTTAATATAACAGGAATCTGAACTGTGTGAAAAGGAGGTCTCTCTAGATATGGGGATAGAACAGAAATCATCCTTGGAGATCTCCACGAAGCTCTCCTTGCGTTAATCGAAAAGCATCAGCAGGAGGTTCCTGGGGAGAGCTGCCTTATTGGGTGCTCCGTGGTAGCAGAGTTTTCCGCGCGAGGCTTTCATGAGGAACTCATGGAGCACTGCCTCCCCGAGCACGGCTGCATCGGGCCCTGGTTCGTGCTAGCTTTCACGCAGCATGCGCTCTCTATCTCCTTCAGTGACCCTCCTCAGGGTGATCTCGCTCGGAGACTTCTGCATCTAATTAGGGTAATTACTGTAATTTTACGCCTGGTCCAAAGTATTTTTCAGAAATCTACGGACAGACGGCATAGCACAGACTCAGCACGCAGCTGCGTGACGAGCATAACGGAAAGCCAAAGAATATAATGGACGCTCATGGAGGGAGGAGGGAAGGAGGACGCAAGCTATCCCACAGTTCCTGCTGTCTCCGAAAAGTATTTGCATTCTTGGATGAGCTCCAAATGCTTCTAGGGTCAAACACAGTGTCTGCGGTGGGTCAGGGCATAGTTCAGCAATTTGCGCACACACCCCACCCACCACCAGAAGTGAAAACAATCCTCTGTTGACTCTTTTACATGTCACCCTATCTTTACTGAATGCTGCAGATAGACGCGATGGTGCAGCACTCAACACCAACATCCTTGCTCCCCCCACGCTATTGATGGCTGACGGTACAATAAGATGGAAATCCATCCTCATCATCAGCCTCTTGGCATATGGGGCAGTGCAAAAGGGCTGGTAACCATGCCGACTAGTATCAGTACGGTCGATCAAGGGCGCCTGTCCCTAATTTTTGATGGCTGATGGTACAATATGGCTGGTAACCGTCCTCATCATTGCAACAGGGGGCTGAGCTTCATCAGCCCCCACCCTTCATTGTAAATAAAAGATTCAATTGCCCCTGGACTAGCAGAGGGATGATGGGCTCCTTCATCCACACTCCTTAATGTCCTGCCTGGACTATCATTGCAGCTGGAGGCTTCCTTCCAGTCATTTCTCACAAACAAGTCACTGTGTCTTATTCCTGCATTCTTTATTACTTCATCACACAAGTGGGGGGACAATGGTATGGTAGCCCAGGAAGGCTGGGGTAAAAACGGAATGAACAGGTGGTGTTGTTGCAGGAGCACCCCCTGTGAATAGCATACAGCTCATAATTTATGCAGGATCAGACACAGAGCGGCTGTGCTCTCTGGTTCTATGATACACTGGTTCTCTAGTACACTTGCCCATAATCTAGGCAGGACTGATTCTATTTTTAGATACCAAAAAGGAGGGATTGACTCAGGTAGTCATTCCCAATTTTTGCTTTTGCGCCCCTGGCTGCTCGGCCAGGGGCACTTATGACAGCCCCAAATGGGGCAGTGCAAAAGGACAGGTAACCATGCCCATCTTATTACCATCTTATTACCAATTTATGGTATGGTTGATGGTACAATATGGCTGGTAACCATCTCTGCTGTCATGCAAAAGCAAAAGCATGCTGCTGTGTAGCGCTGCTGGCCCGCCTCTGTCAGCGGCATCTAGTACACATACGGTGACATACACAAAAGGCAAAACAGTGTCCATGGTTGCCACGCTATGGCGTATGCCAGGGCAATTCTGGGAAAACGGGCTTGAAATGATTGTCTGCCGTTGCTTTCCCGGAGGAAGGAATGACTGGCGACATTTACCCAGAATCCACCGCGAAAATGATTTCTGCCCCAGCAGGCACAGGGGTCTCAACCCAGAATTCACAGAGACAGCCTAGACTCAGTTAATTGTTCGCCAAAATGTATCATTGCAAGGAATTCACTCCCTGTTTCCCATCTCACAGCTTCCACTGTCTCCAGACCTGCCACAGCATCCCCCTCGCAGAGGCTGGCGAAGATTAGGCGGCGAAAGAAAAAGACAAGGGACAAGATGATCGAGGAACGTATGGGCTGCTACCTAGCAGAGGCGGACCAGCAGAGCCAGTGGAGGGAGACCGTCTCTCTGTGCCAGCGCTCACACAGCGAACGGGAGGAGAGGTGGCGTGAGGAAGACAAGCAGGCGACTGAAACGCTGCTTGGACTAGTGAGGGAGCAAACGGACACGCTCAGGCGCCTTGTGGATGTTCTGCAGGACCGCAGGAGGACAGAGCCCCCCTGCAGTGTATCTGCAACCGCCCTCCCCCGCCACAAAGTCCCATACCCCCCTCACCGAAAATAATCAGGAGGAGGGGCGGCCAGGGACGTGAATACTGTCACTGCACCACAGCACAGTGCTCAAGTACCCAAAAGCTCTCATACCCTACAGTTGCCGAAGTCCTTCACTTCCAGAATCACAGTAGTCCCAATCCCAGTCCCATCCCCTAACTGTCTACTTAATTAATAAAAATGCTTTGCTGTTAATTACTGTTTCCGTTATGTTTTTTCAAAGAAGTCTGTGTTCGAATGGGGGGCGTGGTGAAGGGTGTGGTTAATTGCATAGGACAGTCACCTTTCCCAGGGTACAGACACGGGGGCAGGATCAGCAGCGGGTCACACACACGGTGCAGTCAGTAGGCAATCTGGTCGGTTTTTGGAGGTGGTTTCCAGGATCTGTGTGGGCGGGGAGATGTGACTTTGCAGCGGGGGAGGGCGGTTACAGATCTTATACAGCGGTCCTTGTCCTGGACCGCTGAGTCACGCAGCTGAGGAATCTGTATCCGTCCTCCTCCACCACAAGGTCACATATCCGCCCGCACACAGAATTCCATAAAGAGGGATGGCAGGCTCCGTTGAAAGAAGCATTCCGGCACTGCGGACCGCTCTAGGAGCAGGAGCCTGTCATTCCTTGAGTTTAGAGGCGGTCTTTACATCACCGCACACCCTACCCAGCACAGCCTGCGTCCCAGTTTCAACCCTTTCATGAAAAGTCATGAATAAAGAAACCTTTGTTAAGTAATAATGGGACATGTATTTTATTTTTACACGTGTGCTGGAAGTGGGGGTAACGGGGTGAACGGGGTATGTAACCGAAGAGGAGAGTCAACAGTCAGTGGGTAAAGAAACAGGGGCAGGTTCAGCTTCTCTGTAAAGAAACTGAACAGTCACAGGTCATGCTGCTCGCTGCTCGCTGGTATTTGAAGAGTTCCTTGTCGCTGTCCCAGGCGCCTGTATAGGGCTTCATGAGCAAGTGCATTAGCGGGCAGGCTGGGTCCCCGAGGATGACTATAGGCATCTGCACATCCACAACAGTTATTTCGTGGTCTGGGAAGAAACTACCTTCCTGCAGGCGTCTGAGAGCAGCCCACAGTTCCTGAAAACACACGCATCATGAACCTTGCCCGGCCACCCGACGTTGATGTTTGTAAAACGTCCCGTATGGTCCCCCAGTGCTTGCAGCACCATTGAAAAGTAGCCCAATTTCTCAGCAGCTGACTGTGGAAGAGGTGGATGATAAAGTGCGAGGAGGAGAAAACGGCGATGATCGCAGCGGGCTCCATGCTTGCAGTGCTGTGGCGTCCGCGCTGTCACTGACCAGAAAAGTGCACGAACAGATTGCCCGCAGGCGCTTTCACGGGGGGAGGGAGGTTGTGATTGACGGTTCAATGACGACACTTACCCAAAACCACCCTCGACACATTTCTCCCCCCAGCAGGCATTGGGGGCTCTACCCAGCATTCCAATGCGCAGCGGGGAGTGCGGGAACTGTGGGATAGCTTCCCACAGTGCACCGCTTCCAAAGTCGACGCTGGCCCCGTGAATGTGGACTCCGAAATTCGAATTAGTGTATTTAGTATGGATACACAAATTCGACTTCATAAGGTCGAATCCACAAATTCGAACTAAGTTGATTCGAAATAGTCTTGTAGTGTAGACAAGGCCTAAGTATGAAATAAACCCTTCAGCACAGAATGATCATAGCTTGAGGACTGATTAAATTAAGGTGCCTTTCACTGTTTGTATCCTTCCTATACCCAGTTTCTGCCAGCATACTACCTGAATCACATAAGACCCCACAAACAGTATTTATTATTATTTACATGATAGTAAAGCCAAAAATGAGGTAATCCCTGAACATGCACAAAGGAAGACACAATCTTTGCTACAGTTCATAAAAGTATTTCAGCTACACAGAAGAGTCTTTCTCCCTTAGTTCAACTCCATATGAACTTAAAATGGTAAATGTAACCAGGATTTAATTCTTCAAAGCAAAAGAGTTCTGTCTTATGATGAAGCATTACACTGAGTCCAATCCAGGCTTATTGTATTTAAAAACCTGGATTGTTGTAGGTGGTGGGGTGGCAGATGGAGCAGTCCACCCCCCACTAACCAGTACACAAATAGAAGCATTGCTCTGTTCCAAAAGCTAGCACAGGCACCCTTTAAAGCTTGTCATGTGCTGCCTTTACAGTTATTGCTGGTGTTCCTAGTACTTGTGAGTATTTCTGACAAGTAGAATAGGGAATTATTGAAAGTGTCACTATACCCATTTACAGAATTGTGGTCAATGCGTATCTTAGAAGCTCATTGACTGTACTTTGCTAGCTGGAGCCAGTTGAATATGCTATACTGGAATTTCCATTATGGGGTGGATAGTATTTCCCTATGCTTAGAAAAGAATATGCTGCAGCATTGCAATCACTGCTGAGTGGCAAAAGGTAAGTTGATAATGCCACCTGTAATACAGCCTTGCTTGAAAAGAAGTATGTTTGTTTAGCTCCTTTTTATGCAATGCGGCAAAAGTCCATCTAAAACTAGTCCAAGACACTCAACATTATGAGTAGGGATGAGAGCCCCAGTTCTGACAACAAAAGAAGCAATTCGAACATTTGCCAACATTTTGAATGGAATGTTTTTGGACTCTCAAAAATATGGTTAATCTAAAAAAATCCATGTGCATTTGCATTTTCTGGCTTCACAGGAGGTGGAAGCACCAGAATAGCGCAGAAAAGGCTGTTCTTCTGGTGTTTCCAGCCCGGGCAAAGCTGGCAAACTTTTTGCAAATATAGCAAGAGTGCCTCGCCATCTTCGATTTCCAAAGCAAAGAGGTGTATTTGGATAAGTTTCAGATGAGCCTTTTTCTTCAAATCACCCACCACAAATTATTATGAATATTGTGCCACATTCTGCCTTTACTTGCACTCGTATATTAATGTCCCAAGTTACTAGAGTCCATTAAGTCAAGGAACTGAGACTCGACACAGATAGGTAAACTATTAGCTTTATTGATTATGACTAATCATATCTGTATTGGTGACGAGTGTGGTCCAGAGCACCCTGAAATCAATGGCAAGGCTCCCATTTATTTCTAGAGGCTTTGGGTTGTCCTGTAGGTGCATTCACACAGCATTGAGGAAAGTCCTAAAGTCCTGGCCCGGGATGCAAAGGGTTCAGTGTAAAAACTGAGACAGATCCTCTGAAGACAATCCCTATGTTAATTGTTTCAAAATTCTGGTCAGGAATCTGGAGAAGAGATCCCCAGGACATATTACTGTACAACCCAGCTGTTTCAGAAATGCAACTGAAGGTAGAATTAGATCTTCAGTATGGACTGGCAACTGGAACACAGCATTTCTTACCTAAAAAAACTCTTTACTGATTCATAGCAGATGAAAATTAAAATATAGTAGCTACAGTTTTATGGAAAAATTACCAGGTAGTTAATAATAGATCTGAACTTTTAGACCAGCTGGTTACAGAAATGCAGCAAGTGCAAAAGCAAATATGTCTAAGTATATGTAATATGTTTTGTTGAATATGAAGCATATTTGCACAGGATTCACAAAATTTATGTATCACAAATTGATTGTCTGTAGTAGTATCTTGGGCAGGGACAAATACCGATATCATTTACTGCAATGTGAAAATGAGGTTGAAACATGACACATTATTTAAACAACATCCAAGGATCAAAAGCTAATTCTGTACCATGTAGGAGCAGGGGTGCTGGAACAATTTTTATAGCGGGAGTGCTGAAAGCCATTGAATCAAACTGTTAACCCTGTATATAATGGAGACCACTTCAAACCAGGGGGTATGGCAGTGCCACCTGCACCCCTAGTTCCAGCACCTATGTGTAGAAGATGCTTTTGATAATTGCTTCTTTTTGGAAATTGGTTCCTTAATGTTTTGATAAGTAGATGTGTGTGTGTATATATATAATTTTGCCAGCCCCTGAACCCTTAGTTTAATATGACGTACTGTCATAGAAACAGCTTCTTCTTTGTTAAAGTTAATTGTGAAGTAATATTTTTATTTTTCTCCAAGGCCTAGTCGTAAACTGACACAACTGTCTATGACAAATCTCTGTGCTTCTGTCACATGTAGAGGTTCTTAAAAATAAAACCCTAATCTCTGTAAGGTTGAAAAAGAACCCATTCCTACCCTGCTGTTATGGGACTGAATTCTCAATTACACTTAGGACTCTTTATGCCTCTTTGACAATGTAAAGGAGCCTAACAGTGTAATATCTACCCACTTCAAAGCCACCGTACAGTGGCAGAAAGGTGCAAAGGCACCTTAGTTTAACTTGGGTCTAAATTAATGTTACCACTCAGGAAAGAGATCTTGGCATCATTGTGGATAGCTCTCTGAAAACATCCACTCAATGTGCAGCGGCAGTCAAAAAAGCTAACAGCATGTTAGGAACCGTTAGGAAAGGGACAGATAACAAGACAGTAAATATCATATTGCCTCTATACAAATCCATGGTATGCCCACATCTTGAATACTGAATGCAGATCTGGTTGCCCCATCTCTAAAAAGATATATTGGAATTGGAAAAGGTACAGAGAAGGGTAACAAAAATTATTAGGGGTATGGAATGGCTGCCATATGAGGAGAGATTAGAAAGACTAGGACTTTTCAGCTTGGAAAAGAGATGACTAAGTGGGGATATGATAGAGGTCTATAAAATCTTGAGTGGTGTGGAGAAAATAAATAAAGAAGTGTTATTTACTCCTCATAACACAAGAACTAGGGGTCACCAAATGAAATGAATAGGCAGCAAGTTTAAAACACACAAAAGGAAGTATTTCTTCACACAGTGCGCAGTCAACCTGTGGAACTCTTTGCCAGAGGATGTTGTGAAGGCCAAAACTATACCAGGGTTCAAAAAAGAACTGGATAAGTTCATGGAGGCTAGGTCCATTGATGGCTATTAGCCAGGATGGGCAGGGATGGAACACCATACTCTGAATGTCCCTAGCCTCTGTTTGCCAGAAGCTGGGAATGGGAGACAGGGGATGGATCACTGATGATTTCCTGTTCTGTTCATTCCCTCTGAAACACCTGGCACTTGCCACTGTCGGAAGACAGGATACTGGGCTAGATGGACCATTGGTCTGACCCAATATGGCCATTCTTATGAGAATCAGGCCCTTGAAGTTCAAACCAAACCTGCTGATTCTTTGATCTTACAAATGGCTTTGGCGCAGATCCTCAATCGGTGGAAACGTCAGAGCTCGACTGGAGATCTGAGCTGGTCACCTGCGCCTTTGGCATTACACAGCCCAGCCACCTATTGGGACAAACTGGCTGCAGCAGAATAAGCAGCACAATAGCTCTTCCCACTAGTTCTCTCCCACTGTGGTGCACAATACATATTGATTTCCTAAAGCAAAGTCAAGAGGATATCTTATTGCACTCTTTTTTTCATGGAATTCTTCTGGGGGAGGGGAGGGTGTTTTGTTAGTCAAAATAAATGGTGAATTTACCCCACAATTCAATTGATAAGAGCACAGATAAAACCAATTTCTTGGGCTCTAAGTGGGATGTACCTTCCTGTATATGCTGCTGTTCATCCTTCTATAAAAAATGTCAGGCAAAACACTGCTTTCCTAGATGAAATATAGATCTCAATGCTCAAGTGCAATTGCTGCATGGATCTGTACCAGGCAGCTGCATTGTGGATGAAGACTCCTCTACTGACTGTGTGGCCATGCCAGGATTTCACAGCTGACAGCAGGGATAGAATGCAAGGCCTTCGGTCCCAGAATCATAAGCCGTTGTTACTTGAACTTACTAAGAATCTCTACAGATTGTATTAGTATTCAAAGATTTTATCCTCTCTGCATGATCACACACTTGCACAGTTCAGATACTCTATCTAGTAGAAGGTACTGTCTAGACACTGCTATCTTCAGAATGGATTGGAGATTCCCCCCAAAAAAGAGATTCAATACTGGTCTGAAGTTCTACTCTTCATCACCAAAAGTTGATTTCCTGAGTACGGATCTCACCAGCACTTCCTTTAGAACAACTGGTACCTAACTTTCCACCAAGGGGCCATTGTGTCACCATTGGCCTTCCCCAGTGAGGAGGGACCAGTGCCTGGAGCACAGGTTGGCCAAAAGCACTCCCAGTGCTTCTAGAATGTCAGTGAATGACAATGGATGAAGCTCACAAAAGACTGGGCATCTTTCCCCAGAGACACTGTCCTGCTCACAAAGGCACAGCAAGCTCCATACAAATCTAACTGATTTTATCAGCAAACTATCCAGCAAATTCCTCACAATAAGAGAAACTTAATTCTGTTTCCAAGTGGAGACAGCTTGAGTTGAACCAGCTGCATATGTCCTGGAACAAGTCCGCTATATATCTCCGTTGTGTCTACTGAGATCTGTGAAGCAAAGAAATTTTTCTTTGCTTCCCTCATAGCAACGGCCTCATAGCCAAAAATGTGTATTGTTCTCATTGGTTGGACTCTGATAGAGACTTCTGCAACTAGCTTTTAGCCATTTTCCCTTTGTTTTCATTAGACACAAGTCATCTGCGAACTATGATGATCTTGGAGGGAGAAGTTTTATTTAGTACTGCAGTGCCTGGTGTGATGTTGCACTCCATATACTTTATGAAAATATGCTTATGAATGTGAATATGATGTAACTGGAATATGCTTTATACAAAAGTTTTCTTGCAAGGTATCATTACAAAGCTTATAATCTACTGAGTGTGTTCATCCTATTTGTTTGCATGTATTATTTCTATGTCTGGAGTTAGGAGAATGAGATATAAACTTGTATTACTGATGCAAACATATTAAGTGGAAGCCATTAAGGGTGCTTCGGAATCAATGAACTGTAAATGGCTCTGTTTACTTGCAAACCTTCCTGTGTGTATGGGCCAGCCCAGGAAGAATGGAGGTTGGGGTTTCACAGGACATGTGATCATGTCACCTGATACTGGAATCCATCTTAAATCTGGTACTTTTCCATTTAGAAGGAGGGGTGGGGACCTAGAGAGACAAAACATTCCCGCCATGTGCCAAAGCTATAAAAGGGGGTGGAGCAGAACAAAGAAGGGGCCAGTCATGAGAGAGCCCCTGCTTACCACCTAAGATGTCTGCTGGAACTAAGAAGGACTGTACCAGGGCAAAGGATTGGGCCCAGACCAGGAAGGAGCCTAGTCTGTGAAAGAAGCTTATTGGAACATCTCTGAGGGAGAGATATTACCTGCACCCAGTTTCTTAATGTATTAGGCTTAGATTTGCATATTTTGTTTTATTTTGCTTGGTGACTTACTTTGTTCTGTCTGTTATTACTTGAAACCACTTAAATCCTACTTTTTATACTTAATAAAATCACTTTTGTTTATTTTTGAACCCAGAGTAAGTGGTTAATACCTGGGGGAGCAAACAGCTGTGCATATCTCTCTATCAGTGATACAGAGGGCAAACAATTTATGAAATTACCCTGTATAAGCTTTATACAGAGTAAAACACATTTATTTGGGGTTTGGATCCCATTGGGAGCTGGGTGTCTGGGTGCTGGAGGCAGGAAACCTGCTAAGCTGTTTTCAGTTAATTCTGCAGCTTTTGGGGCATGGTCCAGACCCTGGGTCTGGGTTGCAGCAGGCTAGTGTGTCTGGCTCCACAAGGCAGGGTTCTGGAGTCCCAAGCTGGCAGGGAAAACAGGCTCAGAGGTAATTTCAGCACATCAGGTGACAGTCCCAAGGGGATCCCTGTGACCAAACCCATCACACCTGGTAGCCCTAGTCACAGACCAGGACACCACTGTGATAGGCACTGTACAAACTCAGAACAAAAAGAAGGTTTCTGCTCCAAAGAGTTTACAGTCTAATTATAGGACAAATGACACCAGATGGATACAGTCAGACAGGAGAATACAGGGATATAATGAGACAATGAAGTTGGATAAGAAAATATTTAGGAACCACTGTATCAATAGTCATGGACAAAAGATCTCTTTGATAACCTAGCTCAATAGAATAGTCAGCTGGAAACATAGCATACTCACAGTCTTCTCAAACTTACCCAGTTCCATCAATTTTTTCACTTACACTATCAAAACAGGCTCTTTGCCCACAACAGAAAAGAACACTCCTATCTCAAACTGCAAACAGTTATATCTCGATTGGTTGGAATGGAAAAATCAAAGCTCAGTGTTTCTATATGTGCCCTGTATGGCAGTGAGAGGATTTCCATCATGCAAACTTTCCATTCCCAGAGTTCAGGATTTCTAGGTATCAAGAGAGTTTGACATTTTCCCGAGAGTTATCTGGCATTTTCTTTCCAAATAAGGATGTTTGGCAAGCTCAAGACAGAGAAATCAGAACTGCACTCACTGGTACTGCAGATGTTATAAATACAAGTGGATAGTCAAAGGTTGTTAATTTTTATGTGTATAAAATGCACACACACAAGGGGAGAACATAAAAACAGATGCATTGGCTCCCTCTAATGCTTTGCTTGTAATGTTATATTGAATACTGAGAAGTTCTTTTGTTTGTTCAATACTTTTTATTTATTTATTTATTTATTTTATAAGTGTGTGTGTGTGAATTCAGTCCTTATTAAGACAAGTCTTTGAAAGCACTAGCTGAACAAGCCACAGTGCAGTCAAGCACTCCATAAGCTTCCCTGCATAGTTTGCTCAATTAATTTTTATTCCATTCCAAGGTTGTTGCTATTGCAGTTTAGGTTTTATCCTAAGCAGAGGTTGCCAGTGGGGCTGAATATATATTGTCCTTTAAAAACAACAAATCCCACCAGTTCTTTTGGAAATTAATCTCTCACTCTCATTTCTAAATGGAATGTGAATTTCAAAAAGTTTGAAATGGCTCTAAGTGGAGCTGGCTGTGGGTTTTCCATCAAAATGATTTTCTGACAGCTAAATCTAGTTTCTGCAAAATTGAAATTCTCTGTGGGAAAATATTCAAGTTTTTTCAATTTTTTATCAGGAAAATCTAAATGAAATATTCAAGTTTTTCAATTTTATATCAGGAAAATATAAATGAAAAATTTCATTTTGAGTCAGTTCATCTGTAACTGAAAGATATGGGTTTGTTGAAGTGACAGATTTTGTTTCCAGTTGGTTCAAAATTAAACTGCCTGTGGTACCGCAGTCTTACCTCTTATTGAGCCACCGCAGAGCATCTGAAAGTTGTAGTCCAGCCAGCAAGCCCAACCTGTGTCAAAGAATGAAGATGTGTGAGGCATACAAACTACAGCGCCCATGAGGTACCATGGCACCTTAGACAGAAGCAGTTTAATATCAAACTGACTTGAATGAAACGTGGATTTGGTTCAGTGCACCAAACTGAAACGTTTAAATTCAGGAAAGTCAGAACGTTTTGTTGCAATCCATGGCTGTTCCCATGGTTTGGACAAAAGCCTGGTCTACACTAGGCGTTTAAATCGGTTTTAGGAGCGTAAAACCGATTTAACGCCAAAACCGTCCACACTAGGAGGCACCTTATATCGATTTTAATGGCTCTTTAAACCGGTTTCTGTACTCCTCCCTAACGAGAGGAGTAACGCTAGTATCGGTATTAACATATCGGATTAGGGTTAGTGTGGACGCTGATCGACGGTATTGGCCTCCGGGAGCTATCCCACAGTGCACCAGTGACCGCTCTGGACCGCAATCTGAACTCGGATGCAGTGGTCAGGTAAACAGGAAAAGCCCCGCGAACTTTTGAATATTTCCTGTTTGCCCAGCGTGGAGCTCCGATCAGCACGGGTGGCGATGCAGTCCGAAATCAAAATAAAAAAAGAGCTCCCGCATGGACCATGCGGATGTGATCGCTGTAAGGGCAGGCAAATCCGTTCTATCAGCGCTCCGTTACAGAAGATGAAATTCAGAATCCTTTTTTAAAAATCTCCAGACAGACGCCATAGCAGGGACTCAGCGCACTGCAGCGTGACAAGCGTAACGGAAAGCCAAAGAATCAAATGGATGCTCATGGACTGGAGGACTGAAGCTATCCCACAGTTCCTGCAGCCTCCAAAAAGTATTTGCATTCTTGGCTGAGCTCCAAATGCTTCTAGGGTCAAACACAGTGTCCGCGGGTCAGGGCATAGCTTGGCAATCTACTCACCCACCCCCCACCCACCCCCAGAAGCGAAAGGTAAAACAATCCTCTGACTCTTTTACATGTCACCCTATCTTTACTGAATGCTGCAGATAGACGCGATAGTGCAGCACTCAACACCAACATCCTTGCTCCCCGCCATGGGTGGCTGATGGTACAAAAGATGGAAATCCATCCTCATCATCAGCCTCAGCTGATGGTACAAAAGGACTGGTAACCGTCCTCGTCATCAGCCTATTGGCCCTAATTTTTCTGGTGGATGGATGGTGCAATATGGCTGGTAACCATCCTCATCATAGCAACAGGGGGCTGAGCTCCATCAGCCCCCACCCTTCATGTGTAAAGAAAAGATTCAGTTGCCCCTGGACTAGCAGTGGGATGCTGGGCTTCTCTCCTACACACTGCTTAATGTCCAGTCTGGACTATCATAGCAGCTGGAGGCTGCCTTCCACTCATTTCTCACTAACAAGTCAGTGTGTCTTATTCCTGCATTCTTTATTAATTCATCACACAAGTGGGGGGACAATGCTACGGTAGCCAAGAAAGGCTGGGGGGAGAACGGAATCAACAGGTGGGGTTGTTACAGGAGCACCCCCTGTGAATAGCATACAGATCATAATTTCTGCAGGCTCTGACACAGAGCAGCTGTGCTCTCTGGTTCTATGATACGGTGGTTCTCTAGTACACTTGCCTATATTAGGCAGCACTGATTCTATTTTTAGATACCAAAAAGGAGGGATTGACTCAGGGAGTCATTCCCAATTTTTGCTTTTGCGCCCCTGGCTGATTGGCCAGGGGCACTTATGACAGCAGCTAATGGTACAAAACGATGGAAGGTGCAATATGGCTAGTAACCAATCTTGGCTTTTGCGCCCCTGGCTGATCGGCCAGGGGCACTAGCAGCAAATGGTACAAAAGGACTGGTAGCCATGATCATCCTCAGTTCCAATTTATGGAAGGGTTTGGATGGTGCAATATGGCTAGTAACCATCTCTGCTGTCATGCAAAAGCAAAAGCATGCTTCTGTGTAGCGCTGCTGAATCGCCTCTGTGAGCGGCATCTAGTACACATACGGTGAGAGTCACAAACGGCAAAACAAGCTCCATGATTGCCATGCTATGGCATCTGCCAGGGCAATCCAGGGGAAAAAGGCGTGAAATGCTTGTCTGCCGTTGCTTTCCCAGACGAAGGAGTGACTGACGACATTTACCCAGAACCACCCGCGACAATGATTTTTGCCCCATCAGGCACTGGGATCTCAACCCGGAAGTTCCAAGGGTCGGGGGAGGCTGCGGGAACTATGGGATAGCTAGGGAATAGCTACCCACAGTGCAACGCTCCAGAAATCGACGCTAGCCACGGACCATGGACGCACACCACCGATTTAATGTGCTTAGTATGGCCGCGCTCCACCCGATTTTATAAATTCTGTTTTACAAAACCGGTTTATGCAAATTCGGAATAATCCCGTAGTGTAGACGTACCCAAAGTGTTTGTTGTTGAATTTAATATTGTTCTGGCTGAGTTTGATGATGCATTTGTGGTGGATACCTGAGTGTTGTCCATTGTCTTATACATATTTGAGGCAGGGAGCAATGCTGTCATTGTGAGCGATATTGGTGTAAAGCAGTGGTCACCAACCGGTTGATCACAATCGAGTGGTTGATCTTAGAGGATCTTCCAGTCGATTGCAATCTCTGGTGGTGTAGTATGGCTGCCGCTAAGGCAGACTCCTTGCCTACCTCGGCCCCACGCTGCTCCCGGAAGTGGCCAGCGCAGCCCCGGGGGTTGGGGGGGGCAGGGGTCTCCCTCTGTGCGCTGTTCCTGCCTGAAAGCACCACCCCCCAACTCCCATTGGCTGGGAGAGCTGTGGGGGTGGTGCTTGCAGAGAGGGGCAGCACGTGGAACCACGTGCTCCCCACTCCCCATCAGGGGTCACAAGGGTGCATTGGCCCCTTCCAGGAGCGGTGTGGGATTGGGGTAGGCAGGGAGCCTGCCTTAGTGTCTCTGCACCCGCTGCTGACTGGGAGCCACTGGAGGTAAGTGCTGTCTGGCAGGAAGCCGCACCCCAAACCACATCCCTGAGCCCCTCCCAGAACCAGCACCCTGTACCCCTTCTTGTACCCCAACACTCTGCCTCAGCCCGGAGACCCCTCCTGCACCCAAATTCCCTCCTAGAGCTTGTACGCCAACCCCCTCCTGCACCTCAACCCCCTGCCCCAGGCTCAGCCCAGAGCCCCTTCCCACAATGGGGCCCCTCGACCCCAGCCCAGAGCCCGCACCCCCTCCCAAACCCCCACCCCCTGCCTGGTGAAAGTGAGTGATGATGGGGGACAGCGAGCAATAGAGAGAGGAGGGGATGGAGTGAGTGGGGCGGGGTAGATCCTAGGTTGTCCGTAGTTTCAAAAAGTGATCTTGGGCGTAAAAAGGTTGGAGACCACTGGTGTATAAGGAGGTGACATCCATGGCAGCAAGGATGGTGTTCTGAGGGAGGTATATATCAACAACAAACACTTTGTTCAAACCATGGGAACAATCATGGGCACTAGGAAGGCTCTCTGTTATGGGGTGGCCACCCCACACAAGGTCTGGAGGGGGTAGGCAGGCCAATTAACTGCCCGGGCCACATCTGAAGAAGGAGAGGAGAGGCTTGTATAAATCCCAGGAGCTGTTAGCCGCAGGCGGCTGTAAGGAAGTCGTCTACAGTCACTGTCTGTGGGGAGGGAGCTTGGGCTGACAAACCCAGAAAGAGGGAGAAGCCAGGTAAGTAGGAAGAAGCCCAGGGAAACATCAGCAAAGGGTAGGAGCCTGAACAGACCTTGGCTGCTTGTTATAGGGTCCCTGGGCTGGAATCCAGTGTAGGAGGGCAGGCCAGGGTTCCCTATCAGACCCCGGAGGGCCAAGCCATGAACAGGAAGCTGAAGTTCTGGGAGTGAGAGGGGCCGCAGGGTGAAAGAGATGATGGGAAGAGATACCACCAGAGGAGGGCAGCACCTGGCTTGAGCTAATCCCCAGAGCTGCCAGGTCGAGACGCCATGTGCAGTGAGTGAACCCTGTGACACTCTCCAGTATACTAATCTCTTCCTGAGCCATGTTGAGGAAGAATTTCTGGGCAAATGCATCATGAAACCAATGATATACCTGAGATATATCCTCTGGAGAAGACAATCTAAACTCCCTCTTAGATATCTACCACAACTTCAACAACCACCACACATTCATTAAACTCTCTCTGGAACACTCCCACCCTAGCATCAACTTCCTAGACACCATGATCAGCTTCAACAATGGAACCCTACAGACAACTATATATAGGAAACCCACAGATCCCCACACCTACCTTCACAGATCCAATAACCACCCCAAAACCATGAAGAAATGTGTTATCTACAACCAGACACTCAGATATCACAGAATATGCTCCAAAGAGAGAGCCTGGGATACAAACCTTACACTTAAAACTGCCTTCACCAAACAAGGACACTCCACCAGAGAAGTAGATCATGGAACAGGCCACCCAAATATGCTGAGAGAACTTGCTTCAATAAGGAAATAAACCCCATCCAAGAGCAGACCCCTAATTGTCATCTACCACCCCATGCTGGAACCCATACAGGATATCATTAAAGAATTACAACCTATGTTTGATATGGACCTCATCTCAAAAGAAATCTTTCCCAAACCTCATCTTCTGGACTTCAAACAACCCCCCAACCTCTCCAAGCTCACTTTCAGAAGCAAGCTCCCCACAGACCAGGACACACCAACTTGAAGCACCACCGAACCCTCCCAGAACAACATTTGCAAAACCTGTAGACATATCTTTACTGCTATGATGATCACCAACCCGCACCTCATGCCTTTGAAGATCCATGGGTCCTATACATGCCTATCACAAGATGTGATGTACCTCATCCAGTGCATTAAATGCCCCAATAATAACTATGTAGCTGAAATGAGACAATCATTACTCTCATTACAACTCCAACAGAAAAACGATAAAAGACAAAAATACCACAACCCCTGTGGGTGAACACTTTTCACAGAGAGGTCATGTATAGAGTGATCAATCAGTCCTCTTCATCAAAGGAAACCTGCACAACACTTTCAAAACATGAGCCTGGGAGCTTAAATTTATAACTTTACTAGACACTAAAAATTATGGACTGAAAAGAGACACTGGATGTATGATTTATTACACCAATCTATAACCTACTAAATCCCTCTCTCTTGTCCCACGCTTTTATTTTTTTCCTCTTCCCTTACCACCACTACCCCCCACCCACCATGATTGGAGAGGTGTTAACTGATCACTTCACCTTGAATAGTCCCTTGAAATATGAGTTAACTACTTAGCTAAACACTCTGTTCCATCTTGTATTTTGCTGTGACACCCTATCTTTCCCAGCCCTGAAGAACAGCTGTGTGTAAATTTGAAAGCTTGTCTTTCTCACCAACAGAAGTTGGTCCGATAAAAGATATTACCTCGTCCTCCTTGTCTCTCTAATATCCTGGGACCAACACAGGTACAACAACACTATTTACATACTTGGATAGTCTCACTGAGTCCAGTGAGGATGACTCAGATTTGCAAAGTTATTTTTTTCCACATTGCCATGATTGGGTTCTACATTTGTCCCTTGATACATGCTATCTGTTCCATGTTGTGTGGCTAAGTTACAAGTTGCTGTGGAAACTACAGTTCTGAATTTTCTGACATTTAATAAAACTAAAATAGTTGGAGTGGGAGGAACAGCTGGCCAGGGTACCATGAAGATCTCATGGTTTCCTATGAACTGCTTTACACTGTATTTCAAAGTTCAGAGCACAATTTATATGCCTCTCCTTGCAGCTGTGTACTCCAGTGCACTGCTAAAATAATTGAGAAAAATCTTGCCCAAACATGGATGCAAAGAGATTTTCAAACACTCATTACAGTTAATTTAGAAATAAGTGTGGTCAGACATGTCAAATGCATGTATCCACATTGAGGAAGACTATCGGCCAGATCAGGGGTTGGCAACCTCTGGCACGCGGCTCGCCAAGGTAAGCACCCTGATGGGCCGGGCCGGTTTGTTTACCTGACGCATCAGCAGGTTTGGGCGATCGCAACTCCCACTGGCTGTGGGTCACCATCCCAGGCCAATGGGGGCTACGGGAAGCAGTGCAGGCCGATGGATGTGCTGGCAGCGGCTTCCCGCAGCCCCCATGGGCCTGGAACGGTGAACCATGGCCAGTGGGAGCCGTGATCGGCTGGACCTGCCGACGCGGCAGGTAAACAAACTGGCCCAGCCCACCAGGGTGCTTACCTTGGCGAGCCTCGTGCCAGAGGTTGCCGACCTCTGGGCCAGATTCACAACCCCGCTCTGCTTCCTTTGTGTTGCACAGCTGGTACAAAGGGAATGGAAACTGAGCTTATATCACCAGATGGGGATACCTGCAGTGTGGTGGAGTCCCCAGCTAGTGTAGTGTCAACAGATCCAGTTCCTTTTTCACAACCACTAGTGCAGGTTGTGCATGGGGCGGGGGCTCTCAGAGGAGATGTGTGTTTGTGTGTGGGGGCTATCAGAGGAAATGTGTGTGGGGGGGAAGCTATCAGAGGAGATGCGAGAGCATGATGTGCTCAATCAGTACCCAGCTAGTGTGTGATCAACAGGAGAACCATAGCCAACTGGTGCAGTTGGGAGCAGGCCCCAGGCTACTCTGAAGTGTGTCCAGGACTGGGGCTGAGGAGAGGACACACAGAGCTGGACGACTCCCTGACATCCTACTCTCTCTGGTGTGCCCAGTATGAGCTGAATGCAGCTAGTCAGAAATTCAAACGTAAGCCATTTTTGAAAACATGATATGTACAAATCAACCATTTATTCTGTAGTGAATGACGAACACCCACCCTACCTCTCACCTGCAACTCTTGAGTCAGATAACTGAGAAAGATAGCGTGGAATTTTACCAGCCCAGAACCAAAAGTTTGCCACTGGTTTCAGAAGAAACCTGGGAAATCTCTGCCCAAATGATATTTTTCTTTTTTTCTTTCAGAAGAACGACAAGCACACAGTTTTATAATGCAAGTTCCCTCTCAACCTGAACTATAACATCTCCAGTGTGGCACTATAATGTTAAACATTCTGTTATGAACTGAGGGCACATCTATAACCACAAAATTAAGTTGACCTAAGTTACATCGATGTACAGCCACTGCAGTAATTAAATCAGTTTTACACGTGCACGTTATACTTCTCGTGTCGGAGTTGCACGTCCTCACCAGGAGCGCTTGCACTGATTGAACTGTCAGTGTGGGGCATTGTGGGACAATTTCTGAAAGGTAGCAACAGTTGATGTAAGCAACACAGTGTCTACACTGACACTGCGTCAACCTAACTACATTGACCTTAGCGCAACGCTTCTCATAGAGGTGGCGTTATTAAGTCACTGTAGTGGGCAAGTTACATCGGTGGGAGAGAGATTTTAGTGTAGACACTTCGAGTAGTGTAGGCTTCTGTAGTGTAGACCACAGCTGAGTCATTTCATTGTATTCATTTGTTGGATAATATGGGGGTGGTGATAACTATATTTATGATTAGAAATAAAATCCTTCTGTTGCAGATAGGTTTCTTTGAATGTTACAAATGAAAAAAAAAGGCAGAATGCTTTATGAATCAGAAGAGTTCTTTTCCTCATTTCCATGAAAACTAAATACATAAAGCGATACACATGATAACGTTGTGTTGGATAGGCTTCCAGTGGAAGGGGCATTTTTCATAATGAGATAAAAGTGTCATTTCAGTAACTGCTAAAGCTTTAGCTACGCTCTCTAGAAAAGGAGCTCTTATCTTATCACCAAACACAGCTGTAAGCTTTACAAATGTAACCTTCGGCTGCCCAACCTAGCTTCCATTGTTAAAGCTAGTATTAGAAAATTAATATGCAAATAACTCTACGATTTCTCATCCTTGAGCTAAGTGTGGCAGCTTATCAGGAATTTAGTGATACTTGAGATTGCGCACCAAACAATTGAAATCTGAAACATAGGATGGGGAAAACTCATGTACTATCACAATTCTTGAACTACTGAGTGCAAGTTTTCTTTAAGATCAGTAACTTGGAAACATTTGGTGGGTTTTCAATGGAGTACAGAACTAGATATGAAGTTATGGACTATATTGTGTGTAAGGGACCATTAGATCATCTAATCTGACCTCCTGGATATCACAGGCCATTAAATTCCACCCAGTTACCCCTGTATTGAACCCAATAACTTGTGTTTGGCTACAGCATATCTTCCAAAAAGGCATCCAGTCTTGATCTGAAGACCTCAAGAGATGATTAGTCACCCTCACTGTTAAAATGTGAGCCTCATTTCCAATTTGAATTTGTCTAGCTTTGACTTGCAGCCATTGGTTCTTGTTACACGTTTCTCAAATAGATTCAAGAGCTCTTTAGTATCTGGTATTTTCTTCTAGGCACTCATACCCTGTAATCAAGTCACCTCTAGGTCTTCTTTTTGATAAGCTAAACAGATTGAGCTCTTTAAGTCTTACTGTAAGAAATCTTATCCAGCCCTTTAATTGTCTGTGGGGGAGTTTTCTGTACCCTCTCTAATTTTTCAGCATCCTTTCTAAAATGTGGACATATGACCTGGATGCTGTATTCGAATATCAGTCTCCCCAATCCCAATTACAGAGGTAAAATCACCTCCCTAGTCCTACTCTCTACTGCCCTGTTTCTATATCCAAGGATCACATTAGCCATTAATGTCTCAGCATCACACTGGGAGCTCATGTTCAGTTGTTGCCCACTATGACCCCTAAATCCCTTTCAGAGTCACTGCTTTCCAGGATACAGTCCCCCATTCCATATGGCCTAACTTCATATTTGGCCATATTAAAACATTTTTTGTCTGAATTCTTACCAACTGATCCAGATTACTCTATAGGACTGCCCCGGCCTCATCGTTATTTATCATTCAAAGTCACTTAAGCACTTTTGAAAACTTTATTCTGTGTCAGTTTGTCACAGCCTTAAGTAGTCAAGGGTATAGGGGAAGGTCACTAGGGCTAGGGAAAATCCTTAGTACTGGCAGTTTAAGGGTGAAGGCTACAGGAGATGGTGATGCTTGCTACAGCTGGCCTGAAAGAAGATTCAATACAGAGCTGAGACTGAAGGAGAACCAAGATGGTGGAAGGTGAGAGTTTCTTGCCATGAGGCCCCTGACACAGGATTTGTTAAAGTACTGGGAGAGGCATGCAACTAGTAGTACTTAAGGGGCGATTTCTTTGAGTGGTCTATATTGAAGATCCTGGAGGAAGACCCGTGGACTTGAGGGTTTTAGAAACCTTAAGAAAGAGGGACGGAAGAGACTGGAACATTGGATATTGTTTTATGTGGTTGTGGGAGGGGAGTACCCTGAAAGGAGTGTGCAAATAAATTGTGACCTGGCCAGAGAACTGAGTTGTGCGAAGAGATGTACCACCTCAGCAGCATCTACAGAGGGCTCTAGGCAAGTAGAGCTGCTATGCCATGCCTGACCACAAGGGGGATGCACCTGCCATATGTCCACGCTTCTACAAGGAGTAACTTACTAGACATGCTGCAGAACTCTCATTAATGCAGGAGCATGTTCCTCTTCTCATCCTTTCCTGTTCAACACAATCCCCTTCCCTTAGAAACAAAACGCTGGACCTAAACAGTTACAGGATCAAGCTCTAAATACTGTACGTGTTTCTGAAGTTGGTTACTAAACTATGTTTCTATTAGAATTTCATGATGATTTATTGTTTTCAGATGCCTATAACTTTCTGGAAAATGTACCCTTTGGGTGACAATTATTGTGCTTGTTCTCAGCCCAGAAGTGAAATGTATTTCTGCAAAGTTTGAGAACGTAGCATGTGGTCAGATCAGACTGTGAGGATGAGAACTATGCATTTAAGGGCTGAACCTCCTAGATAGAAATTCTGAGCAGGGCAGTGTGAAATTCTTGGTGTTATGCACAGCCAGTTGGGACCTGATACAGGAAAACAAAGCTCTCTTGCAAGCTCCTTATGTACTGAGGGATCACTGAGCACCATGCAGAGTATGAAAGATGGTGTTTTTCCCCAGTTATGGACACTTAGAACCTTGTTAAGATCACAGATAAATTATAAAAAGGCTACTTTCTAAACCTGCTAACAGAAAATAAAGTTACTTAAGAAATAATAATGTAGTTATAAGAGTATGAAAACAATGCACTGCACAGGATATATTCTGCTCAATTTTCTAATATTACAAGCGGGAAGAGTGGGGAAACCTGAAACACATTGTTAAGACAGACCAGCTAGGCAGTTTGACCTGTCCATTTTTACTGAACTGCTCCAGATTTCCCCACACCGTGCCCAGATGTTCATGTCTAGTTCTGTCTTTATTTTAATGTAATAATCAGAATGCACATTCAATCCTAATAGTGTTGTCAATGGGGCTATGTTCCGCAAAGTGCACTGAGCCATACAGATAATGTGGAATTGGAGACTGCTGTGTGGTGCTCCCAGAAGAAAGGTTGCCACACATGGTAGCGCCTATCCAGTGCTACCTTGTGATTAGGAAGACAAAGATCTAAACATGTCTTTCTTCTTTGCAAAAACGCAAACGCTACATTAATAGAATATAATGGTTGAGATTTTACAACCACAAAAGTCAAGAAAAGCAAAGTTATAACTCCTCATAACTCATCCATATTGCGCTACATATTAAAATACTGTTCTACTCGGGAAAAGTGACTCTAAAATTGGCATTGCAGAGTTCCATAAGCACTGTCTTTCATTGGCTTTCGTATTAATATTGCTCAGTTTGCAAGAAGTATGTTTTTTTCCTAGATTAATTTTCTAAGTGCTAGCCCTGCAATCTAGGGTGACCAGACAGCAAGTGTGAAAAATTGCGACGGAGGGTGAGGGGTAATAGAAGCCCATATAAGAAAAATCCCCAAATATTGGGACTGGCCCTATAAAATTGGGACATCTGGTCACCCTACTGCAAATTCAACCTAAAAGCCAGAATTACATTGGGGTTCCTTCCCTCTCATACTTAATCATCAAAAATAGTGACCAAATTATGACCTTATTAACAACTGAGAACCAAGATGGTGACAACTGTCTTCACATTTTGCTTTCAGTTACAAACCTTCATGCTTTAGGCCATAAGCCAACTAAAGGAGGTTAGGAAGAATCTTGTACAGGATATTCCATGATTGCCTATTGCACAAGTTTCTTGCACCGTCTACTAAAACATCTGGTACTGGCCACTGTCAGGACACTGGATTAGATGAACTGCTAGTCTGACCCTGTATAGCAAGCAGAGGTGAAAGTATGCTGGTCCGGTCCGGTCCGGCGTACTAGCAAGAGCCAGTACACCGTGCCGGACCGCACCAGCTTCCGCGGTGGGGATTTAAAGGGCTTGGAGTTCCCTGTGGCTGTGGGGAGCCCAGAGCCCCTTAAATTCCCCCCCCCCCCCCCGCAGCTCCGGCAGCCGGGCTGGGGCCGGGATTTAAAGGGCTCAGAGCTCCCTGTGGCTGCGGGGAGCCCAGAGCCCTTAAATCCCGCCCCCCGCAGCTCCGGCAGCCGGGCTGGGGCCGGGATTTAAAGGGATCGGAGCTCCCACGACTGTGGGGAGCCCAGAGCCCTTTAAATCCCGCCCGTAGCTTTGGTGGCCAGGCTGGGGCCAGGATTTGAAGGGTCCGGAGCTCCGTGGCGGCTGGAGCCCTGGGCCCTTTAATTTGCCCGTGAGCCCCGGGGGCTCCCATCCACCTCTGCAGCTGGGAGCCCCGGGTTGATTTAAAGGCCCTGGGGCTCCCAGCCACAGTTGGTGCCCCAGGGCCTTTAAATCTTGAGAGGCCCCGCCTCTTCTGGATGAGGCCACGCCCCCTCAGGACTCTGGCAGTACCGGTAAGTCCTGTAAGTTACTTTCACCCCGATGGCAAGTCATATGTTACTTACGACTGCAAACAATAAATAAATGAGTGACAAGCTAGTGTCTGGTTTTGGCCAGTTACAATAAAAACAGTTACATGATACCAAATCTACATGCATTTTACTGTGTATGCATTGGCCTCACTCACCAGAAATCTAAACAGAGACTAAATGCCCCAAATGTTCCACATATTGTCCTTAGGGGTTGCTATCTCACAGCTGAGAAATCCAAGCAAAAACCATGAAGCAATTGATTTCCCCCCACCCACCCACTTTCCTAATCATCAAACAAATCAACCTTGCCAGAAAATAAGGCAGAGAAAAAGAGCAGGACTGAGCAGCTGCAAAAAGAGAAGAGCTAACTCTGATTGCAGAGGGCAGGACATTATGAGAAACCAAGAAAATAATGTTATTGAACCATACCAGGGAGATGGCCTTTGCTTGTCTACACCATTAACCTGATAAGGACCACAAAAAGACACAACTATAGGCAGGTCTTCTCTGACACAAATCCTACTGCCAGCAGAGGCCCCGTAATGTATCAGGGACCAATCTCAGTTAGTACCCACCAACATGGATGAGCCAGTTTAGCTGCCCCTCCCGTCCCTTGTCCAATCCCTATGGCATGTACCATCAAGATAAGAAAACCCTCTGTCCAATAAAAATGGTCTGATGCCCTTACCCTGTGAATGCTGTTTTCTTAAGTTCCCTCAGCACATATGTAGCTGGAGAAGCTAGTCACACACTGTGGCTGATCTTTGAATCTCCCTTTATTGTATGTACAGTTGCATGCCAACCCACACGCAGACCCCTGAATGTCCCTCCCATCCCACATACCCCACCCCACACAGACCCCAGAATATCCCTTGCACTCCACCCCACCCCACCCACAGATCTCTGAATGCTCCTCCCACCCCACGCTGCACATACCTCACCCCACACACAGACCCCAGAATATCCCTCCCACCCACCCCATACATATCCCGTCCCACACACAGACCCCCCCAAATGCCCCTTCCAACCACATATATACCAAGAACCCTCCCCTCAGTCCCCCACTTATCCTGACAGCCACACACACATCCCAGCAGCCCTGACATACAGCTCATTCACCACAGCCCCCAACACCTTAGCCCTACTGGCCACAGCCACAACTTCCCCCACTCACTCTCAACGTCCCATCCTCCCCCCCCCACACACACACAACCTCTCACCCAGCCACTACCCCCTACTCCTTAGCTCATTAACACCTCACTTACCCCTTGCCCTCTATCCCTGGGACCTTCCTCGAAACTCACTGGCATCGCCCTCAGCTCAGCCGTTCTGGGCTAGGCCAGTTCCTCCCAATCTCAGCCACCCTGCATTCACAGGACTGCGCTGTTCAGATTTATCACGGACAGAGGGGCGGTGGGACAAATTTAAGTGAGTGCTGTTGTGACCTGCCATACGGGATCACAGTGCCAGTTTTGAGTTTTTTTCTGATGGTTAGGGGCCCTCCTGAGATGGGGGCCCTGTGCAAGTGCACTGAGTGCACACTGGCTAATTGAGGGCTTGGGTGTTAGATATAAGCACCCAACTCCCTTGGACTCCAGTGGAAGTCATATGCATCACAGAGCAGAATGTGGCTTTGTGGGTCTATGGTATGTAAGCCATGTACTCTGTCATCAGTGACAGTTACCTGGTTTGGTGAACCTCGGGTACTAAAGAAAATAATTGTGTAGCAAATGAACCAAATATTTTTCAGAAGATGTTCAGGAAAACAAGCCATCTGGCTTCTCTGTAGTAGTTTTTAGCTCTCCAGCCTATTGCTATTTCCCTGCTGTGCAACGCATGCGAAATATGTCACTCGGCTAAGAAACAATTATAAATAAGCAATAGTTTGTTCAAATGAAAAATGTTTCCCCAACCAACCAAAATAAATATAGAGAAAGCAAAAAAAAAAAAAAAAAAAAGCGGTGGGAGGAGATGCAAAATCCTCAGCCTGTGGTATGTTGGAAAGGAGGTGTCTCACCTTTTGGTGCAAAGGAGACTCAGAGCTGGGCAGAGAGAGATGCCACATTTTAAAAAATGGTAGGTTCTAAGTGAAAACATGGATGAAGGGATTACTGCTATTTATCATTCACATTACAGTAACGCCTAGAGGTTCTAACAAAGATCAGAACCCGTTTTTCCTAGTCACTGACATGTAGTAAGAAAAACGCTGCCTCCAAAGAGTTACAAATCAAATAAACAAGACAGTCAAAGGGTAGAGAACAGAGGCACAGAGACTTGTCTAAAGTCACACAGTACATCATTGGCAGTGCTGGGATTAGAACCCAGGGCTATTGCCCTAGGCTACTGCAGCATACTGCCTGTCTCACATGCTCCATTTTTTGTGGTTGCCTTTTTTTTTACAATGGTTGTCTCTCTCTCTCTCACACCCCACTCCTCCCCCAGTCAGAATCTTTCTGTGCTTTGGTAGCTCTGTAGGTCACAGAAATAGGAGATTGCAAAACCCAATAATCGGAGATTGTGGTTTCTTTGGGATATGAGATAAACTATTAGGGGTTAGTAGCTCTCCGTCATACACACATTCTTCCAATATCACAAAGAAAGTCAGATGAAAAGAATGTTCAGATTATTAATAGCCAATTTCATCCATAATCTGCCTGCTGTGTTCATTAACAGGATTGCCTTACAGTGACACCTCCTGGGAGAGACAGCAGTAGCTTTCCATAGGCTTGTGAGTCAATAGGCCATGTTAACTTGGATACTGCTCTGTTTCTTTTTCATTCCCTAAGCAGCCAGAATTCGATGCTTGTGCAAATAATATTGGAAAACACAGTGCAATTTCATTGTGAGTTTGATTTCCCAGTAGACACTAAGCCACATACCACAGCACTTGGAGGCCAAGACCCTGGCTACTAAAAGATTAAAGAATTATTCTTTTTCAGACGGTCTTTTTAAAGAGGCATGGGCCTGATTCAGCCCTTAGTTACAACTTGGTGACCCCACTGGAATTTGATGAGATACATCAATGGAGTTCTTCTGGATTTATACTAATGGGAAGAGGAGAAGATTTGGGCCCAGGGGGGTTGCCCAGCTGTAACTAGGGACAGAATTTGGCTGTGTAGGTTTGCATATGTAAGGCAACTGTTGCCCCCTTACTAACATTCAGTGGGGGTGTTTTGGTTGGCTAGCTCCCAGCACTAAAAGATTGGGGAGAGGCCAATGCTCCAGGTCAGCCTCAGCCTCTGAGCCTGATTGACAGGGTGGGCAGGCTAATCAGGGAGTCAGGAGGCCGGGGGTCCCGTCCTCCATGTGAGCTGTAATTGCCTGGGTCAGACAGAGTGGGGCTAAGCTAAGGAGAAAGCAGGGGCCCAACCTGTGCTGGGAGCAGAGCTGCAGCCACAGAGCCAGAGACACAGCCCAGGGAGAGCAGATCCTGTGCTGGGAGCAGAGGTGCACCCACAGAGCCAGGTGTGGTGAGCAACTGGGTCCAGCCAAGGGGGACGTTGGGCAAAGAGCCCAGTGCAGAAAGATACCCCCAGCCAAGGGTCCTTGCAGGCCAGACTGGGAGGGGGATTTTAACCCAATGGGGGGCTGACGCTGGAAAGAAGGGTCCCACCACCCAAAGCCCGGAGGGGTGTGGCCACGACCATTGCAAGTGTCCAACCTGCAGCATCCCTGCAGCACTTCCATGGCCTGAGAAGGAGGCCTGGGACCTACAAGGAACAGACTTTAAACTGCCCTGACGTTCCAGAGACACTGTTTGTGATGTTCTCTGCCACAGAGCAGGGTGATGTGTTTCCTTTTCCATTTTTCCCATTTTTCCTTATTCTTTTTTTAATGTAATTGTTAATTAAACTTTAATTTGTATGAAATTGCTTTAAATTGTATGAAATGATCAGTGGGTCAGGGAGATGCCCAGTGCAGAGAGGGTACCCCGGAGTGGGGACACCTAGCCCCTGTCCTAGGTGATCACAGCAAGCTTGGGGGTTGAGCCCCCAGGAATTCTGGGCCCAGCCTCGGCAGAGTTACGAGGACTCTGCCAGACAGGAGAGTGGAAGGGGAGTCCTCGAGGGCAGGGAAGCCTCTGCGTAAAGGAAGTAGGAGCGAGGACTCAGATCCTTTCACTAGCCCACTTCACCAGGGTAGCGCAGAAGCCAGGAAAGTTCCCTACAATAGCGGGACCATTCTCCTGCTTACACATGGGTACTCCTTTATATAACTCGGCAAACTACTGACTTTCTTGTATTTCTAGTAAAACCATGAAATAAAGAGGCATTATGGTATGTTTATACTGCAGTCACGAGCTGTGACTATAGCCCATGTAGACATAAACAAGCTAGTCTAGATACTGGGCAGTGAAGCTGGAGGAGCATGGAGTTCAGCACAGGTTTGCCACCCATGTAATCACTTAGAGCTCTGAACAGGCTTGACCAGCCTGTACTGCTATGACCTCATTGCTTTGGTACCCAAGCTAGCCAGATTAAAGCCAACTCAGGTATGTCTACACAAGATGCGATCACTCCCTGGGACTGCAGTGCAGACATACCCTAAGCTAGATTCTGATCTCACTTACATGGGTGCAAATCAAGAGAAATGCAGCTGAAGTCAATGGAGCTTCAACATGACCATCCTCATGCCAGATTGGAATTAGGCCCACTACATGTAGTTATTACTTGTAATTTATGTTGGCTGGAGGATTTATCACAACGAGTCCTCCGATCATTCATTGTTCCTATCGACTGTAATGATCTCTGCTGATCAAGAAAGAGCAACTGAGTAGAATACTTCTGAACTGAGAGCCTCATCCAGCCACGCATTTAAGCACAAGTGCAAAGCCTTAAGCATGTGACTGTGCTCCCATGGACTTTAATGGAACTTGCTGGATGGGGCCTTTCCATAAGAATTCATTGGCGCTTTCCAAAGGGATTCAAAATGTGAACTTCTTGGGAACTTTTTTATGCACCACGTTTCTTACCTCCCTCTCAAACACCAGAGCAGCAGCTAAGAATTAAACTATATTTTTACCACTAGAGTCTGCTAATGTGCAGCGGAAGAGTAAGTCAGTTTGAGGTTGAGGCCTTAGAGCTGAGGCTGCCATTAATTACCCAAGTCTAAGTTTATTTAGTAGTCTATTAGGGAGAAAGAAATAGGGAGCACATTTCAGTCTTTATTTCCAACAGAAGTGAAAAGAGGCCTTGCCTGAGTAAAGACTAAGATCTGCAGGATTTGGCCCCAGGTTGCCTCAGAGAAGAGTACGCAGCACGCTTTCCAAATCCTGAGGAAGGGGAACGAGTAATGTATACTGTATCACACTGATTCAAATAAGAAATATGCTCATGTGTTTCCTATTACGCATTTTTTGACATCTGCAATGTAACATCTTCTGTAAGTCATGAGCCAAATGCTGCACAAGGCCCGCTTAGGGCTTCAGGCTGGAACAGGAAATTCAGCATGGAACAAGAATTCTCTGTTCAATGAACTTTGGAAACTGGATCTGCGTTGTGGAATGTTTGGGTATTGAGCAATGGAGGAAAGTGGAAAATAAGCACTAGCAACTGCTTTGTTAAAGCACTAGCACGAGTCAGCAAGCAGGCTGCGTGTCCTGTCAGCACTCACTGGGTACGTCTACACTGAAAAAAAAAAATCCCCCTCAGCAGCAAGTCTCAGAGCGCAGACCAAGTGACTCAGGCGCATGCTAAATGTCTAAAAATAGCTCAGGCTGGAGCCCAGGCTCTGAGACCCACCCCCCTTGCTGGGTGGTCCAATAAAAGATATTACCTCACCCACCTTGTCTTGCTAATGTTTATTTGCTCAGACTAAACATGTCAGCAGTAGCCCTGATCTATTCAAGGCTGACCTTGATATGCAAAGCTTCAGACAAGAGTGGGACCCCAGGCTGCTTGGAGAGAGAGAATGGCAAGGGAGGTCACCTCTCACTCCAGGCCTATTGTCAGAGGTTGAAAGTGGGCCATGCTGTGAGTTTCAGAGTAAGCGCAATAATGGGGCCCCCAAAAAAGCATGGGAACACAAATCATTACTGTCATGGACCAGGGCATGGGCAGTCATGCCTAGTGGTTAGTGCCAGAGTCAGGCTGCAGGACTCAGAGCTGAGATTCAAACTCAGAGTCAGAAATCAGAACCAGGAGTCAAAGGCAGAATCAGGAGCCAGGAATCCAGCAGGGAGGCAGGGTTGGGGCAAGGCTAAGAACAAGGCAGGAAAAGGAGCGATCACAGCTGTGGGCGTAAGCATTGAGCAGCTGCTGGCCAAGTGCTACTGCTGGGTTTAAGAGCAGTCCTGGAAATGCTGCTGAGCCAATCAGGTGATCAGTCCAGTTAGGGGTTTGAGCTGTGGCTAGTTGGCTGATCCCAGGCCCTGCTACAGGCCCTCATTCCTCACAGTACCCCACTCTTTGAGCATGCTTCCCAGGGACCCTGAGGCCTGGTTGCTCAGGATGAACTTGGTAGAAGTCCTGTACAGGTCCAGGATGTGGATGTTTTCAATCAATTCCCAAGATCGGTTGTCCGGACTGTAGCCCTCCCAGTCCACCAGGTACTGGAGTTTTCCTCTAATTTTCTGGGAGTCAAGGTTTTGCTGGACTAAGTGTTCTTCTTGCTCCCAAATAGTTATGAGCAGTGGTGGTGGCCTGGAGCTATTTGAGAATTCAATCTGTGGCTTAATGGGGGAAATGTGAAATACTGGATGGATCTTAAGTAGTTGCAGCTTGAAGGCCACTGGATTGACAAGTTTTAAGATCTTGAATGGGCCAGATACTGGTAATCAAATTTCACTGACAACCAGGTTGACTTGAGGTTCTGGGTAGGTAGCCAGACCCTTGTTTCCCCACAGGTAGGATGGGGGCAGTCCAATGGTCCTGGTCAACATGGTGTTTGTAAATTTCCTTTGGAGATCTCAATTGCTCCTTGAGCTCTTGATGTACTTAGCACAGGTGGGCAGCTCAGTCTCTGGCTGAAGATATGGGGGAGTTTGTGGGTACATCATGATGAAACTGAAGATGAAAACTGGTAGTTCACAAAGAATGGGCTTTGTCGAGTTGAGGTGTGGGTTGCATTGTTGTAGGTGAATTCTGCATGGTGGAGTAAAAAAAACCAGTTGTCCTAGTGGTAATTCAAGAAATGACATAGTTTTTGTTCTAGAATCTGGTTGACTCATTCTGCTTGCCAATCACTGGTCTAGGGGTGGTATGCAAAAAAGGTGAGGGACTCTATGCCAAGAAGCCACAGAAAATCCCACCAAAAATGAGACATATTGTGGGCAACATGATTCCAGTGGGTGGCCTGTGATAGCAGAAGATGCTGGTAAGGTTGGCGCAACGTGGAACAAAAAGCACCATTTTAGTTAGGAGGTCAAACGCGATTAGGATCACTGATAGGTAGGAAGTACAGTAAGAACAGGAGCGAGCACTGATTCATAAAATCATGGAACTGGCTGCAGTCACCACCAAACTTGTCTGGCAGCAGACTATTAGGTTCCCCGAGGGAGAGGAGTTGCAAGTGATGCAACCTATGCCTGCAGCCTAGCATCCTGCACCTGCAGGGAGTCTACCTGCATATGTAGGGCACCCACTGTTGCCAATAGGGAACTGCTGGCCTTAGCAGGATCCATTCCAGTAACCAACCTGTGCCGACTCCTCTGCTTTCCTTTTTTTGGGCTGCTCAATCTGTCACAGACCGGGGTGTGAGCAGTCAAGCCTAGTGCTCAGAGCACTGGCACTCAGGCTCCCAGACCTGGAGCCAAGGTTGGGAATCTGTAGTCAGAAACCAGGAGTCAGGAACCAGACATGGGGGCAGGGCTACAGCACAGTGGAGCGGGGCTGGAGCAAGGCTGGGAACAAGGCAGGCACAGGAATAGTCACAGCTGTGGGCATAAGTGTTGAGCACCCCCTGCCCATGTGCTAGTGTTGGGCTCAAGAGAAGTCCTGACAATGCCATTCAGCCAATCAGTTGATCTGGCCAATTTTAGGGTTTCAGCTGTGGTTAGCTGGCTGATCCCAGGCCCAGCTGCAGGCCCTCATCTCTGACCATTACTTATTGTGCTTGGGCCAAAAGACAGCCCTAGTTCTGTTCATTTGGGAGCACAAATAGTGAATGAGGAGAATAGAAACATTCTGATCAGAGAATAAAAATGAATATGCCAAGAGACTCATGTTTTTGTTGGATCCTTGAAGTGGTTAGCTTTAATATTTTGAATCCTTGCCATGCTTTTCATCTATTACGATAGTACAAAAGTCAGCAGCAAAATTCTGTGAAATAATGTCCTCTTGTCTTATGATCATTCCCATATGCTCTGCTTTCCCTTGATTCCCAAGAAATACTGCATACCAAAAAGTTTTCAGATGCCATGCTGGAAGAATGATGATTCCTCTAGGTGTTAGGGATAAGATTTAAATCTGTTCTCTCACTTTCACTGTGTCACATTCCACCTCCACAGTCTTATTCAATATAGTGTCCGTAAGGGGTGAAATCCTGGCCCCATTGTAATCAACGGCAAAACGCCCATTGACTTCAATGGGGCCAAGATTCCACCCACAGCCTACTTAATAATAATAAATGGGGGAGGGGAGGCAGTTTGCAAACACGCTTATTTTCATACATAACTTTAATAGTCCCATTAACTGCAGTGCCCCTACTTTTACTTACTATATAAGGGCTTGATTCTGCAAGGTACTGAGCACTCTGGTCCTGACCCAGCAAAGCACTTAAGCACGTGCTTATATTTAAGCATATGAATAGTACCATTGACTTTAAGGTTTTTTATGTTATATTCCTTACAGGATTTACTGTTATCTCCATTTTAATTTTTTCTTGCCTTGTTTATTTCCCTCTTCTTGTTCCTACCTCTTTTTCTTCTCACTCTCTCATTCTGAGATAACACATTGTTAAAAGCTGGGAAAAATCTTGTTATGGGTTGAGTTAAATCCCCCTTGAGACTGATTGGTGTGAACTCACCCTTCAGGTAACATAGCTGTAAGCAAAACCCCTCCTCAATAAAAACTGGGTGTATGAACCTGCCCTGGAGGTTTTGGCTAAGTATCGTTTTGGTTAGGAATGGGGTGGGGGAAGAGAAATCTTACAGAAATTGAGGTCAGACAACAACAGAGAGAGAGAGAGAGAGAGAGAGAGCCTGAAGGAGCATTTAAGACTGTGGCTGACCCAGGAAGAAACCTGGGGTGCAGGCTAAAAAGCGTTCTCTTGATGCTGTGAACAAAAGTAGCTGTTTCCTGTTATTTGGTTCCTTGTGCATTCAGAGACCCAGGACTTTGTTCAGTCTTTGTAAATCAACAAAATTGCATCAAAGAAATACATCAGTTTCTACCTTGACTGGAACACCCAAAGGGCCCCAAACTTTGACTAGCCACTTGGAGCAAAGGGGCCACACTAGTGTCAGCAGTGGGATCTGGTTTGCAAGGAGAAGATTGTGAGCTGGTATTCCTGTTGAACCAAGAAGGAACAAATATCAGCGGTGCTTGCAGAAATCAAAAATGGCCAGCAGGACTTAAAACAAGACCTGAAACAGGAGCTGGAGATGTAACAAAAGGAATTAAGACAAGACCTAAAATAAGATCTAGAACAAAAGCTGAACGTTTCTCAGAAAGGGTTCAGAGATGACTTGCAGGCTGAGATGGGATCCCGGTTGGAGTAGCAATTACAAAGTAACCAGACAGACTGGGAAAGCAAGCTGCGACACACCAAGGCTGGAACGGTGACACGGATTGATGAGTTAACCAGCAATCTGATTGCCATAGATCAGAGGCTTTTGCATGGAAGAGCGGAGACCACATAAACTTTGGTCAGTCTGGAACTTGCCAACCGAGAAGAGCTGTAGCAAAGACTTATGAACCTAAAACATAAGCTGCAGCAGGAAATCAAAGGCTCCCTGACCACAATGGTAGACTGCTACCTGGATGACAGCTGGGGCCAGTCAGAGAACTTGGGTAAGACTAGACATTTACAGCCATTTTCATCTCATATGTAACCTACAGAGGCCTTGAGGGGAGAGATCAGACGGCTCCAGCTCACATAATGCAAAATCCCACTATCTTGAGGGAAAAAATCCCCGTGAGGGTTATTTGGTTCAATTCAATATTGTAGCTCAAATGAACACCTGGGAGGAGGAACAGAAAGAGAGTTTGCTAGCAGCCAACTTGTGTGGCCCAGCTCTGATGGTGCTTCAGAATTTACCACCAGCAAAGAGATGGAGTTATCCAGACTTGGCGTTAGCCCTTGACATGTGGTTTGGAGTTAGCCATCAATCTAAGCTAGCAGGGCACTGCTAAGGGCTAGAAGGAAAGAGAAAGAAGAAACCCCACTTGAACTGGCAGAGGACCTGAACAAGCTTCAGAGGGGTAGCCGTGTTAGTCTGGATCTGTAAAAGCAACAAAGAATCCTGTGGCACCTTATAGACTAACAGACGTTTTGCAGCATGAGCTTTCGTGGGTGAAAACCCACTTCTTGCATCTGAAGAAGTGGGTATTCACCCACGAAAGCTCATGCTGCAAAACGTCTGTTAGTCTATAAGGTGCCACAGGATTCTTTGTTGCTTGAACAAGCTTGTGTTTTTGGCATATCTAGATTCCACCAAGGCCTTCTAGGATAGATGGTAGATAGGCAATGGACCAATATATAGTCCAGCAGGATCAGTGAAAGAAGGCCAAAGACACCCTGAGAGGCTGTGGGATTTGCTACAGAATTTGAATCTTTGAACTTGATTTTTTTTCTTTTTTTTTTTTTCCAGTGGTGCACCAGCAGAGGAAGTAGCTGCTAGCGAGGAAATACGTAAGCCTATAAGTACAGCTCTGTGTCTAATATGGATGATGGAGGGGATTCTAATCTGGTTCGTGACCATATTGAACAATTAGAACAAATGAGAAATTTGGCTTGTAAAACAAGGGAAATTGGAATAAGGCAACAATTAAAGGAAACAGTTCTGCTAAACGCTGCCAAGTGTGACCAAATTGGCCACAAAAAGGAGGATTGTTATAAATTTAAGGCAGGCCAAAAAAGATTGTCACAGACGTGTAGTGAAAGCCTCTCCCATCTTGGGAAATCAGATGACAGCAAGCTGAAGGGCAAAACTTAGGTACAAGGATCAGCTCCACAGTTTTTATTTAGATCTGGGCAGTTAAACAATAAAGGGAGTTTGGCTATCAAGTGTGTAGTAGGATCTGTGATGTGTATAGGGATAGCTGACACAGGCTCAAGCATAAGTTGTTAGATCAGACACGTTAAAAAGGAGAGGGAATAGGGGATCCAAAACTGAACTGCCTAATTGGTCTCAAATGGAGACAGTGACAGGGGCAAGGGCACCTGTCAGTAAACTGGGAAAATTGGGTTTGAAGACTGGACCTCTGGGATTTGAGCAAGAAGTCTAGGTGGCTGAAATGGATGAGCTAATAATTGGCTTGCATTTCATTATGGCTAATAACTGTGTAATCAATGCCAGAAAAGGTGTCTTACAAATTCAGTCTGTGGAAATTCCTATTAAAGGTATGGCCCAGGAGAGACAAATGATTTGTAGGCAATTGGTTTGCAGTGAATAAATTATCCTGCCCCTAGGGTCAGAAATCATTATAATTACTACAAGCTGTAGTAGCTTTCCAGCTAGGGAAAGATGGGGAGTGGTTGAAACCTGTTTTGAGACCCAGGGTCTTGGGGGAATCTTAGCAGCTAAAGCTCTTGTGGATCTGAAACCAGAAGTGATCCTTGTTCATTTGTTGAAAGTGTTGGGTAAGGAGCAAATAATAAAAAAGGGAATGGTGGTTGTGAAATGTCAACTGGTGGATCTGGTAAATACTGGTATAGAAGAAAACTACAAAGGAACAGGGGAGAAGGTGAACTCCCAGAGTTTCTGTTGGGCTTGTTCCAGTGTCATACTGTAGATTTAAATGGGGAACAACAGAACAGTCTAAGGGATTCGGAATCAGGAGTTGTTTTTCCAAACCAACAAAGATATACGTTGTACTGCGCTGGTCCACCACAAGACTGATACTGGATGAAACTGAGTGAAGAGGCACTACAGACCATCAAGGAAATGTATCAGGAAGGCATAACAGAGCCTTCAGTCTGTCCTTGGACCTCACCCATAGTTCTGGTTAAGAAAAAGGATGGCAGCATCAAATTCAGTGTGTACTATAGACAATTAAACAAAGTCACTTAAAGGATTCTTATCAATTACCACAAATAGATGATACCCTGCATGCTGTACCAGGTTCAGTCTGGTTTTCCACACTGGTTCTTAAAAATGGCAAGTTGAAGTGGATACCAGAAGATGGGGTCCAAAAACTGCTTTCACAGTTGGACAAGGCTTGTAGCAATTTGAAGTGATGGCTTTTGGCTTGTATAATGCACCAGCCACGTTTGAGAGGCTAATGGAGAAGAAATTTCATGGTATGCCCCTCTCAGCCTGTCTGTTATACCTAGATAATATCCTGCTACCTCAGGGTTTCTCAAACAGGGGTCACCGCTTGTGTAAGGAAAGCCCCTGGTGGGCCGGGACGCTGTGTTTACCTGCCCCGTCTGCAGGTCTGGCCGATCGTGGCTCCCACTGGCCGTGGATCACTGCTCCAGGCCAATGGGAGTTGCTGGAAGCGACGGCCAGTAAGTCCCTCAGCCCGCGCCGCTTCCAGCCGCTCCCATTGGCCCGGAGCAGCTATCCACAGCCAGTGGAAGCCGTGATCGGCCTGACCTGCGGACAGGGCAGGTAAACACACCGGCCCGGCACACCAGGGGCTTTCCCTACACAAGCAGCAACCCCAGTTTGAGAAACCCTGTGCTACCTGTTAAAACATTTGAGCAAATGGTCTGTGATAAGCTGAAAGTGGCCAGTTTGAATCTGAACCCCAGAAATGTGAGTTGTTCCAGAAAGGGGTAATTTACCTGTGGCACACAATTAGTGAAGAGGGAAATTCCACTGTCAAAAAGAAAATGGAGGCTTTACAGAGCTAGTCAATGCCCTGGGCCCTCACAGCTGTGCAGTGTTTTATAGGGCTCTGTTCCTACTACAGAAGATTCATCTGTGGGTTTGCCAACATTGCAAAACCATGGCATAGACTGGGTGAGAAAGGGAAACAATTTCAGTGCTCATCACAGTGTGATGTACCATTTTCATATGTTCACCTTATTTCAGATGTCCCTTTTTCAGACTGCTCCTGTTTTGGCTTATCTGTGTTTCAAAACCCCTTTCATACTGGACGCTTATGGTTTGAGAGCAGTATACATAAGTGACTTGAGAGGGTGATAGCTTACTATACCGTTGGATCGCAGGAGTAAATACAAAGTTATCCATAACTTATCATGGATGGATTGTTCCCATACTGGACATGCATACTCTGCTATGGAGTAGCACAAGGTGATAGCAGTCATCTGCAAAGTAACTAGATTGGCTCCCCACTTGGAGGTGACCAACTTTTGGAGGATGTTGCTATGGGTTTTAACTTTCCCTTTCATCTTCTCTACATGTGCTTTGAAGGAAAGTGTCTGGTCTCGTGTCACCCCCAGGTAGAAAAGGTTCAGATGATTACAGTGGGATTCCAACTCAGGTGGTGTTTAGTTTCTGCTTGGCTTCTCGATGGTGTAGGAGAAAGGCCATCACCTGTGTCTTGGTCAGGTTGGCATGAGGCTGGTTCTTATTGTAATAAATTGAGAGGTTGCTCAGTGCACGTCTGTCTATTCTTCACAGTGGCAAAGTCCTTCTCCTGTGACGTGATGCATAGATCATCGGTGTAAATAAAGCTCTTCATATTGCTCTGTATGGATTGGTCATTGGTATATGTGCTGAAGAGGGTTGGTGTAACACACTGCCCTATGGAAGGCCATTTCTTTGTCGTCTCCAGTGGCTCTGTTTCTTGCACAGTTCTACGTAAAGACATCTGTTCTCAAGAAGAGGTCGGATGAACTGCACTAGGTAGTAGCCATGTGTCATATCATAGACTTTGGCAAGCACGTTTTGGTGGTTGACTGTATCGTGTGCCGCTGATAGATCTATGAACGCAGCACCTGTTATCATCCGTCTCTTGAATCTGTCTTCTATATGCTGGGTGATATTTAATATTTGGCCAGTATAGGACTTGCCTGGTCTAAATCCAACTTGTTTAGATGCTGTTCCATATGAGGTGAGAGGCAATTGAGAATGAGGCATTTATAAAGGTGGCATACAAGTGATACTGGGCTGAAGATCTCTGAGTCAGAGGCATCCTTTCCAGGCTTTAATAGAGCTATTACATGAGCTTATCACCATAATTTAAATATTCTAAGGGTTGATAAGTAATTGTGAAAAAGGCATCATTTGGTTAACTTGGTTGCAGGACCAAAATGCTTAATCTGCTCCATGCTTATATTGGTGAGTCCAGCTGCTTTGCCATTCTTCAAGTGATTTATTCTGGCACTGAGTTCATCTAGTGTCTATGGCACGCTGAAGTGATTTTCTTCCAGATCAGTTTATTGTCTAATTCATATTTTAAGCTGCTTGTTCAGAGTTTTCCCATAGAGCAGAAATTGGTGTGCCACCTGACTGGCTGTGAGGTTGTGGTGTTGCTCTACTTTCTTTGGGTCATTATTCAACTTGCGAATGGTCAACCATGCTTTCTTACTAGTGTGGATCACATCTATTTCTTCAATCAATTATTTCCATTTCTGTCACCTTACTTCTTGAAGCTTGTTAGCTAGGGCTGTCCCTGCTGTGATAGTGTCTTCCAAAAAATGGTCTCTGGAACATTTGTTGGTATTTTTTATATTCGGCTGCTAGCATGGGACTGAACCCTGGTATGTGCTCAGTTCTACATCCTCAAGGTATATACCTCTTGTAGGTATTGCACAGTGCATTCACAAAGAGGTCGAATTCTCTGTGAGTCAATTTTTCCACCATGAAACGGCATGCAATAATTAACCAATATTACTGTTATCTTCTCCTTCTCTCTCATTAAGGGAAGATGGATGTGTATTTCATAAACCTATATCATCATTATGGTGCTCCAGAACATACTCATTAAGAAGAATGATACAGACAATTAAAGATTCTCATATTTTTTTAATTCATAGTTAAGAATGTGAATGAACTAAACAGATGAGTTATTGGTACAATTTTGTACTGAGGGTTTAAAGATGATCACATGGTTTGCCAGACAGAGCTCCCATTGTATGAAAATACTAGCTAATATCTCAGTTCGCTTGTTAGCTTTCAGAGATGAGTAATTTCTATCTATTTAACAGACCTGCTATATTTCATTCTTCCTATATAAACAAATTGCACAGATACATTGCTTAGGAATTGAGAGTATATTTTTAGCCCTTCAGAATTTTAGTTGAATCATGGCCCCCAAGACTGGAGACCTCTTTATGTCTCAGCACCAGTGCTATTTGATAATTAGGTAGTAAGGAGAACGTACCTCTCTGAACACCTCCCTAAGCTGGGCTCTCTTGGGTATATATATTGCAAAACATTGGTACGGCCATTCCAGAACAGACTAATGGTCAAAGACTAGTCTGGTATTCCATTCATAGTTCCAGCTCTTGCCAGTGTTAGATGCTTCGGGGATGACACAGAGCTCCCACAGCACCTAAATTTGTAGACTACTCTTGTGTACTATAGTATGCAAGGACATTTTTTCTGACTTCATTTGGGGAACAGCTTATTCCCTAAAGCAAAACGGAAAAGTTTGATTATAATGGAAAGTGACTAGAGATGTTGCACATACCCTTCTCATAAAGATGCCAGTGGCTCAAAAATGGAGATGCTTTCTATAGGATTTTATCCCGAGAGGTGCAAATGTGATGGTCATCACCTTAGCCTACATCAGGGATTGAACTGGGACCTTTACTGGTGAAAGCATGAGTATCTACATTTTGAGCTAAAGAAAAAGGCTCTGTAGTGGGAGGCTAGAACAGACCTACAAACTTTGTGAATCAGGAACAAAGGGGGAACATGTAACATAAGGTACACTGATTAGCAGGATATACTATTGTCCTCAACTTCTGTTGACTTCAATGGAAGTTGAAGGTGATCAGCATCTAGAAGTATTAGGGCCATAATGGGTGAGTGTGTGTATGTTGGTTTGTTTGTTAAAATATTTACTTAACTGTAAGGGCAATGCCATTTTCTAGTTGTCATTCCATAAAGGTAACATTTCCTTTAGGTAGTTTTTCTGAGATAAGTGAAGCAAATCCCAAAGCACAGATTTTCTGACATTATATTGTACGTGGAATTTTCAACATCCAGATAAATTCCTGGAATGATGTCACTGTGTACTTGATCAGTGAGTACACTATATTTGGGTGAAGGCACATAATGGGATACTCTCCTACCCACACACTTTTACATATGTATGTGAATATTCCGTGAGAAAGTACATGTGGATAAAACCATCTCACAGCTTAACCTGAGGACTTGCAGGCCCCTCAATGGTACAGTACCTGAGAAATTCCATGCAGGCCTGCTAAAATATTGGAATCCTCAGAGCTGGCCTAAAAGACCCACAGCGAAGATTATAACCATGGACCTTCCCTCATTTAGGGGAACCAGAAACATAAAGGAGAGTCTTAGATTTCATTTTAAGACATATTTCTGCCCTTTTATGAAGGGTTAGGGTTAGGGAAATATAAACTGATGTAACCCAAGATGCACCAATTGTCAGGTTGAAAAGAACTTCTGGGTCTGGCTTCTGCAGCAGGAAGCCAGGGAGACCAACAGAACACCTTCCCTTCTGTCTACTCCCTCCCTCAACTTTTTAAGTTTGGGTGTATATGGCATAATTTTGCATATCCTCCCCAGAATCATGACCTCAGCCTTGTACATTATGATGTAATTCACGGTGAACAGGAGTCAGTCATGTTTGGGGAAATGAGCAACAAAGTTTGACAGGTCTCTCTAAAAACGTTGATGCTGACTCTGTGACTCCATCTTGTTAATATCCTGTGATCTGGTATTTCAAGTCCATTTGGGTACTCTGTACATCCTCTTGTACATTCTCAAAGTGAAAAATACAAATCTGATATTTTAGTAACCTTCCAGTTTATTGCTTACCTCTCCTGAATATTTAAATCGCCTAGTTACTACACTGCTGTTTTCACAAAATGTCCTTTATTAAAAATGCAGAATTTTGCAGGTATTTTTTAGCCCTGGGCTGTTCTGCCAACAAGGAAGGAGCATAAATGTGTGACCATGATTTAAATTTAACGGAACAAAGATTTAAACTAGGTGTTTGTTTGGAAAGCTTCCCTCTCCATCTTCCAGGGAGCTATTAAAATATGGAATTATTGGTCACATGTTCTTATGGAAAAATCCTGCAATTTAATATCCTTTCTATATAATTGTTAAACCAACTCCTAGCTTCTATAGCAGGGATAACATTATCTATTAAATTTTATAGGTTGTTTATAGTAATTTGTATGGAATTCTAATTTGTATAGATTTCATTCCTAATCAGTTAAAAGGATTTTACTATAAGAGTAATAATAATGCTTAGCACTTATATTTCACTCATCTTCCAAAACCTATTGCACACATTAACTAATTAATTCTAAAGACATCCCTGGGAGGTAGGTATTTTAATCTTGATTCCACAGAAAGGGAAGCTGAAGCACAGAGCTTTGACCGTCTCGTGGCTGCAGAAGAGACCTTTGATGAGTGCGTTGGTTAAAACGGAGAGGTTTGAGGCTCCTGGTCCAGTGCTTAGAACATTAAACTCAAAGGGTCAGAACCTCTTTGATAAAATGGGGGGGGGTATTTTTCAATACATGATAAACACACAAATAAAATGAAACTGCCAGCAGTAGCAAGATTGAGACTCACTGGTGTGGTGCCTCCTGCTGGTCATCCTGGGAATTAGCTCTTTTCAGCCTTGGAGATCCCTCTGCTGGCCAGTGGCTCACCTGCCTCAGGCCCCGTGTTCCTCCCGGACCCCAGTGCCCTTTACCTCGGGGTTCTGCCTCAACTGTACCCCCATGCTCAGGGTCTCACCTCCCAGGGGAACCCCCAACCCTCTAGCCCCACCTTGCCTCAGTGGCTACTGCCAGTCATCATCTAGCCCCCTTTCACTGGGGCAAATTGCAGTCTGTAATGGCCTCTCATCATTGGCACGGGGGCCAGACCAGCTGCCTCTGCCTATTCCTGGGCTGCACCTCTGTAGCCCCAGTATCTTTGTAGGCCTTCACCAAGGCCTGCAGCCTTGGGGTTCACTAGGCTGGAGCTCCCCAGCTCCCTTTGCCCTTTTCCCCAGCACTGCTCTGTCCAAGGTGCCCTTTTCTCCTTCAGGCAGCTAGGTCCATCTCTCTGCAAAGCTAGAGAGAGACACTTCCAGCTCCTGGCCCCACAGCCCTCTTATCAGGGCCAGCTGGGCCCTGACTGAGCTGGCCACACCTGTGTCTACTTCCTCAATCAGCCTAGCTTGGCTGCTTTTAACCCCTGTTCTGCAGGAGTGGGGCAGCTGCCCCACTACAAGCACAACACAACCAGATCAACTCACCATCAAGGGCAACCCACAGCATGCCCTGAAGGTCAAAAGCCCCAGGCTCTTCTGCACTGTAGGGGAAATCTGTTCAAGAGCTGATGGCCCCTCACAGAGAATTCCTTACCACCAGGCCCCTCTCTCTGAAATCAAGGAAGATCCAGCTCAAGTGCCTCCTCTGCTTGCAATGTGGCATGAGGAGAAAGGTGATCCCTCAGGGCCCCAAGCTCTTCAGAGCTATTCAGCACCAAAACCCAATGCCTTAAATTCAATCCAGAAACCAGTAAACAGTTGGTGCAAATCATAAGGTACAGGTGTCATGTGTAGCCACCAAGAAGCATCACCTAATAAGTGTGCTGCCACATTCGGCATCAGCTTAGGTTGACCTAAAGCATGGACACATGTAAAGCTTATTGCAGCCATCCAGTCGTGATATGACAAGAGCCTGGACAACAGAGGCAAGGTCCAAATCTGAGAGAAATAGTTGTAATCGCCTAGCTAGGCACAGATGGTAAAAATTGTTCCTGGACACTAGTGTTATATGAGCATGCAACAGCAGCTGAGCAAAAGATACTGTATACGAGGATAGGAAAATATACTCGGACACTATTTGTTGGCAGCATAGTCAGCATTATAAGGTGGGGGCATGGAGAAGACAGATCACTGGCTCTCTCTGTCCATAAATTCTGTACATTTTGTTTGTCTCCTGTTCCTATAGTCTGATTAATTTTTTAATAAAACACCCACATCCTCACTGGCCGGTCACAGTGCAGTGTGATCCATAACAAAAGCAATAAAACCATTATAAAACACAAAAATACGAATGGAATCTTAAAAACCACCCTGGAAACTGAACCCCCTCCCCATGAAAGACAGAGCATGGCCCTGTGTTTAGGTTTGCGACTAGGGTTAAGCATGTGAGTATTCCTACTGAAGTTAATAGAGTTAGACATGTGCTTAAATACCCTGCCAAGTCATGGCCTAGGACACGATAAAGGGAAGGTTGTTTGCATGAGATCTGACAATGGTCATGAATAAATTAGCAAAAGAAAAGGTTTTGGGTGTTGCTGAGAAGCAAGGATGGGTGGATATAATAGATGTTGAGAGACAGCGTATTCTACTCCACAGGAGCTACTGCGGTAATGGTGTGATCACCTGCTGTCCTCAGGGGTAACGGCAGGTCTCTAAAATGGAGGTGGTTTCAGAGAACAGATACCCACCAGGAGGGAGCTCGAGTAGGGGGTCTGTAATATAGCCAGGCCCTTCTGTATTGGGGACTTTAAAAACAAACTGTCCTAACTCATACGACTGTTCTCAGTGGTACCTGGTGACAGAACAAGGAGTAATGGTCTCAAGTTGCAGTGGGGGAGGTTTAGGTTGGATATTAGGAAAAAACTTTTTCACTAGGAGGGTGGTGAAGCACTGGAATGGGTTACCTAGGGAGGTGGTGGAATCTCCTTCCTTAGAGGTTTTTAAGGTCAGGCTTGAGAAAGCCCTGGCTGGGATGATTTAGCTGGGGATTGGTCCTGCTTTGAGCAGGGGGTTGGACTAGATGACCTCCTGAGGTCCCTTCCAACCCTGATATTCTATGATTCTATGATAACCAGTCTGCCCCAGTGAGCAAACATTCTGCTGCATGAACAGAGAAGAATGGCTTGAAGCCCTATTGAGTGGGAGTTACAATAACCAAGCCCCATGATCCTGAGAGTGTCTATTGTTGGTACAAGGTCATTGCAGGATAAACAAAAAAGACAGATGGAACATATTAGGGGGAGGAGGGAGGGATGAAAAATCCTCTGTATCTCATCCAGCTCATGACTTGCCATGGAAAGGACACAGCTCACAGTGTTAGATTCCTAGTCTGGCTCGTTCACTCCAGCTGAACCCCTTCAATAGACAGAGACGCCACCTCTTATCGATAGCCCACTTCCTATTAACTAAAAAATATGTTGGAGATAAGCTTAGATTAGTCCTCAGTAGGAGTTGTGGCATTGCCTCTCTCTTAGACTATCTGCATTTAGTGCCTGATGCTGGCAGTGCTGAGGACTTCCTGTGTGCTGCTCAGCGCTTTCAATGCCTGTTAGCATCAGTGGGTGTTAAAGGCAATCGTTATGCATATATGATCAAGCCCTAATTGATCTGGCTCCCTAGAAGGGCTTGGTGAGATTTGGAGACACTGTGCAGTATTCAGGGTCAGTCTCTGGATTTGTCCAACCCCCCAAAACAAATCTATAATCCATGATGTTTGCATCTCCATATGATATTTCATTAGTGCACCATGAGGCTATGGGGAATTGATGCAACATTAAAATACAAATACACACTGTTGCACTGCTGGGAATAAATTGAGACTTTTCAATTCTTCTATAAACTAGGCTTGCAGAACATGGTAGGGCAGATTAAGATAGGGACAATCCTGTCATGGTTATCAAAGGACTCATACAACCTTACACTACTGAAGCCAGCCCTAGCAAATGTAGCATTAGGATTTCATGAAACTAAAACCAAACAAACAAAAACAATTTTATCAAAATGTATTTCCCCAAGCTGATCCTGATTCAACTGTGCCATGTACCGTATGTCATCATTTACACTTGAGCAGAGTGGATGCAATGTGCTGCCAAGTCAGAACGCTGGAAATGACAACTCAAGGTGCAAGGCATTGAAGAATCAAGCCATGAGCATTTATGCCTCAGATCATTTTTAAAGCGTAGAAGTTATAGGAGCTTAAAAATCTGTAATTAGCCAGTAATATGGTACAATACTTAAACTGGTCTCTTTACAGCATCATCTTTCATAGTTTGGATGGATCCTGTAGAGGCTCGGCATTTTTAATCCTGTCACCTTTATGATTTCTCCCCTCTGGGCAATTACAAGAAAATTTGAACTATCAAAAATAAAATTAAGATTCAGCAACTGCAAATATCAGGAAAACAGCACGGCCTAAGCTCGGAAAAAGATTTACAGAAAGGGGAGAACATAGTTAGAATGCAAAATATGGTATAATTTCAGTTCACAGTGTAACAGTTGAGTGTTTTCAAAGTAAACTGACTGCTATGTGAAAGGCAACAAAGTTCACTTTGCTGCCAGAGTTTTAATTGAAGAAACGCAGACTCAGAAGAAAAACTTCAGACCAAATGATGGTGCAATCCCCCCAGGAATCCCTGTAGGGAATATGCTAAAAGGAATTAAACATTTGGACTGGAATCCAAAGAAACTTTACATGTTTCATATCACTTGTTTCTTTTTACATCTGAAAAACCACACTTGCACCTTATTAATGGAAATCAATTAGAAACAGTCTGGGAATCAAACAGAAGCCAAGTGAAATGCAGAGTTGACTAGAGGCTCTGAAGGAAATGTGCTTTGTGTTAACTAGGTTATTAGAGAAAATAAAATATAAAAGCACTGACAGCTTCAAAGACATGTCATGGCCCCGGTCCAAATTCCCAGCAACACACTGGGCTAGAATAGATTCACTGGGCTGTCTGATTTATTTAACCCTTTCATTTCCCAAAGGAGGTCATGAGAACCAAATATCATGCATATAGTAAATATAAATAAATCATGTTGCATTTCTTTGAAAGCAGTAAATTGGGGCTAGATCAAAGTTTTCATTTTTCACTTAAAAGCTACTTAGTATAACTGGGAGCTAAATTGGCTAGAAGATTAAGAAAAGAAGAATGTAAACAAGAGAAATCTCAGGGACTGGAAAATGAAGAGAAAGTGATAAAGACGACTGGAGAGAGTTGACTGGTATGATTGGGTTTTTAATTTCTCTGCAGAATCCTTTGTTGTTTACCACATCACAATATTGCACCAATGTTAGGAGTTTGATGCAGAAGGGAAGCTATGCAAATCCTATCGCAAGCAGGAGCACTCACCACTCGATCATTCTGAGTAGGGATCGCTAAAGGAAGAACTGTGACCCTGCCCCCCACTCCATGGAGAACTGGTCACAAGAGACAGACAGAGCATTACAAAGCTACTTCTCTGATCTTTTTCGGTAGCAGGTGGGAGGAGGTGTCATTGTCCCCCATCCTTTCAGCCAATTGGGTCCTGGATTTTTGAGTCCCGAAGGCCAACAGGGCCATATTCTCTTCCAATGTAAATTGCTTCAGTTCCATCGATTTTAAATGGCAGAGAGTTTGGCCAGAAGTCTATTTTGCTAGCTTGTCTGTGTTCCCAAAGTCTCCTGATAACATGGAGTGGGGAACAGGGCAGCCACAGGCTCCTTCCAACATGGCAGGGAGGGAGGGAAGGATTGTGAGAGTTGGAAGCAGCAGCACAGCACAGACTAAAAGAAAGAGTGAGGAGCAGAAGCCAAGAAGAGAACCCAAGCCTGTCCTTTGTCATGGAGACGATGTTCCCAGGTACTCTCTTTAACAGAGAGCAGGAGGAAAACAGAATGACACTTAACAAATGTCTACAAAGTGATTAGTTAGTAACTAGGAAGTGCACTCTGAAGGGAAATGCCAGGGAAGGGAAGGCTCAGAATGCACAGGGTCCTGAAAAGAGGCGAGAGAGTTTAGAGTATGTAAAATTACATTTTAAAGTATTCTGAGAGAGACACACGCATGTGAATAGATGCACAGGGGATGAAATCCTGTCTCCATTGAAGTCAATGGTAAATTGGTGTCAATGGGAATTTTCCCATTGACTACGCTGGGGCCTGGATTTCACTCAACATACAAACAAACAAACACACACACACACACACACACACACACACACACACACACACATGTACACTCCACTACTTACATTTGTATTCTAGAAATAGTAGTGTCTCTGCCTCAGGCACTGGCATACATTACATGGGGGATTAAGTGCCTTTCATTTTTCATGAGAAAACAAAACCTTGGTATCAATTAGGGCTGTCAAGCGATTAAAAAAATAATCACGATTAAAAAAAAATTGTGATTAATCGTGTGATTAATCGCACTGTTAATAATAGAATACCATTTATTTAAATATTTTTGATGTTTTCTATATTTTCCAATATATTGATTTCAATTATAACACAGAATACAAAGTGTACAGTGCTCACTTTATATTTATTTTTATTACAAATATTTGCACTGTAAAAACAAAAGAAATAGCATTTTTCAATTCACCTCATACAAGCACTGTAGTGCAATCTCTTTATCATGATAGTTGAACTTACAAATGTAGAATTATGTACAAAAAATAACTGCATTCAAAACTAAAACAATATAAACCTTTAGAGCCTACAAGTGCACTCAATCCTATTTCTTGTTCAGCCAATTGCTCAGACAAACAAGTTTGTTTACATTTAAAAGAGAATGCTCTCTGCTTCTTGTTCACAATGTCACCTGAAAGTGAGAACAGGTGTTCACATGGCATTGTTTAGCCGGCGTTGCAAGATATTTACATGCCAGATGCGCTAAAGATTCATATGTCCCTTCATGCTTCAACCCCCCATTCCAGAGGACATGTGTCCATACTGATGACAAGTTCTGCTCAATAATGATCCAAAGCAGTGCGGTCTGATCCATGTTCATTTTCATCATCTGAGTCAAATGCCACCAGCAGAAGGTTGATTTTCTTTTTTGGTGGTTTGGGTTCTATAGTTTCCACATAAGAATGTTGCTCTCTTTTAAGATTTCTGAAAGCATCCTCCACACCTCATCCCTCTCAGATTTTGGACGACACTTCAGATTCTTAAATCTTGGGTCTTGCTGTAGCTGTCTTTAGAAATCATGCATTGGTACCTTCTTTGCGTTTTGTCAAATCTGCAGCAAAAGTGTTCTTAAAATGAACAACGTGCTTGATCATCATCTGAGACTACTATAACACGAAATATATGGCAGAATGCAGGTAAAATAGAGCTGGAGACATACAATTTCCCCCCAAGGAGTTCAGTCAAAAATTTAATTAATGCATTCTTTTTTTAACGAGCATCATCAGCATGGAAGCATGTCCTCTGGAATGGTAGCCAAAGCATGAAGGGGCATATGAATATTTAGCATATCTGGCAAATGAATACCTTGCAATTCCGGCTACAAAAGACCAATACGAACTCCTGTTCTCACTTTCTGGTGATGTAAATAAGAAGCGGGCAGCATTATCTCCCTTAAATGTAAACAAACTTGTTTGTCTTAGTGATTAGCTGAACGAGAAGTAGGACTGAGTGGACTTGTAGGCTCTAAGGTTTTGCATTGTTTTGTGTTTTAGTGCAGTTATGTAACAAAAAAAATTTCCCTTTGTAAGTTGCACTTTCATGATAAAGAGATTGCACTATGGTACTTGTATGAGGTGGATTTAAAAATACTATTTCTTTTTATTACAAATATTTGCATGGTAAAAGTGATAATCAAAAATAATAATATAAAGTAAGCAGTGCACACTTCAGATTCTGTGTTGTAACTGAAATAAATATATTTGAAAATGTAGAAAAAAATCCAAAAATATTTAATAAATTTCAATTGGTATTCTATTGTTTAACAGTGCAGCTAAAACTGCAATTAATCATGATTCATTTTTTAATTGCAATTAATTTTTTTTTAGTTAATCGTGTAAGTTAACTGTGATTTATCAACAGCCCTAATATCAATGCCTCTAACTTAACTATCCAATCATCCCCCTACGTGCATGCATTATGGAAGTCTACCTTGAGATCTGCACATCTGACTTCACACAGGGATCCAGAAACCTAGAATAGGCCCCTACTTTGAGGACTGAGACTTAGTGGTGGAGCAAGAAGGGGAGATCTTGCACTGCTGATGCTTGTACAGTACCTTGTCTGTAGATGAACAGAAGACTTCATTCTCCATTGCTCTCTCTTGTCCCCTTTCATGAGCATCCAGTCAACATTAGAAAGGTTTAAAAGGGAACAAGCTCTTTGTTATGTGTGTGTACAGTGCCTAGCACAATGGAGCCCCAACCCCTGACTGGGTTCTCCAGGCACGACACACAATATAACAAATTCATAACAATAAAAGTATTATAACCAAAACACAAGTGTGCTTTTAGATAAGGATTTTTGTCTCACTCTGGAACTTGCCAAGTTGGAACTGAAGATAAGGGCCTCTTTGTTACTTCTAAGGAACTGAAAAAGAAAAGATTGGGTTTGTTTGTTGGAGGAGGCTGCAATGAAACGAGGAAAGGATGTGTACATTCCCATGGGCCTTCGTGTAGTTGTGAGAATTTCTGAGGCAGGACAAGGTCATGAAGTGTATGTGCTAACAGTGATTATGTAAAATCCTGGCTCTGTATTGGCATCGATGCTGTGCACAGAAAGGAGGCATTAATCAGTTGTGTGTGTGTGTGTGTTTGTAAGGGAGGGCAAGTGCAGCACAGGCTGGATTAATGCAGGGGCTTTAGGGGCTGCAGCCCAGGGCCTTGGGCTAAGGGGGGCCCTGCAGGCCAGATGCGGCCCACTGCTTCTTTTCATCCAGCCCACAGCAAGTCTCCGCGCCATGGACTGGACACCAGTCCCTGAGCCTTGGCACCCCACCTGGGGCTGGAGCTGCGAGCGCCGGCTCGCTGATGTGCCCCTGCAGCCCCTAGGTGAGGGGCATTCAGGGAATCTCTGCACACTGCCCGCCCCCCCAGCGCCAGCTCCGCAGCTCCCATTGGCCAGGCACTGCAGCCAATGGGAGCTGCGGGGGCAGTGCCTGTGGGCACAGGCAGCGTGCACCACGGCCTGGCCCCTCTCCAGAGGCTGGACATGCCGGTTACTTCGAGGAGCAGAGCAATGTGTAACTTGGGCAGGCAGGGATCCTGCTGTAGCCCTGCTGCACCGCCAACCAGGAGCCACCTGAGGTAAGCGCTTGCACCCCTCATACCTCCCTGCACTCCAACCCCCTACTCCAGCTTGGAGCCCCCTCCTGTACCCAAACTCCCTTCCAGACCCTGCACCTACCCCTGTCCCATCCCTGGCCCCACTCCAGAGCATGTTCTCCAACTGGAGCTGCACCCCCTCCCACACCCCAGCCCCCTGCCCCAGCCCTGAGCCCACTCCAAACCTCCAGGGGCCCCACAAAATCTAATAGCCCCAGGCCCACAGAGGAGTTAATCCGGCCCTGAGTAGATGTTTTTAATTGAAAAGCTCTTTTTTGAAAATAAAAATGTTTGCATTTTTCAGTATTTTCCATTTCTTTAGACAAAACCTGAAACCAACAAAATGTTGGGATTGCAATTTTCCTTCCTTCTCCTCTCCTCACCCACAGCTCTTTGTAGTGGCAAAGTGGAAAAAGAGAAAAAAGAAGAGGAGAAAAAAAATGGGGAAGAACAAAGAGAAAGTAATGGAGGGGAAAATAACTTCCCTCCACCCCAAGCAGTAGACCTGAACAGTTTTAAAACTGAAAATTTTCATTAAAAAAATTTCAAGGACTATGTTGAATAAATGAAAACTCCTTCATTTTCAGAACCCAAGGAACAAAAATTATGATTATTTTTTGCACAATAGCATGACCATTTTCCAACCACCTCTAGTTATTATTATATATTATGTTTATTATAGTAGCACCCAGAGGTCTTGATCAGGGTCCTGTTGTGCTGGGCATGTACAAATATCTATACATATACACCTCTACCTCGATATAACGCTGTCCTTGGGAGCCAAAAAATCTTACCACGTTATAGGTGAAACAGCGTTATATTGAACTTGCTTTGATCCACCGGAGTTTCCCCCCCTCCCCCCCGAGCAGTGCTTTACTGCGTTATATCCGAATTTGTGTTATATTGGGTCACGTTATATCGAGGTAGAGGTGTATATAAAATATGGTCCCTGGCCCATAGAGCTTACAATCTGACTAAGGATAAGATCTGCCAAGTGGATGAAGAACAGAAGGAGAGAGGGTGGGGAGAAGGGAATGACAAGGGGGACAGTAATAAGAACACCAGGAACCCAGGGCTGCATAGATTAACCGTGTGCATAATTTATAGCCTTCTGTTTTTTTAAATGTACAAATAAGTGAACAGGAGATGTTAATGGATCTGTCAGAAACCACCTGCTTAGTCATGATCATTAGGCAGTCAACCATGGGTATCGGGCGATTTTGAGATGGAAATTTGAAGGACAGAGTGGTGGCCTTGCAGATGGATTCTGGCAGGGTGTTCTGTGTCTACAGAACACAACAGGAGAAGGTACAAGGTCATTATGAGCAGACACGCCAGCATGGAGGCTGCCACAGACGGAAGAAAAGCAGGAAGATGGCTGCCACAAAAATAAAAGCAGAGCTATTGTATATTGTCCCTTTTTGCCCACCCTCCATCTAAAGGTTTTAATTTTTCTAATGAATCAAAAGAAAATTGTAATAGAATGAACAATAACATAATCATTGTATATACACCTCTACTCGATATAATGCTGTCCTCAAGAGCCAAAAAATCTTACCTCGTTATAGGTGAAACCGCATTATATCGAACTTGCTTTGATCCACCGGAGCATGCAGCCCCGCCCCCCCGGAGCGCTGCTTTATTGTGTTTTATCCGAATTCGTGTTATATCGGGTCACGTTATATCGGGGTAGAGGTGTAATTATCAAAGCTGGGACATAACTTAAGAAAGCCTGGCTCCCAGTACTGTGCTCATACAAGTAAACCTTGCCTGACCAAAAAAAAAAAAAGATTGGCCTAGGAATACTGTATAAATTACATGTGCCTACATGCATCATAATACAAAGAGAACTATAATGAATGGCTAGAAATGTAGGCAGAAAATAAATGGAAAAAAACAGTCTTGTACACCCCAGCAGAACTAACCTGACACATATACTGACTGGAGGGCAAACCTGAAAAACAGAATGCCGAAAAAGACTTAGGGATGATAGTGGGCAGTGTGATACAGCAACAAATATTCTAGATAATCTTGGAGCCATACACAGAGACAATTAATATCAGACTCCAGGAAAGTGACAGGCCCAGGCAACTGGGAAAAATCCAGTGGCCCAGAAGCTCTGGACAAATGAAAGTGATATCTAGCCAAGTGAGCGTGTCTGGTTTCCTGCTCATCAGACATGGACAACAGGGTGTAGGGGCAGGCTGTGTGCCACAGAGGAGGGTGGTCCTGCCTGAGTGAACAAAAGGGAACTGAGTTGCCCCAGGGTAGGTGGAGCTAGAAGTAGAGGCTGAATGGAAGGACAGAACTGAGCTGTCAGTCAGAAGAGAAGAAATGAGCCCAGTCAACATCAGCCACACAAATAATGCTGTGGGAGAAAAGGTTGGGGCCAGAAGGGGGTGCATTGCTGATCCTCCCTTTGAATGTGTTGTCTGTTAGCTAGTTCTCTGATAAATTCAAAGATTGTTATCTTTGCTAGAGAGGCTAGCAGTTGTTTAATTTTCCAGCCAATCCAGAGCAGGCTGTGTAGCAAATTTTAGTGCCTAGAGATCTCTGAATTCTGACCCTGTGCCCCCTGAAAATTATTACAGCATTGAAGCAGGAGCTAATGGATACAAGCTATAAACCCAGCAGCTTGCATGCCATAATCAGTGATTCTGAAGTGATAGTAAGTGGGAACCCCTCAGTATTGTGGATTCACAGGTGAACTTTATACTCTGCTTTTCTTGGATTCTATACAGGAGCCTTAACCATCTGTCAATAGAAGTTTTACCACCACGATGGGACAAATTACAGCCCAGGTTACAAATCCATTTAACATCTAGCAACAGTGATTAGCAACAGACATTTTATTGTGTGATTATCTTCCCCGAATGAAATCAATAATGAGCCTGATCACACTGCTGTCTCTCATGTGATGCCTCTGCTCCCTTCTCTGAATAGAACTGTAAAATACTTATTTTAATATTATTACCCAAAGGGGTTATGTTTGCACCTTGTTCTTGTTCTCATTATCATCAGTGTCATTAGAAGAGATTCATTTTGTGCCATATCTTGTTCTCATTATAATCTTTGTCACAAGAATATGGTACAGAATCAGAATTTTTATGCCTCATATATTCTCTGAAAGATGATGATGGCAGTAAACTCTCCTGCTTTGACCTTCTCAATGTTTTATAATTTGATTCATTGGCCATACCATTCTTTCTCCCCCACCCGCATCCCTTCCTGCCCATTTATAGCCTAAAACAACCAGAGAAGAAAGGCTCAGGTGGCTAACCAATCAAAATACAGACTATTTACAAAGTTGAATGGACCCTACTTATAAGCCTTTCGAGGTCCCTTCCAGTCCTAGCATCTATGAATAAGGAGCCCGCTGAGAATAACATTTGTCAGAAGACTTCTTAGCTTGGCAAATGCAGCCAGATTCCAGCTTCTTTGAGTATCAGAGGGGTAGCCATGTTAGTCTGGATCTGTAAAAAGTGACAAAGAGTCCGGTGGCACCTTATAGACTAACAGACGTATTGGCACATAAACGATTTGAGACCCTGGGCAGGATGGAGAGGAATTTACTGCCATCTGCTATAATAGAAAATGCCAAATACTCTCTGTTCACCCTAGTTTGATCAAATTTGAAAGCACCAGCTCTGTTTATTTCACTTTAAATAGTATGGCAGTCTCAGTTTCACTAAACATTGGCATTAATATTGGAAATCCAATATGCAGTCATGGCTGACACTGCCAGCCCTGGCTAATCATCTAATTTCTTTTTGGTCTTATGCCTCAGCTTTCTCCTTTGGACTCCACAGAGATGTCAGGTTCTCAGATACCGTCATTCCAAGTGCATCATTCCAAATCCAGGTGAAAGCAGAGTGAGAGTAAGGTCTAGTCTACACTAGACGCACTACAGTGGTAGCACCACTGTAGTGCGTCTAGGGAAGACTCTTTATGCCAACAGGAGAGAGCTCTCCCGTCAGCATAATAAAACCATCTCCCGAGAGGCGTAGCTATGTTGGTGGGAGCAGCTCTCCTATGCTCCTCCGTCAATCAGGTCTGGGCACAGCCTGGTCACTTCCTAGCTCGGGGTCTTTAAGGCACGCTCCCAGGGCAGGCCACAAGTATGTCACCCTTATTTGGGATGTGGGACTCTGCAGCCCAGCTGCATTAGCCCTCCCACAGCCTGAGTTGCTTATTAGCAGAGCTGTTTCTAATAATGTTTTCTTCCAGACAATGATTGAGAAACTAATAAAAGGCACCAGGTACCACGCTGGAAACAGAATTTGCCCCCCTTTCTGGTAGGAAGAGTAAGCTGAAAGTCTGTGTATAATTTTGTTCAGATAACTGTGGAAGCTGGCTGCTGCTATTGATACCTAGTCAGTCACTATTAGTTATCTTTTTATATGATTATATATAATTTGAGATTTTGGAAACTTTTGCTGTGATGTCAACTTTGGAAAAAAGTATCCCACTTGTACTGTGAGTTAGCTTTGTACAAATTTCATAGCCCTATTGGTCTAGAAATGTTCAACTTATTTTTTTTCCATTCGTACCAGGTGTAGTGGGCCGGCGTGGCTCCCCTCCAGCCCGGAGGAGGGAGAGCCCCACCGGAGGCCAGAGTGGGCAGAGCTACGGAGCTTTGAGCCCGCCCCTCAAAGGATCAGGCGGCGACCCAGAACTATAAAAGCCAGCCCTCAGAGCTCAGTCAGGCCCCAGCAGCCGGAGAGAGCAGACGTCCCTTAGGGAGCTTGAAACTGGGAAACTCCTGTGACCCAGGGCAGCCGCCCAGACTGGCCTGAGCTCCTCCAGGTAGCAAGCCATGTAAGGACATGTGATATGCTCATGTGACCCTGGACTCCATCTTGGGCCAGTAACTGTCCACAAACATGGACTGTGGGCTTTGTTTGGGGAAGTAAATTTACATGTGCATGGCAGAGGATATAAAAAGGCTACTAAGACATCTCAATTTGTCTTCATTTCCTGCTTCATTTCTCTGCACTGGATTTCTAACACTGAAGCTCTAAACAGGGACTGATGACTACCAATCTATTTGGGTGATTCCAGAAAGACTTTTATTCCATGACTGCTACAAATCTAAGAACTTTGTAATCACTCATATGTATATGATATATTAACAATTTATAACTCTCTTCTTTTATTATTAAACCTTTAGTTTTTAGTTAGTAAAGGGTAGGCATCAACATGATTACTGGTAAGATCTGAATTATACATTGACCTTGCTAAATGGCTGATCTGTTGAGATTTTCAATAACCACTCATCATAAAGTCTAGTGTCTGGGTGGTAAGCCAAGGGCTGGAATGCCTAAGCAAACTGCATTTTTTACTTCTTGTTAACCAGTGTGGTGAGACAGAAGTTTACTTTTGCTACTGGCTTGGTATAATTTAGTGATAGAATAACCACCAGTTTGGGATGAGTCCAATCTTTTTCTTAGCAGTCTGTCCTGAATTTGGTATTCTCAGCTGAGAGTCACTGAGGCACAGTAATACCAGGTCTCCAATGGTATGTCTACATGGCATTGAAAAAACGAGGTCTGGGGAAACTGGGTCTGCAGACTCAGTGTTTCCAAGCCCATGCTATTGCATCTACACTACATAGTGAACCTGGGTTTACAGTTTCTGATCCTAGGTCTCACAACCATGCTGACTTGTCCATACTGCAGTAAGACCTGAGTCAAACCTTCTGATTCCTATCTCATCATATTCCAGGCTTCCTGGCACCCTCCTCAGCTGTACTGCTCTAGGTCTTGGTTCATGGTGTATTGTGGAAAAACTTGTCTGTCCACCCCATGACACTTGACCGGATGTTGTCACAGCCCATCAGCACATCCAGCCAAGCCATAACCACACTCCCAGTAACCAGAACCAACAACACAGAAGCAGCACTGTTGGAAGCATTTGTCCAGACTGTCGCTTTTGCTCCGGTTTCAGGAAAGAGGTAAAGTGTCTGTGAGACACTGGTGGGCATTCTGGTGAAATTATTTGACCTAGTCACACAGAGACAGGGACAAAATGGATGCTAGCAACATCAACAACTTTATTGTTAAAAAAAGGGAAGAGAGTGTAGACTGTCTCCAGCACTTGGTAAAGATGTGCTGGGTTATGCTTCTGCCAATGCCAGCTAGTGATCCAGGGCTTGTCTTCATGTACTGCAGCACATGTACTTCATGTACTGCAGCTGCGCTGTACAGCTTTAGTGAGGACACTACCACACCAATGGGAATTCTTCTCCCGTCAGCGTAGTTAATCCACCTCCCCAAGAGGCAATAGCTATGTTGGCGGGAGAAGCTTTCCCATTCACATAGCGCTCTCAGGTTGGCATAACTACATCACTCAGAGGAGGGAAGTGTGTGGATTTTTCATACTCTTGAGCAACCTAGTTATACTGATATAGGTCTGTAGCGTGGACCTGGCCTAAATGTTATAATGCAATTTAAGCTTTCCATACATCTCCTCCCCCTTTGTAATCTTTCTTTTTCTGCATTTTAACAATTTAAAAAAAACTTTCCCCCCCAACTAACTTGTTACTCATCCCTAAATCATATTGTTCTTTTTTTAACGATATGGCCAGAATGAGTAACATGTTGGTGACTAGGTTGCCTTTTATTTGCTATGGCTTTCTCTGGTGAGTTTGGAACAGATGGATCTTCTTCTCCTGGATCTGCATCTGCAGAGTTGCTCAGCTGATTGATCAGTCTCTGGAATGAATGAAAGATGATGATTTCTGTTGAACTCTCCACAATCTTCCTCAATAATATAATCTGGGCAATGCAATCTTTGTCTTTACAACACCTGAAGTTCTGAAACCCTTTCCTCCATCCAGTTTGACACAGACATGGTCACCAAGTGCCAGATCAGGAAATTCTGAGTGACGTCAGTTATAGAAGAGCTCATAAGCTCTTTTTGCTTTTTGATCTGATTTGGCCACTTTCCTCATGGCTGGCCATTCTGGGGCAAGATTCTTTTCCAGGGTTGGAACAGAAGTCCTGATTTGCCTTCTTATCAGGAGTTGAGTTGGGTTATAGCTGGTAGCTACTAACAGTGTTAAACTGTAGCTCAGAACAGCAAGGAATGGATCTTCCTGCTTTAGTATTTTCTTGGCTTCTGTACAGTCCACTCAGCCTCGCTGTCCATTTGTGGGTAATGTGGACTGCTAATGGTGTGTTCAAAATCATATTTTGTTTGGAATGACATAAATTCAGCTGGAGTGAATTGTGGGCTGCTGCCTGTCAGTAGTTGTTTTGGAATATCAAAACTGGCAAAAGTGCTCTTTAATTTCTTGACAACACTGCAGCATGTTGTATCTTCCAAACATATTATTTCAATATATCTAGAAGAATAACCACAGCGAGGTAATGGTGTCCTCTGAATTAGCATAACTCTGCTTGCCTCTTCCAGGTATTCTTAGAGGCTCTTTGCATTGTGTTTGATCTGATAGTTCTGCAATGTTCACATGAAGATATGTTATTCTTCATGTCCTTGCTGATCCCAGGCCACTACACTGACTGGCCTATTCACAGTATTTAGTCCTTGCTGTCCTTCATAGATGAGGTCTAGAATTTCTCTGCTATCGTTCTTTGGAAAATGTCTGGAGTGCTGGTAATCCTGAAAGGTAGTTTTTGAAAACAAAATCTCCCAAACAGCATAATGAATGTAGCCAGTTTAGCACTTTCTTTGGCTAAAGGAATTTTCCAGAAACCACTTGAGTCATCTAGCTTGGGAAATACAGTAGGGCCTACCACTGCCTGGAGAAAGTTTTCTAGTGTTGGGAAATATATTTTTCTCTCACTACAGCTTCATTAAGTCTCTCAAAATCCACACCGATATGTATTTTCCCATTTTTCTTTATAACTGGTACCATTGGTGTTCACCATGCAGTTGGCTCAGACTTTCTCAATTACACCATTCTTTTCCAGTCTTTAACTCAGCTTCTACTGTAAGAAGTATTTATAGGAATTTTGTGGGAGGTATGTGCACTAGATGCGTTAGCATTGTCTTTTAGAATTATTTCCACTGGATCTCCTTTTAAAAATCCAATATCGCTAAATATTCCATCAACTTCTTCCACCTGTCTCGCTAGACCTGTCATGGGAACCACACTGTGACTGAGGAGATTGTCAGCCTTTGATCCTCTAATCACAAATACACATTAAAATTAAAGCTTTTTGTCTCTGTGGAAAATTGTCCAATGCAATTCAAAATACTTCCAAGGCTATTTAGGAAAGTATCTGCTGGTTTCAGCTCTGGGAAAGGATGAAAGTGACTGTATCTCTTCTGATACGACTGTTATATTTGCACCTGAATCTATTTTAAAATAAACAGTCTTTCCACAAAAATTCAGTTCCACTCTCCAGGCTGGCTCTTTGTCATTACATCTGATTGATCCCAGAAAAAATGGCTCCTCATTTGCAGAGGTCACTTTTCATGCTGCCCTTGTGTGGCAGGCAGTGACAAATGTCCAATCGTTGTGTATTTAGCACATCTGTCTCCTTTAGCTGGACAATCACCTATTGGACTATGAACTTTTCTACATCTTGTGCATCTAGTTTGGAGAGTGATATGTTTTGCCTGGCACTTACCCCACATTGGTTTTGCGTGCTTATTACAATTGCTTTTTGCATCTGTGCTAGATCTCCATCACAACTTTGTAAATCATTTCTTCCCAGTTTCTTTCTTGTGGCCACTGGTCTCTATTTCGATTTATAATCCTCTCCGGTTGTCTTACCCTTTCTATTGGTGTGTAAAGGGTTAACATTCTTATTTGCAGTTTGTCTGACAGTCCCTTGTCTAAAATGCCAGTCACTATCTGAAGAAGAGCTCTGTGTAGCTCAAAAGATTGTACCTTCCACCAACAAGAAGATAGTCCAATAGAAGATATTATCTCACCTACTTAATCACTTATCTGTCTCTAATGTGGTCTTTCTTGTTGTCTTCAAAAATCATAGTTTTCTGCCATGCCAATCTAATAAGATTCCTCAGGTTTTTGGACATGCTGGTGGAAACATGCTCTCTCATAGCACATTACACTGAGGTATAAAATGCTCTTCAAAGTTAGCCCACACCACAGAGTAATTGTTCTTGTGGTTCTCATCTCCAAAGGCAAAGGATTTAAAAGTATGTTCAGCTTCCCTGCCCAGGGCATAGATTAGGGACCAAACCTGCACCTCTCCACTCTCCTTGTGGAGTTCAGTTGCAATGCGAAAACATGTAAACCACCCAGTCCAATCCGGCCAGTCTAGTGGTCTGTCGAAGCTGAAGCTCTGTGGGGCATGAAACTTCGGTGTTGTGACAAAATTCTGCAGTTTCTATTGTTTTCCTTCTGACACCTTGTCAGGTTAGTCAGAGAGGCAAAATCAGTGCAAGAAACAGAAACAACTTTATGAGTAAGAGGCGGCGGGGGAGAATGTAGACTGTCCCCAACACACAGTAAAGGTGTGATGCTGTATTCACACAGCGCCACTTAGGGTCTACACACTGTAATGCAGTTCAGGCCTTCTATCTCTCTACTGAAGGCACGTCCCAGAGGGGGATACCAACATGGCAGACTCTAACCAGCTGATGTTGCTCATGACACTTGCCTTAGCTATAGGTTTTCCAGATGTAGCTTGGGACTTCTGGAGCAGGGCCACAAGCACAGTCTGGCCCAGGCAATTATGGGATAGCATTTGTGGACTATCTGGACATGAGTCTGGAGACCCTGGTTTGAGCTGCATCCACAAGACAAAGCTTGGAGACACAACCCCAATGTGTCCTAGGACCCAGGGCAAAAATACTTGTGTGTGGACAGTAGTGGGGGTGTTGGCTCAAACATGAGTCTAAGCCCAGGTTTACAATGTAATGTAGACATACTCCAAAGTCCCAGGCTAGCTACTTAACCACTGGACCATCCTTCCTCCCTGAGTTTCTAGGAGGATATTGCACCAAGTAAAAGTACAGTACAAATATTAGTGTGACACAAGACTTGCTTAGCGCTATAATACAGTTTATGCAACAATTTCTTGTGTAGACTTTTCATTATAAGAATGGCACTCCCAAAACTGATACCCCCTTCTACCTGAAGAAAACCCTTAAAAAATAAAATAAACCTCAAACAAATCAACCCCCAAACAAACATTAAAATAAAAGAATAAAAACTAAAAATCAAACACAAACCCTACCTCGAGCAGCCAGTATATCCCAAAACAGCAAGTGCACTTGGGGACTTCGCTATTGCTGTGGAAGGTACCCAGATACTATAGTGATGAGCAGCAGCATAAAAGCCTTAGAGGTAATGCTGTATAATGTACTTTCCTATTCATTACTACAGGCATAGATCTTGCTGGGCATGAGTAAACTTGCACATAGCTTGATTTCAGTGCAAGTTTAAATTGTAAACAAGGGTCTGACTGGCTGTGTGCTAGAGACAGTGGTTTGGAGCTAGTTGAAATAAGTAGGAACATCCCAAACTGATAAGCTTGAAATGTAGATAAGGTGAGAACATAACTAATTGGTCCTTATATAATCTTCAATGCGATTGGTCCTTACATGAATCTGTACAATGTCCAAACCAATTAGATTCAAGAGGTAGAGATGTTAGTAGCTACGAAAAAATGTGCATAAACTGTGTAGTGTATGATATAATTTGGAATTGTGGTATCACCCTGTAGCTAAACACCATGTCTTGACCTGGTCAGTGTGGGCATAGAGCTGTTACTTAGCTGTGGCTAATTAGGTAACCTGAGTGATGAGCCAGAGTTCAATGGAGTTTTTTGACCCAGAGAACTGGATGAGGTGTTATGGATAAGCCAAGTGGAAAAGATCTCAGAGGGAATCCCCACAATTAGCATCAACCTGCAACTCATCTTTGCTGAGCTAACCACTGCTATGCTAAATTACCTACTAGTGACTGATTTAGGGTATAAGGTAATGCTTTGGAAAAGTGATTCAGTATCCTGCATGACAGGGCTAAAAGATTTAATAAAAATTAGAATGGTTTTAGAAACTGAGAATGAGCGTGTATTGTGGTTGTTGTGGGTTGTTCTTACAGGGCATGATGAGATGTGTGTTATAGAGTAGATGTGACAGTAATTGCTCACAGCTGTGTGCATAACTAAGCCCAGCCTGTGGCAGGCTACATTTATTTATTCTCCTTTTTTGCCAGATTTTTCCCTGCCAGCTACGCTTTTGGTCTCTAACAAACACTTTTTTTAAAAAAGGGTGGTGATGCATGCTTGTGAACAGAGCTGGATTGCCAGTGTCAGAGACTGAAGGATCTGGGCCAGTTCTGGCCGTGAACAGACAGCAGAGGATTCCCCTAGTGAAGGGGAACTCACAGTTGCTGGTGCTGGGGTTGAAGTGGTTTCCATCATATCCAGGGTTTACAGTTTGGTTCAATGGCTCTCAGTTCCCCCACTATATAAACTGTACCAGCACCCCTGGGGGAACTGGCACTGTCCCAGCAGCTGCTTGTCCCTGGCCTAAAAGCCACATCAGGAGAGGGAGGAGGTGTGCTGAGGTGAGGAAGGAGCCCCTTAGTTAGTTCTAACTCACAACAGGGCTGGTTGCCACAGAGTCAAGAGGCCATACCCAAGCCATAGCCTGGAGCTTGGACACTGGAGAACAGAGCCCTTTTTGTTTAAATAAACAACAAGTGCAGCCCAGGGAGTGCAAGATTCTCCAGCCACTCCACCAACATGCCTTGTCCTTAAGCTGGAAAGAGCATGCTATGGGCAAGAAGATAATTCAGCCTCTTCTGTGGCCATATAGTCCTTGACACCTCTGCTAAGCCCAGCTACAGTGTTGTCAGTTGATGCCAGGTAAGATGTAGTTTTTATGATACAGACACAAGTCCTCTAAGAACTGGACTGAGACTCACCTCCCCCAGCTCATTTCACCTGGGCCACTAACCAGCCATCACATGGTAATAACTTTTGACTACTCCTGATCAGTTGCCTAGAAGTGAAAAGTTCTGTATCCCATTATAACACCCATGAGCCATTCATTTCTCTCTCCCCTCCACATCCTGTGCCTGATTGGCATATAATTCTCTCTGCAGCATATCTGACCCCATCCCTATGTGAGCTGAGCATCTGATAAATGAGGTCCAGAAATTGGTCACTTGCAGCTGAGTCCCTGGGTTAAGTTAATCACTAAAAGACTTTTCAAACCCAGTGTTATACATTGTTCTTTTAAATTCATAATGGTAAAATAATGCAGGGTAAGAGCATATCTTCCCATCTCATCTGACTAGTTCTCTCCCTTTCTTGAATCTCAGCATTCATTTCCCTCATCTGTATTAAGCACAAATTATTCACCTTCAAAACTTTTCCCACCTCCATCCATCCCTACATATCTACCCTCATCTCCTCCAGCATCTCCCTCCTTCCTATGCAGTGCCCATGCCCCTCTAAAAGTTTCCTGTCTCCTTTGCCCCTTCAGGCTCTGTGCCTTCTTCCCCCATCGCCCAACACATTTGGAACCACCTCTTAACTGATGTGCACCAAACCCCTCCCTTGCCTTAACTGTTGTCTTAATTTTGATGGACTAAATGGGCCCAAAGAGTGAAAGGTTTTAACATGACCCTGTCATTGTCCTAAATTAAACAGTGTTAAACAACCTTTGGGGCTTGCTATACAGAGACTTCAGCTTCATATCATGGCAAGCACCATAAAAAATTCTTTTAACCTTTTATTAAAGATACAGAAAAGATTACATTTAACAACATCCCTTGTTCCCTTTCCTTTCAGCTGTGGAGAGTTTTTAGAGAACTCCCACCCCCTCTATTTGACAATCTGTTAGATGGTACTAAAGATGGTGGTACCTGTCCTTGGGGGGAAGAGAGAAGTTAGCTGAGATGAGCTGGAGCTGTTGTTATTGCTGTTATTGTTAAAGTCCAATTCCATCTCTTAGAAGACAAAACAAGACAAACGCACACAAGAGAGGAGAGAAAAGAACAGGAAATATAGGAAAATGCAGCTTCTGTCTCTGATATTGACACTCACTTGCAACCTCGCTGCTGGAAGAACACAGGCATAGTACAGAGTTGTGTCAGCCACTCCAAGATCTGGCAAACTTGTAGCAGCACTGGGATGTGTAGAACATTGCTTTTAGTTGTCTCTCTTGGCTGGCTAAGCCAGACTCTGATTAGACAGAAGGGAAAAGAAAGAGAAGAAATAAGGTGGGGAAGGAAAAGGACACACCAGGGTGGAGGCGGAGGGGCAGAGGGAGGAACAGCAGGGACCCAAGGTGGCGGTCAGAATTTAGCTGAAGCCGGTGAGGGAGGCTATGTCATCCTGGTCCCTCTCTCTGGCCCAATCTGCTCAGGACATCTCTTAGGATCAGGACAACAAAGACCCAACAGTGTAACAGTAGATCCTGGGGTCCCAGGAAGTAATGGGGTGGCAGCCATAATGGTGACGCTTTCACCTTCCGGTTCTCCCATCTTTTAGTTAGCCAGCACCTGCATCTGTCCTCCTCTAATTTTCCTTGAAAGTCTTTTATTTTAAGGACCCCAAAAGGGAGTAATGGGTGGAAGAGCCCATCCCTACATTATTTTGTTCACCAGTTAGGCATGATTTTCAACACACCAATTTTGATTCACTGATTTCTGGGTCCACACATCTCTTGTTTACCAGGCATGAATTATATCAGTGAGCCTCTTGGTCTGGACTAATTCAATTTTTCCGTCTCCTTTTGGCACCTTTTCTCATCAATATTTATTATGATAGGTTATTTTGTCATTTGATGAACTTTCACTCACTTTTTTTGCAGTTGAGCTCACAATTAGGGTAAATTTGTTGGGGCAATTATTACAACAGAAGTCAAGTCTTGACAAGCAACCTATGCCATAATTTGCTTTGTACTCATTGCATGATTTGGGTTACACATTCACACACTGACCCTTGAGTGCAAACCTTTTGGGGGCAGACACTTATTACTTAATGGGCATGTTTTACCTCTAGTGCTGCACTGTTTGCACGGACAGTGCAATATAAAAAGTCAATTACAGTGCATAGGAGCTCAGAGGCTATGGATAAAGGGCCTTTTCTGGTATGTCTTAAAGTGATTACAAAGAACACATTAGACATTACCAAGACTGATTCTGTTTGAGGAAAAGAAATACAAACACAAGCACCAGGAGACACACCTATACTACTTTGTGAAACTAAATTTAGAGATGCAGCAGGTGGCCATTAGCTGTACAACTCTTTTTGACTTTTCAGTAGAGAGGAGACCTCAACTGGAGCCTCAGGAGTCTTCTCACTCTTCTTTAACTCACTCTTTGAAAGATCCGGCTGTCATGATCACTCTCCTTCTGGCTGAGGAGGACTAGATAAGAGACTGATGGCACTTACTTCCTTTAGTCATTTGATCAGAGAGTTTGCTATTCAATAATCTACCATCCCAGGGGATGAATAGTGAATTGCTGGGAGTGTTTGTTCAGATTTTGTTTCTGAATATATCAGGGGTTTACAATGGAAAGCATTTTGTAATGTTTACCTATTGTTGCAACTGCTATATAACAGTGATAGCAGAAATTTAACCGCAGGTTCCTGGAAGCCCCCAAGAATCCTTTGACGTACAGCACTGTGTTTAGATCACATCTGTAGCTAATGATTTTAGTTTAGTATCCATTTACTGTGTGATGTTCTGATTAATCAATATGTTATATCATATATATTCATTGTATGTTAACTAGAGGTGATTTGTAGGATTATAAAAGTGTAAGATTGATCAGTATTTAGAGGAATTATGTAGTAGGCATAAGTAAGACAAGCGGAAACACAAGAAATTGTGGGCTGAGGCTTTCAAGCTTAGCTATTTTAGGCCTTGGAGACAAGAAATGATGGTGTAAGTCAATAACCAAGAAATAACCCAAAAGATTATGGGAAAAGAGCTACCAACTGGTAATATTGTGAAAGTATAGCTGGGAAGATTAAATTTAAAAGATAAAATGCTGTAATAACAAATTGATGTACCACCTTTACTTGCGGTTAAGGCACATGTTAGAGACAATATTTGTTGTCTCCAACACAAGCCTTAACCCTAAGATAAAGGTGGTACATCAATATTAATGAGAACCTACACAGCCTATAGAATTCAGGGTCCCTTGTGTTTCTAGGGGACACAGGCTAATAAGAAAGAGAGGGTTGACACGTTCATATACATGCACAGAATGTAGGTATAGACAGAATCACAGTATAAGAAAAGATGCCCAGAGAAGGAAAATTGAGCTTCCTATGGGAAACCCCAGCAGGAACCACTCCCGTATTGATGATCAATCCATGAGAGGGCCAACAGACTCTAACACCACCTAGGAGGATGTGAGTCTATCTGTAGGTGTAACTGGTACATTATACTTATCTTTAGGAATTGTATATGCTGTAACTTTGTTTATAACTTTGTTGGTAACTTTAATAAAATTGCTAAAAGATAGATGCGCTTGTAATTGTGTGTGTTATTTGTTTATGGTTTCATGTGTTCCTATAGGCTCTAGATCCAGAACAAACAGAGATTGTAGCCGCCAGAGCTGAACCCACTGGAGTATAATTAACATTAAATAGAATAAAAGGCTACACATCCGTCTCTCTGTTAGAATGGTATTGCTCCTGTACTCTGTAGCGGAGAATGCCCTCTACAGTCTAGTTTTACATTGATTCACGTTAACAGGTAGCCCATCACTGGGCCTAAAGATCAATATACTGCATGTCCATATCTGTACCACACAATACATCTTGAAGAACTTGGCATGCTAAGCTGAGCCTGGTCTGAACCGTGCAAACAGCTGTGCACAGTTACTGTCAGGGACCCACTCCAGGGCACACATCTACTCAGACCTTGCAGGAAGAACCCTGGGCACCACCAGTTTTGATGGGCCCAATTCTCCATTGCACTTCATCTTGTGTAGTCATTTATGCCTATAGAAAGTGGGTGTAAAATGTTCCCTCTCTGATCAAGGATAATGGCATAAATGACTACACAAGGTGCAGGGCAGTGGAGAATAAAGCCAGCATCATAATTAGACCATAAGCACTTTGGGCAGTGATCATCCGTTGAAGTATTCCAGCACCTAGTACAGTGGTGGCCCTGGTCTTTGATTCGGGCCCCTAGTCACTACCATAACACATATAATAATAAACTGCTAAAACCATTCTAACAATTACTGGCAGTCTATTAAACCTGCTATGAAAGCTATTCCTGAGTTCTTAGAGCAAGAATCCTTTCCTTATGGCCACTCTGGGAAGATTCAGGAATTCTCTCGAGTCTCATTTTTGGAGTTACTCATTATTTAAATGCATAGTGACTGTTTTAGATCCATAAAAAAACAACAGTACATTCTGGGCCCTTGTATGGCTGATTGCTCTCCTCTTTGCCCCAACAGAAATAGAATAGTGCCAGCTGTTTGTACGCACAGGGAACAGACCTTTGTTTTATATTATTTCTGATCAAGTTCAAGAATTACAAGAAGTGCTTTCCTCTCTTGTGTTCAGAAACATTTCCAGTGCATCTTTCTAAAATTCCCAGGAATACAGACTAATATTAGCAGCTAGCAAATGTTTTTGTGAGGGAAATAGGTAAAAAATTCCTTTTTATAAATTCATAGACGTATGTCTAAACACATTGAGAGAGTCTTCAAGAGAGGAAAGTGTGATGAAAGGTCTCTCCATCCAACACTGCACCTACGTCATTGTTCTTAGTTGGGCGTAAATGATGCAAATAACAGTACTGAATCACAACTACTATTTTCTCTTCTAACTGATGTAAAGTATTTATTTTGTCCGTGGTATAATACCCAGAATTTGGCAGTACGAACCAAAGTGCACCCCACTCAGCATGTCAAACTTCCTTTTATGTGACTGAACAATCCTGTTTTCTAAATTTTCTTGTGAACAAGAACTCTGTACATCTGATACTCAGTAGGAAACTGAACTGCTGATGATGAAAACCAAAGGCGACAACGTCAAGGAAAAAATAAGAGTTGAGCGACCTCAAACAGTGTTCTGTGCATATTCATACCAACAAAATAGCAAATTCAGTTTGATTCTTTTTGTGCCTCTTTAGGATTTGCTTTCAGTGAATGTTCCACTAAATGAGGTTAGGAGAAGGAATGTTCATGGATTCAATGTGTTTTTAATGTCTATGAGATTCTTATGGAAGTGAATTTCTGACATGTAAACAAAATTATAAACCAAAAGCTTGAGTCTCTGAAACAATGTCTTTGGCCCTAGGTGTCCAATCAAAACTAACCAACACAAATCAAACTTCAAACATTAAATACTTTCAACAAACTGGTCACAACAATCCACAAACCAAGAATTAGGGAAAATTGAAGCAGATTAATTTGAACTCTAATTTTAAACTGATATAGTTAATTGAGAGAGAAAAAACCTATGTAGACACTCATTTCAGTCTACGGGTGGCTTATTTCAGTTTTGTTTAAACCAGTTTATAATCAATTTAAGCTAAACCAAAGTTCTTCAGGGTTTAAACCAATCTCTAACTACTATAGATCAGGATAAAACGTGGGGTATGTGGAAGGAGCAGATAATCCCACATCTTCCTACTTTGGCATTCTTTCCTCCAAAGAATCTGGCGCTGGCTCCTGTCAGCTACAGTATACTGGACTAGATGGACTGGGGTCTGATCCAGCATGGCAGTTCCTATGTTCATAATAAGCTTGATTTAAATCAAAATAAATGTCTACACAGACTTTTCTGACAGTTTAACTAAATTGCTTTAAAATCACACCACTGAAACCTGTGCATCTTTCTCTTGTAGACAAGCCCCTATTCCCTGAATACTTTTAAAAAGACAATGAAGTCATGAAAATTGCAATCAGCTAGTGGTCAGCTTGTGAACAGAAATAGGTGAAATCTGTATAATAAATTATTCACAAAGAAATATCCACTCAACTCTAAAGATGAATAGCCCTGTTAGCTCTCTTTAGAGCACTCTCATATTGAATAGACAGATGCCGCATGTCACACTGTTACATGGATTTGATTATAATGGGAGTTAACTTTGAAAAGACATGGCATACAAAGAGTAACTATGAATGAATTGATTTATTTTATTTTAGTCATCCACTGGAAGTTTAATTTAACAGTGCACTACCTCACAATGGTACTTGCCATGGCTGGCAGTGTCCAACAGAACTAAAATGGTATGTATTCATTTTCTTTCTGTATATATGACATTAAAACCATACAAGCCTCTGAGTATCCTCACATTAATTTAACTTGCGATAATCACTCAGCAGCATCAAATACAATTCAACCCCACCAGCCAACAATAATGAAATGGAGGTAATGATTTGCTTTAGCCAGCACTGCAGACACGAAAAATTAAACTCCAAAAACTCCTCTCACTCCCAAACTATAGCCAGGAACATGCTCTCATCCTTCCCCTCAAATCCTATCAAACAAGGGGCTTTTGTAGCATGCCCAGAAAGTCATCAAAATTCTGGCTATTACAACAAGGGGTATCCAATTTGAACCCCTCTGCTGACTGCAGCCATGGCAGTATGGTCTGGGGAGAGTGGTAATTGGTCAGATTGGCCGGTCCCAGGCCAAAATGTCCACTGCCTCTTCATTAGCCAAAGATGGACAACGTATGATTATGGTGCAGTGATTCTAACTGGAAAGTTAGTACATGTATTTAGCTGTCTTCTGCCCATGCAGATGCATATGCACATGCAATTCCCATTGACTTCAATGAGAGCTGCATGTATGTAGCCGAGGGGAAAATGTACCTCTAAATACCTTTTAAAAAACTAACGGAATGGCACATGCTCAGAAATTACTTACACATAAAGTACTTTGTGATTATCAGATGACAATGAAATGTATTTATATTAATATATCTTACATTTATATAGCACCTTTCATCTAAAAAAATCCCAAAGTGTCACCTATGAAGCAAAACACAGCATTGTAGCACACAACGACACTATGCACCAGGAAATAAGGGAGAATACTAGATCCATTTGAAACTCCAGGGAGAATTTAGGCAGACTATAGTTAATTAAACTGGAATTTGACTAGGACTCACATGCCTAATCAGAAAGCCTGAGATTTGAAATGAACACCATTTGTCAGAATCTTGGTTGTACATCTTGTCCCAAAATATGATTGTTACCTTGAATCAGTTGGCAACCACTTCCCACAGCCATTAACATAGGGACAAATCCTCAAGTCATTACCCAATATTACTCTATCCTTATTCAGACAAACTACCATTGAAGTCACTGAATAATAAAAATTGAAATCAACAGAAATTTGCCTAAGTAGAGAACTCAGGAAAAAGTGAGTACAGAGATCAGGATTTTGCCTATGGATATTATGCACTTTTATTAGGAGTATTTGAAAATTGTCTGTTAAAACTGTTTTTGGGTAGAAAATTGGGATTTTGACTAAATGACTCTTTTCACAAGAAGTGACTGCTTCCTGAAGAAAACTTTGATTTTTTTGTTGAAAAGCCAAATGCCTAAAAACTGAAATGTTTTTGATTTTTTTTCAGTTAAAATACACAAATTGCCATTTGGTTATGCCATGTCCATGCCTTGTGGGATTTGTAATTCAGTTGCAGCTTGTTCCTATTCTCTAGGGGCTGTGCTCCCCAGCCAGACTTCATTTCCCGTAATGCATGGTGGCAGTGGGATCATAATGAACCACTTCTCGCCAAGAGGGGAGACTGTGGTGCATCATGGGAACTGTAGTCTGACAAGGAAGCCTGACCTATAGAGAAGAATGGGATCATAAGGCACCTGAATTACAAGTCCCTTGAAATACCACAGTGGCATTTAGGAAACAACATAATTTGGATTTTGGTCAAAGTATTTCAGGTTTTGATTTCTTGCTAAAAGTTCAAAATTTTCTGTAGAGAAAACAAACATTTTCTGACCAGATCTAACTTTCATACACTTGCAAATACAGGGCGAACTTTCTATGTCCTTATTCAGGTTTTACTAAACAAAAGTCTGATTTTTCAGCAGTGCCAACTTTAGCTATTTTATCAAGATTCTCATGATAGTGTTTGTTTTTTCTTAAAGCCCCATCTCCTGCAGTTATGTGAATAGCTGAGATTTTCAGTTTTTATATATGAAAACAGAATTATCCAGCCCTGTTGGCTGTCAAGAAAAGTAAGAAAACATAACCTGAATGTATCCTAAAGGCTCAAAAACAGAAGGCAAATAAAAAGAACCCAAAATATATTCTTTTATTAAAATTCCCTAATTTTTGGGAGCCTGACTCATTTTATTAAATGTTTTGGGGTGGCAATACATCGTTTTCTTCAGTGGGAGTTTTGACCAAATATACAACTTCAGGATTGGCCTAAGGTCTAATAAACCATTTTATCACCTGATAACAACAAGAAGTTACGTGTATGAATAATAGTCCATATCTGGAGCTGTTGGACAACGTAGTCAAACACTGTGGTGAGCTAGGGTGACCAGATGTCCCAATTTTATAGGGACAGTCCTGATTTTTGGGTCTTTTTCTTATACAGGCACCTATTACCCCTCACCCCCTGTCCTGATTTTTCACATTTGCTGTCTGGTCACCCTAGTGGTAACTACTTTACTAATGGGTATAAAGCTCCCTGTCTAAAGAAGGAGACAGTTCCCAGATTATTAGCTGATTCATGACATCTATTTCTAATTAGTAACTAGACATAGTCTTCGATGCTTTAGTACTCCAATAGGGTGCATGTTGCATAAAAACGTCCCTTTAAATGATGGATTTGTCCCACTCCTGTCTATTTGTGGTGTTATTACAAGTAAAAATAAAACTCTCTTGGCAGATGTTTTTGTTTCACAACAAAAAGTTGATAGCCTTGTGAATTGCAGTATGTTTTTTATGGGCATGCATTACTCATTCAAATCTACACTGCAGCATGACTTCTGGAGTAGGCACGTTCAGGAAAAGGCAGATGAATTCTTGTGATGCCTTTGCTTTGCAGATACCGGTGATGCAATTAAATCATAGGATCAAACCTTTAGAGAAATGAGAGTGCACATATACCAATAAACTCACCTGCAAGGCTATCAGAGTTAAACTATACAATCAGTGCCTCGGATGCTATCAGGGATCTGAAGGAGCACACATTAAATACGACATTTGAAAGTAATACAGTTTATTATAGCATATAGTGCTAGCTTTGGAGGGAGCTTGACAGCTAATAAAATGATCAAAGTAGTTTGATATGTCTCATTTTGGCTCACATAGCTGAGCTATATTACAGCCGATACAGTGGTTTCTTTTTGCGACTTCCTGAGGGAGCAGACCCCCAAGTGGAAATGCCTTGGGTGACTAGCACAGCACCACAGCATCTTTTTATTATTCTAAGTTAATAACTAAATCAGAAATCAAATATCTGAAGCCTGGAGAATAAATCCAACTGCCTGTTGGTTTTATTTTTCCAAATCAGTTTGAAAATTTGTCTAGCAAACAATGAGTGTGAAGACTGGATAATAAAAACTTTACAGTGGATTAATTGCTTGTATGTATTTCAGTGCACTATACAATTGAGCTATTCACTACCAGGGAAATGTGTGCCATTCTATATTGTCATAGCGCAGGTGAGATGAAGTGGAAAGGAATGGAATTTTTACATCAATAGGAAATGAGTTATGTAAGTATTACATTCAGAGTATTCCCATGAAGCATCAGAATTGTATTGTCTTTTACAACTACACAGAGGAGAAATAAAACCAATCTATTTTATTAATGTTTTCTACAAGAGAGTTTATGGAATTATTAATTAAATTGGAATGAGACACAGATGTTCAAAAACAGTAATTGAAATTCTTCAAATCTCTCTGAAAAAACCGAACCCTTAACTACAATAACACAGAGACTGAAATCCTGCATGCCCCACCAATGCTTTAATAACTTACTTCCATCCCAAGGATCCTAGATGCTTTTGCAAATTTAAACTAAATATGGGAAATCCTATTACCAACCACAGAAATAATCAGCTTAAGGCAATGAAGTAGAGCAGCTGTGTTGGCCCAGAATCTCTGAGTGGTTTTTTTTGCCCTGGATCGTGGGAGATATTCCAAATGCTAACTCGGTATTTCTGATCATTTTAATGTACTCTGTGTAATGGTGTGGGAGATCATTCATTATTATTACTAATAATTACTGATTATTTGTACAGTATCAATAATATGCTTGGAAGTAGATGCCTGATTAGGACCTTAGAATAATCTATGGGACACCCACCAGGAGAAGATTAATGCAGGATCTATTGATCCACAGATCCAAGTCCCAGGCTGGGAGCGGGTCCTTAGACCCACAAAGTTTGGATCCAAGGATTCAGTAGAGAGTACCATGACCAGAATGCTGTGGTCCACTACAAAAACAGGGAAATATGAGTGTGGGTTGGCAGGACAGGGAGACAGGACCATGATTGTACAGCTGATTCTTGGCCCTACCCCGTCTCCGAGCTTTAAGGTGACCAGACAGCAAGTGTGAAAAATCGGGACGGGGGGGAGGGTAATAGGAGCCTATATAGGAAAAAGCCCCAAATATCAGGACTGTCCCTATAAAATCGGGACATCTTCCTTCATCTTACACTGTCCATGCCTGCTCTCAGGCAACCAAGAGCAGATCCACTATGAGGCTGTGTGTTGAAGTCTGCCAACATGCAGAAGAGTAGAGCTGGCTGGGAACTGGTACCTATTTCCTATTACACATTTTTGAACTAACAATTTTTTCCCCAAGAAAGTTTTGGCAAATTATAGTTTCCTTCAGATCTTCCATTTGCCTTCACAGCTCTCAGTGTTAATATCTTTAACCCTGAACTTTCCGTCTCCTCACACCTCTCCTGTCTATAAACCAGCTGGTCACAACTTCTGCCACATTGTCAGTGTTCTGCACACTGCCTTGACTCCCCCTCTGCTGAAAATCCTCTCTAGGCCTTTACCTCCTCTCCCTTTGACCACTGCAGTGCATTTCCCTAAGGCCTCCCCAATCTCCAGCTGTTCAGACTCCTGAAAGTGCAGCATGATGTTGCCAGTAACCACCTAGGGCCTCATACAGCTTCCATTGAAATCAGTGGAATAATTCCCATAGACTTCAGTGGTACAAGATCAAGGCCCTATCTAGAGTTAAACCACATCATCCCACCCTTAAATAACCCTACCTGCCCAAAAAGGGTTTCAGTTTGGACTTCTTGTCCTGTTGAGTGAAAAAGAATTTGTAAAGGCACACACAGAGATGGCTGAGTGGGCTCCTTCCTGTTCCCCATACATACCACAATCCACGTCCACATAAGCCAAATGGGAGCACATTCTTTTTTTTCCCTGCTGGCCACAGAGAGGGAGGGGACAATTTAGCCCAGTCTGCCTACTTAGACTCCCATTGTCCTGTCTTCATCACTTTCTTCTTGAACTGCGTATAGGGGTTTATGCGCTGGTAAACAGCTGCCACGCATACCACATTCCACACCAGAGATGCCTGCATGGAGGTGGTATGTGAAATTATAACTACAATCTATACCCCTTGTTTTCCTTAGTGGCATGTGTATGGGGAGGGGTGGGGTGAAGTGGGGGGCTTGAGATGCTCTAATAGTGCTTTTTCAGTTAACCACAATGACTCCTTTTTATTTTTCCCTGACCAAGCTGACTCCTGAAGTGCAATCTGTTTTCATTAGACAAGTGATAAAGTCTAAAAGTGCTACTAATGCTTCCTTTAAAATTGCTCATCTGCTCACAAAGAAGAAAAAAAACCCTTTCAAGATGGTGAATTGTTGAAGGAAGCATTTTTGTCTGGTGCTGATTGCCTGTTTCAAGGATTTCGTAACAAGGGTGAGATTTTGCCAGCAATACAAGACTTGCAGTTATCAGACAACACAGTTACAAGGAGGATACATGCAATTTCAAGCGACATGCAAACTCAGCTAAAGGATGACTTGGAAATATGTGACTGGTTTTCACTGCAATTTGATGAGTCAACAGATATATCGGATACAGCGCAGTTGGCAGTTATGGTGAGGATGGTATTTAGTGACTTCACCGTAAAAGAAGAGTTACTAAAAGTATTGGCTATGAAAGGGCGAACAAAGGGTGAGGACATCTATAATTTATTCAAATCATACGCAACATCAATTAGTATGCCACTACACGAACTGTCTGCGATCACTACTGAAGGGGCACCAGCAATGATGGACAGCTCCAATGGATTCATTGCACTCTGTAAGAAGAATGAATCCTTTCCAAACTTTATGTCTTATCATTGCATTATCCACCAAGAAGCTTTGTGCATCAAAGTTCTTTCTTTTCAACACGTCATGAATGTCGTTATTAAAATAATTAACTCTATTTGAGCAAAACCTTTGCAACACCAACTTTTTAAGGCCCTGTTGGAAGATGTTGATGATAAACAATCTGATCTTATCTTGCACACAGAAGTACGATAGCTGTAAAGGTAAAGTTCTTGCATGTTTTTTAAGCCTAATTGAAGAGATCAAAGAATTTCTGAAGTCCACAAATCAGAACTTCCAGCAACTAGAAGTCTCCAGCTGGTTAATGGACTTGGCTTTTCTTGCCAACATGACTGAAACATTGAACATTTTAAATCTTGAGCTCCAGGGAAAAGACAAACATGTGGCTCAAATGATAGGTTCTGTAAAATCATTCAAAGCAAAACTGATCTTGTGGATGTCACATATGAAGACGAAGTCTCTCGTACATTTCCCAAGTAAGAAGCACATTGTGAAAGAACTATCCAAGTTGAGTGGCCCATTAACGCTTAACTCACAATGGAAGACACCCATCGACACTTAATGGACTTTCCTGCAGTGACTAAGTGAAATCATGCATGGACATGTGATTTGCTCATGTGACTCCAAACATCATCTTGCTATCTGTAATTTTCCACAAGCTGTGCTGAGGGCTTTGTTTGAAACAATGGATTTCCCTCCACATGGCAGAAGCTATAAAAGGCCCTGGAAACACCTCCATTTGGGCTCTTTCCTGCTCTATGGACTATGAACTTTCTGGACTATGAACTTATACTAATGGGAGCATTCTAACCAAGGGACTGATGACCTTCCAATGATTTGGAAGCAACCAGAGACTTAACAAGCCAGCAGTTTATTCCACCACTACTACAAGCCTGATCCAAGAACTTTGCATTTATTGTATGTATTTGATTCCTTTAACCAATTTTAACTCTCACCTTTCTTTCTTTTTCTTCTTTAGATTTTTAGATACTAAAGGATTGGCAACAGCATGATTATTGAGTAAGATCTGAGTTTTATATTGACCTGGGTGTGTGGCTGGTCCTTTTCAGATCAGAAGAACATTTTATTTGATGAAATTGGTTTTAAAGAACCACTCATCTTTAAGTCTAGTGTTTTTGATGGAAATACAAGGACTGGAATACCTAAGGAAACTGCTTTTCTGACTTCTTGTTAGCCAGTGTGATGAAACAGAAGTTTACTTTTGTTGCTGGTTTGGTATATCTTATGGGAGAATAACCACCAGTTTTGGGAAGTGTCTTCCCTATTTCTCAGCAGTTTGTCCTGAATTTGGTATTCTCAATTGTGACCCAAGGAGGCATGGTGACACAAAGTAATCATGGTTGAACCAATTAGTAACAGTGACCACAGTTTAGTTAAGTTCAACACCCTTGTGGGAAGAATAGTAGGGGGAAACACACACACACACACACACACACACACACACACACACACACACAAAACACTAAAGCTTAGAAAGGAGAGTTTAAAAAAAAGAGGACGCTCTCTTTCCATCTCTTGGGAAAGATTAATTGTATGGGGATAGTGTGCCACAGAGTCTGGTGGGGGTCTCCATCCGTTTGCATACACTTTCTTTGAGTGAGCGTCACATTAAGAACAATTGTGTTTGTAGAGGAAAAGTTATAGACATCAGTACAGAATTAGTCACGCCAATAACTCGAGGTAACAATCTACTAAAAGTTTATATAGTCATTTTTATAAAACAGGTTAATTGAAACATGGGTCAGTCAATGGTTATTTAAGAAAAAACAAGTGTAAGAAAACAATAAGAGAGAATACCGGTTACTGGTGACTTAATGCTCAATAATGTTTGGCAGAAACGTTAGCTAGAGCCCAACTTGGAGATGATTGGTGCCTGCTAGGCAAATTTCTTTGGTCTGCCAGGCTATATCAGTTCTTAGAATTTTATCCAGCATACAGTGATACCTTCTCCCAAGGGTCCTTTGTTGTAAAGCTTCCATTGATAATAAGGCTGGTGCTGTATGACTACTAATTCTATTAAAGACCATTATAAACTCCAGAATGATATTAAAGTTCATTGAAATTCTCCACCGGCTACATAAGTCATCTTCATTTATCAACCATCAACAATAAAAACCACTATCTTTCAATTTTCTACTCTCTGGATATCCCCCAGTTTAATGCCCTTGTCATTTCACTCGTTCCCTAGTCACAACGTTTATTTCTCTAAAGAATGAAGCTTGCAATAGCTAAGAATCATCTCTGTAGGGTTTGGATTAACTTAAAACAATAGTGAATGTGCCAGGGTTTGACTCTGCAGACTCTGCGTACAGTACAACTGGCTTCTCTCTTCCCCCTTTCCCCCCGCCCCCCCCAGAACTGCAGGATGCTATGTTCATTTACATGAAGCTTTCCTGCAAACCTAGCAGGAGAGCTGATATCTTTATAAAATATGAGGAGTAAACAAGGAAAGCTATAGAAAACTGTCAGTGGGAAAGCAGCAAAGAATCCTGTGGCACCTTATAGACTAAAAGACGTTTTGAAGCATGAGCTTTCGTGGGTGAATACCCACTTCGTCGGATGCAAGTCAGTGGGAAGTTCATGAATCAGACTTCTGCCACTTAACAAGATTCAAAACTGGCTGCTTTCTGAGGACACTAAACACGGCCTTTCATATTCTAGGAGGGATCTTTTTGACTCTGGCATTACCTTTGAAGTAAACATGACAGAAATTCTCACTCCTCTTGTCAGTTGGAAAGGACCATCTGGTACTACATTAGACCAGTCTTCTATTAAGTTCGCCAGCATGCTAATTAAAGGATGACAAGAAGATGGTTAAACTGCCAGATGCTATGAAGATCTATCACTGTCTTTTTACGTGGTTAGGCAAACGTTTAATTAAACCTGCAGGCTGCCATGTCTGCTCTACCTACTAAGATATCTAAATCTCATTTACCTGTGAAAAGAATGTAGCTCTCTCTCTTTCAAGGGGCAAGCAACTTACTACAGAGCTTGCTGAAACATACAATACATATGAACATGATTTAATTATACACATCAATAATTTCATCAAATCCACTACAAGCTATTTAACTTCTCTCCCTTGGATAGTGGTGCCTGATACCCGATTTAATCTTTCACCATACATGCCAGCTTTAACAGCCTAGTTGCTCTACAGTTTAACATTTATTGGGCTATTTCCAACATAACCTTATTGGAACACCAAGATATGGCCTGTGATAGACAGAAAGTCAGACTAGATGGTCAGATTGTCCCTTCTAGCCTTAACATCTATAGATATTTGTAACCAGTGGGCTGGGATTCTGCCATCTTTACTCATGCACCTATCTTCATTCTAAAAATCTGTCCTTATGTACCTAACTCACTTTTGAAAATGGGACTTAGGCCCATTTGAAATTTGTATCCTTAATCTCTGTGTTTCAGTTCCCCATCTGTAAAATGGGGATAATAATACTTCCTTGCTCCATCTTGTCTACTTAGACTAAAAAGCTCTCTAGGGCAGGGATTGTATTACTCGGTTTGTACAGCACATAATAAAATGGACCTGGTCTCAAATAGGGCCTGTATACATTACTATAATACAAACAAATAATGACCAGTGTTATCTCCAGTTAACACAGTAAAATGATTAATGTATGCACCACGTTCTATAGGCAGCGTGCCAATCACGTGACAAGTCCACTACTGTAGAAAACAATATGGACAGGCACCAGATAGACAAATACAGACTCATGTGTTTCAGTGTAGCAGACGGACAGTCTCTACGCAAAAGAATAAATGGACACAAATCTGACATCAGGATTCAAACTAGGAGGAGAACACTTCAATCTCCCTGATCACTCAGTAACAGACTTAAAGGTGGCAATTTTGCAACAGAAAAGCTTCCAAAACAGACTCCAACTAGAAACTGCTGAACTTGAATTAATATGCAAACTAGATACCATCAATTTAGGCTTGAATAGAGACTGGGAATGGCTGAGCCATTACACACATTGAATCTATTTCCCCATGTTGAGTATCCTCACACCTTGTCATTATCACTACAAAAGTTTATTTTCTTCTGCTGATAATTGCTCATCTTAATTAATTAGCCTCTTAGAGCTGGTAGGGCAACTCCCACCTTTTCATGTTCTCTGTATGTGTATATGTATCTCCTTACTATATGTTCCATTTTATGCATCCGATGAAGGGGCTGTAGCCCATGAAAGCTTATGCTTAAATAAATTTGTCAGACTCATGTGTTGTCTTTGCAGCTAGAAAGCTTCAGGGATAAAATGGGTTTTGAAAAATGACTCCACGGAAGAATTCTTGGCACGTCAGGAGCTGGAGGCTGGGGAGCTCATGGGAGACGACACATAGCTAGAAGTGAGTTTTACCTGCAGAGGAGTGAAAGGAAAAGGAGCTGTGTGAGGAATAGGAAGAGATGTGGCCAGAAATGAAAGGAGCAGGCAAGGTGGAGTAGAGCAATCTTGAAGGGATGAATGACACAGGCACTGATTCTGCAAGCTGCTGGAGTGCTGAGCCTCTGCATTCAAGCTGAAGAAAAGAAGGCAGTGAAGGGCTCCTAGGTTAGGTGGATGGAATATTGTACAATAGGAGATGATCTTAGCAGTGGCACTTTTTTTTAGTCTGGAGGGAAAAGAGGTGAGATGAAGGGTGGTCACACAGAAGGAAATTCCAAGGGCCAGGGTTCTGGCCACAGGAATGAAGAGGAAAGGAGGGAGTACAGAGCTGTTCTAGAGGAAGAAATAAAATATTTTCATCACTTCCTATTTCAAATCATATACAGCCATTTATTTTAGTTTTTTAAAAGCCTATCCAGGTTATAACTTCATTCATAGATTCATAGACTCTAGGACTGGAAGGGACCTCGAGAGGTCATCGAGTCCAGTCCTCTGCCCTCATGGCAGGACCAAATACTGTCTAGACCAACTCTGATGGACATTTATCTAACCTACTCTTAAATATCTCCAGAGATGGAGATTCCACAACCTCCCTTCATGAACCCAGTCAGCGCTTTATCATCTGCTTCCAGTTAGGAGGCTGTGTCCTTTCCTTACATCCCACTTGTTACCTAAAGATTCTGCAATATGCTCTACATGGGGCTACACCTTAAACCCATTTGGAGATGGAAGCTGGTGAAGAGCATAATAGCTGACCTGAGCAGAGCATCACATGGGGAGCACATGACACCAGTGCTCTGGAATCTGCTCGGGCAGCCCACTGGTCTCTGAGTAGACTTTAAGGTGTTAGTTGTGACCTATAAAGACATAAATGGCCTGCTACTGGCCTACCTCCCTGTGCCATGCTACCACAGCAACGGTTGGCAGATCCAAGTGGATCCCTCTTGTCATGAAAGAGAGGGGACAGCAGGCAGGGGCTCCAGGACTCTGGAACTCCCCAACTTGATCCAAAATAGCCTGAATTTGATGACTTTCTGCAAAAGACATCTTTTGAGAAGGTTTTTGGAGGATGCTGAGGGATGCTTCCTAGATGATGAAAGAGGCAAGTGGATCTGATGATTTTAATGCTGCCAAGATTTAATTGAATTGTATAATTAATTATGCCAGGACCTCCTAGAGCATCTTTGTTATTTTGAATCTAAATAAATGATGGATCATTGTATTAATTAACACTATATTTCAGCTGACAAACTTCAGACACAACACACAGTTCAAACTGAGGCTTGCAGTGGCAGAATCAACTGTAATTTTACAAGAATATCCACTATATAATTATCTTAGACCACAAAGATTATGTGATGTCACAACATGTTCCTCTGTGGATTTGCAGTCTGGCATTTAGTATTGATCTCTTTACACAAGCAAAAAATCAAAACAGTACACACTGAATTTCATAATAAACTGGGGCTAGTTGAATACCAGTGGTAAAATTATCATCTACATTCAGTAGCCCCATTGGTGTGCATGGCACTTTAACAGGTAAATGAAAAGACAAAGTCCTTGGCCTGAGGAGTTTGTGCCACATTCTGTTACTTTTATTGACAGTTATCTGTCTATCCAGCCAGCCAGCCTCTTATATAGAATCATAGGACTGCAAGGGACCTTGAGAAGTCATCTAGTCCAGTTCCCTGCACTCCTGGTAGGACTAAGTATTATCTAGACCATCCCTGACAGGTGTTTGTCTAACCTGCTCTTAAAAATCTCCATTGATGGAGATTCCAAACCTCCCTAAGCAATTTATTCCATACTATTAAGGCTGGCAGAATCTGGCCCTAAATAAGACAGATAAACTATGGGCCTGGGGGAAGGGAGTTGACAGGAGTAAAAGCGGAAAGAGAAAATGGCTCCAAGAGAAAACGTTATTGGGAAAGAATTCAGATAATCTGTTTGCTTATTTTGTGTGATCTGCTTTCTTGTAAATAAACTTGCTTTTCAAAATTAAATGTTTAAAGTAAAAATAACATCTTCTTTTTAAGCCATAGGAGGGAGGGAGAAGATAGTGCCAGAATAGAGATTAATGATGGCAGGTTGATAAGTAAGTAATGTCATTGCTATTACATGTCAACTAACAGCACTGATCACTGTCATGTGAAGTGAGGCATCCCTGGCACCTCCCTCTCTTCTTGCTGGACAATTTCCCTGCCGTTCTGCTGAAGAGCAGAGGAAGGAGCAGCCTTCCTCCAAAAGAAAAGGGTTTTTTTATTATGTAGTGTGCAAATCCCATAAAAAACAGAATAACATTAATGATGGTATTGCAATGTCAACTCAGTTTCCTGGTAGTATTTCCTAACTAATGGTGAGATTGTGATTTTAGACAGAGCCCCGAACAAGAGGTGGGGCATAAACTGTGCTCCCCAGGAGTAGCTTTAAAAGGCATTTTAACTCAGAGATATAAAATTCCTGCCCTGCTTCTTCCTTGCTCTGGAGTACACCAGCAGCAAATGATGACACCTCATGGGCTGCTCAGCTGCATTGCCTGGGGACATAGGGGTGTGTGTGGAGCGGAAGCACTGCCTGCTCCCACACAGGCAGCACCTTCTTACTCCTACACACCTGGACTGAAGGTCCAAGTAGCCCATAGAGAGGTTTAGTTCCTCTCACTCCCTGTGACATCCCTGTGTCCCTTGAATTCTCTAGCTGGGGTGACTTTTACACTGCTTCGCTGTATAAACAGCCACTTCTGGCCAGTTCATACACAGCCCCCAGCGTGTAAAATCATTCCCAGCTCAGTACATGGATCCACGGCTAGCCACTCATGAATTACATACAAGGCAACACCAGCAAATCCCTAGTCCTAGCCTTGTTCCTCAGAGATGTGGCTTTTACTCCTCAGTACCCCTCTGTACAAGTTCATGGAAAGTCCATCATTTCATAAAGGGAAAATGATAATGCACCAGCCTTGTTATCCCAAATGGAGCGTCCCATGCACTTTAATATAAGCACACACTGGTATAGATAACACAATAAGATAAGGTTATTAACTACAGAAAGAGAGATTTTAAGTGATTATAAGTGGTGATGCATAAAAGGTGGGATTGGTTACAAAAGAAAAGAGTAAAATGCAAGCTAATGGCTAACATAACAAACTAACAGAATTCAAAGCGAAGGTTTCTCTCACCATACACTACAGTAAATTTCACAGGCTGGATCCCCTTTCAGCCTGGGACCAATCCCCCTTAATTCAGTGTCCTCCAGGACTTCATTGTTGTCATGAGCAGAGAGGTGGGAGGAGGAGTAGTGAGATGGCGGCTACTGTCTCTCATTCTTATACCACTCTCCCTTCTTTGAGGATTACCAGCAGCTGGGGTGCAGGTGACACACAGTCTCTTGTGAACCTGAGGTTTGAACCATCCCTGTGATGAAATGTAAATTTCTTGTTTACCTCTTTCCCCTGCTGGAGAATGGCCATGTAAGCAGCTGATAGCCCTTTAACACCTGGCTGGGACCAGTGTGTCTTCATTTCTGAAAAAATGGTTTGTGGGTGTTACCCAGAATTACAACATATTCAGTAACAATCATACAGTCTTATAACTTCATGTATAGTGTTGTTACACATATTTCAATGGGATAATAATGTTCAGCAGATTATGACTTTTCAGATGATACCTCACAAGGCATACTTTGTACAAACATTATCATAGTCTTGTAAAAGTGGTGACTGCCACATTCCCTGCATGGGCACGTAGACTAAATCACAAGTTAGCCTGAGTCTTGGACTCATCTGGCTGCCCTGTCACACATTCCTGCAGCCCAACTAGATTCTCATGCTTCCTGCTGAGCTGTGTGAGGGCACCAGGCATTTGACTGTAGTTGCGCCTTGCAGCCACATGGTTTCTTGTGACTAAACAGCAAGTTGGCATCTCTCTCTCCCCTCTCGCTGCTTCCATGCTGGATCCTAGCAGCCAACCGTCACATCCTCACTGGTCCCCAGGCACTCCAGCATACTCCTGTTTAGCCCAGCAGCCACCTAGGCCCAAAAAAAACCTTGTAGCCTCAGGCATCAAGCAAGAACACCCCAGATACTTCAACAATTACAGGCACCCCACCACTCTTAGTTACGATAGTACCACCCATCCAGCACCTCAAGCTACCTGGCTACCCCAGGTGTCCTATCCCCCAACCACTCCCAGCTTTCCTTCCCAACTACCTTCACCCTCCCAGCTATCTCCCAGTCACCAGCCTTCCATCCTGTCACCCTCCCACCTACCCAGCTGTCAAGTTTGGATACTTCGACCAGGTCCTATACCACCACTGTTTGAGAAAGGGTGTACAGACCACAACCTGGTCGGGAAGCTGCACAAAACTCATCAGCTCTTTGTACTCCATACGTGTCCTGCCTGAATCTCTCTCTCTGTACTGCAAAGCATCAATCAATCTGGGTACTTTGATGAGACATGTCGGCAGCAGCAGGCTAGCACTGACTTACTAGCACCAACTGTCTCTTTTTCTTTTAATGCCTCCTTTCTGAAAAGTGAATGAAGTCTGCAAATTATCCTCCATGAAACAGAAATTTCAGCTGAGTTTAGACATGAAGTTTGCATATTAGGGGATTTCAGTTCCCTGAGGTGCTTCTAAGACATCATGCTGGCCTCTACTATTCACTTTGCTTGCCTCTAACCTCAGGAGTATTTCCCCCCACAAAATTACATTTTCTGAGGCAGGAGGAGGAAGTGATGAAACATTCCATGAGGCCATTATTTTTGTATCCCAGAATAAAAGCAAAAGGACAAATTTTCATACATTCACACCTGCAAGATTTTGGGTGCACAGCTTTGTGTGTGCCAAATCTCAGAGCTGTGAATGCAAGCAGCTCTTTTGCATGCAAATCAGGTAATTAGATGTCTAGCTGCCTGATTTCCTTGAAAAAATGCCATTTGCAGCTGTACTACTTCATTTTTGTGGGAGCAAACGTTTGTGTGCCACAAGCTAGTGCGTGCAAAATTGCAGGCCCAAATTTGGGGCCAGGGTGAAACCTTTTTGAAATTTTGGCCACAAATTACTAGTATCTGCTGCTAATAGGGTCAGGCAGCTTGATACTGCATCAGAGCATGCACTTTTCAACACAACTTCTATAGGTGTGAGTTTCTGTGTCTCCAGGAAGGGAAAGACACCAAATTCACCCAAGACTGAGTTTGAGAAACATCTTAGAAGACTGTTTTTATCTGTAACTTGAGACCTATTAATTTTACATGAATTATAATATTAATAGGATCCATAAACAGACAGATTAGAGCTGATTAGGGGCCAAATCCTGTTGAAGCCAATGGTAGTTTCAACACGGTCAGGAATTTGTTGACAACTTTTTGTTGTTGAAAAATGCTGATCTGCTGAAACCAAAACTGTCTTTGAAACAGGGCCCGTTTTGATGAATTTCCCAACCTGAAAATTTCTTTGAGAAATTTCAGATTGTTGAAGTGTCTGCTTTTGAAACATTTAAAATAACAAATTTTTACTTTCCAATTCAAAATAATTTTGTTTCAAAATGTAAGTTAATTAGCCCAAATAAAGGTTAAAAAAAGAAAAGTCAAATCAAAATGAAAGTTTTGAAATTATCTAAATGAAACATTTTGATTGACCCAAACAAAAACAAATTGGTTTTTTGGTTCACAAATATTTTTCAGATTTCAACTCTCACCCCCTGCCCCCCATTTCAGAGAGGGAAAAATGTTGAACTCTTGAAAATATTCCCAGGATAGGAAAATTATTTCCTGACCAGCTCTAGTTTCAGCCTTAATAAACTATTGATAGTTGCATCATACTGCCTGCAGTTTCTGTGCTACCTGTCCTAGTACAAGCATATATTAGTGACAAAGGACCTATGATGGTGTCCCTTGAATAGATATGTGGACAGAGTTGGCACCGGGGTTTGTTGGTGCCAACTCTGTCCACATATCTATTCAAGGGACACCATCATAGGACCTAACCACATCAGCCGCATCATCAGGGGCTCATTCACCTGCACATCTACCAATGTGATATACGCCATCATGTGCCAGCAATGCCCCTCTGCCATGTACATTGGCCAAACCAGACAGTCTCTATGCAAAAGAATAAATGGACACAAATCTGACTTCAGGAATTATAACATTCAAAAACCAGTCAGAGAACATGTCAATCTCCCATGTCACTCAATTACAGAACTAAAAGTCACAATTCTTCAACAAAAAACCTTCAAAAACAGACTCCGACATGAAACTGTGAACTGGAATTAATTTGCAAACTGGACACCATCAAATTAGGCCTGAATAAAGACTAGGAGTGATTGGGTCATTACAAAACCTATTTTCCCCCATACTAATTTCCCCCTACTGTTACTCAGACCTTCTTGTTAACTGTTTGAAATAGGCCACTCTCATTACCACTACAAACGTGATTTTTCCTCCCTTGGTATCCTACTGTTAATTGAATTGTCTCATTAGCCTGACCTCCCACTTGGTAAGGCAACTCCCATCTTTTCATGTGCTGTGTATTTATACCTGCTACTGTATTTTCCACTCCATGCATCTGATGAAGTGGGTTCTAGCCCACAAAAGCTTATGCCCAAAAAAATTTGTTAGTCTCTAAGGTGCCACAAGGACTCTTCATTGTTTTTGCAAATAAAAAGAGGTTACCCTCGTCTCCATGGGAGAATATAAAGAAACTGAAAACCATATAAGCTGCCATGATTTGCACTATGTGTTCAAAAGACCCAGGTAACTAAAACAGCAAGTGTTACAGGGCAGAGTAAATGTGCAATGGCAGAGTCAAATGACAACTTATACCATGTCTGACTGAAACCAGTCTTAGAATCCATCACTTTCAGGAGCTTTACCATTTATTTACAAGTTTATTAAGACAATAACTGATAGATCAATCAGGAGGCTGCACTCATAAGATTTTAGATAAGCCATCTAGGCCCAAAGATCTCATCTCCACTGTAATTCCTTCTGTACTGCAACATGGTCATCCCACAAAATAGCTGAAATGGAGTTCAGTTTTGCAATGTAATGGACCAAACTGTTTTAACCTTGGGCTTTTGCAGAGCTGTTGTGTGGGGAAATATTTACAACTGGGAAGATCATTAATACATTTTTCAGTCCCATTTTCACTACAAGACCAAGGTGTTTTATTAACTTACCAAAGTTCTCAGGTTCACCTAACAGTACGAATTATAGTGTAGAGAGGACCAAACTTGAACTCTGCTGCACTACGACCTGTTATCCTGTAGTCAACTTCTCATGAACACCTTCCTTGAAATGATTTTGTCTTCTTAATGCTGCCGACAGGCATATGCTGATTTTAAAGATTAAACGATGTGTCTCTAAATGAAAAGAGACATGCCACCCATTATTGTTTGTTTACAGCAAAACTGATCTAGGGACATTTCTGGCTCTATTGAATAAAAGAGGAATACAGTATATACAATAGCTGTTACAAAGCTCCATCAATTTCACTGAAACAAAATGGAACAAAAACCAATTATTATGGTAAATCATAGAATCATAGGGCTGGAAGGTCAAATAGTCCAGTCCCCTGCGCTCAAGGCAGGACTAAGTATTACCTAGATCATCCCTGACAGGTGTTTGTCTAAACTGCTCTTAAAAATCTTCAGTGATGGAGATTCCACAACCTCCCTGGGCAATTTATTCCAGTGCTTAACCACCCTGACATTTAAGAAGTTTTTCCTAATGTCCAACCTAAACCATCCGTGCTGCAATTTAAGCCCATTGCTTCTTGTCCTATCCTCAGAGGTTAAAGAGAACAATTTTTCTACCTCCTCCTTGTAACAACCTTTTATATTCTAGTAACAATGCTGCCTCTGGTGGGACGCAACTGAGAGTATCAATTCAGGACAAATTGCTTTGAGCAGGGCAGTTACAACCCAAGGCTGGCTTTCCTTTATTATTAAGGTACACCAAACCAGCCAAACAGAGAGGACTTCGGTCTTACCCCACTAGTTAACCATAAGTCATACAAGCAATTCCCTTAGACACTCCAGTTTCCCAGTATCACCGCCAGTGCCACTCAGTATGGGGATGAATGGTTATGAAAACCAATACCCCAGTAAAAGAAAAAAGGTTCTTCCGATCCTAAAGGACCAAGCCCCAGAACCATGTCAATATACAAGTCATACCCCTTACCCACAAATCATGCTGTTGCCAATCCTTTAGAATCTAAAATCTAAAGGTTTATTCATAAAAAGAAAGAAATATATATGAGAGCTAAAACTGGTTAAATGGAATCAATTACATACAGTAATGGCAAAGTTCTTGGTTCAGGCTTGTAGCAGTGGAATAAACTGCAGGTTCAGATCAAGTCTCTGGAGTACATCCACAGCTTGGACGGGTCATTCAGTCCTTTGTTCAGAGCGTCAGTGTAGCGAAGTCCCTCCAGAGGTAAGAAGCAGGATTGAATTAAAAATGGAGGGGTTTCCAGGGCCTTTTATATTCTTTCTCTTGTAGATGGAAACTCCTATGTTCTCCTGTGCAAAATCACAGCAACAAGATGGAGTTTGTAGCCACCTGGGCAAGTCACATGTCCATGCATGACTCAGTTTTCAGATGGCAGCCATTGCTTGCCTATATTTGCTGCAAATATATAACAGTGGTTGCAACAATGATCTATACAGTCACAGTTTATGTCAATAACATCACAGTACTTGAAAACTATTGTCATGTCCCCTCTCAGTCTTCTCTTTTACAGACTAAACAAACCCAATTTTTTCAATCTTCCCTCATAGGTCATATTTTCTAGACCTTTAATAATTTTTGTTGCTTTTCTCTGGACTTTCTCCAATTTGTCCACATCTTTCCTGAAATGGGGTGCCCAGAACTGGACACAATACTCCAGTTGAGGCTAAATCAGCACGGAGTAAAGCTTTTTTTGCAACAGTGTTACACTATTGACTCATATTTAGCTTATCATCCACTATGACCCCCAGATCCCTTCCTGCAGTACTCCTTCCTAGGCAGTCATTTCCCATTTTGTATGTGTGTAATTGATTGTTCCTTCCTAAGTGAAGTACTTTGCATTTGTCCTTATTGAATTTCATCCTATTTACTTCAGACCATTGCTCCAGTTTGTCCAGATCATTTTGAATTTTAATCCTATCCGCCAAAGCACTTGCAACCCCTCCCAGCTTGGTATCATCTGCAAACCTTATAAGTGTACTCTCTATACCACTATCTAAATCATTGATGAAGATATTGAACAGAACCGGACCCAGAACCGATCCCTGCAGGACGCCACTCGTTATGCCCTTCCAGCATGACTGTGAACCACTGATAACTATTCTCCAGAAAGGGTTTTCTAACCAGTTATGCACCCATGTTACAGTAGTTCCATCTAGATTGTATTTCCCTAGTTTGTTTATGAGACGGTCATGCGAGACAGTATCAAAAGCTTTACTAAAGTCAAGATCTACCCCGTCTACCACCCCCACATGCACAAGGCTTGTTACTATGTTAAAGAAAGCTATCAGGTTGCTTTGACATGATTTGTTCTTGACAAATCCATGCTGACCACTATTTATCACCTTCTTATCTTCTAGGTGTTTGCAAATTGATTGCTTAATTATTTGCTCCATTATCTCTCCAGGTACAGAAGTTAAGCTGACTGGTCTGCAATTCCTTGGGTTGTCCTCATTCCCCTTTTTATAGATTGGCACTATATTTGCCCTTTTTCAGTCCTCTGGAATCTTTGTGTAATGATAATATGGCAATATGCAAGTCTGTACATCAGCAAGTCCTTTTACTTTTCTGTTAACAAAATAAAAAGGATTAGGGGAATGGCTCACCTTCTGTTTGGAGAATCTGCTTTAATGTCAGAAGGAAACTTGAATGATAGCACTAACTTTATATGTAAAAGGCTCTGTTCACTTACAGTTCAGCTCTGCAGTTGCAAACTGCAGACATTCTGCAGCAGCAGAAACAACTCACTCTAAGTGTTAGAATCATAGAATCATAGAATATCAGGGTTGGAAGGGACCTCAGGAGGTCATCTAGTCCAACCCCTGCTCAAAGCAGGACCAATTCCCAACTAAATCATCCCAGCCAGGGCTTTGTCAAGCCTGACCTTAAAAACCTCTAAGGAAGGAGATTCCACCACCTCCCTAGGTAACCCATTCCAGTGCTTCACCACCCTCCTAGTGAAAAAGTTTTTCTTAATAGCCAACCTAAACCTCCCCCACTGCAACTCGAGACCATTACTCCTTGTTCTGTCATCAGGTACCATGGAGAACAGTCTAGATCCATCCTCTTTGGAACCCCCTTTCAGGTAGTTGAAAGCAGCTATCAAATCCCCCCTCATTCTTCTCTTCCTCAGACTAAACAATCCCAGTTCCCTCAGCCTCTCCTCACAAGTCATGTGCTCCAGCCCCCTAATCATTTTTATTGCCCTCCACTGGACTCTTTCCAATTTTTCCACATCCTTCTTGTAGTGTGGGGCCCAAAACTGGACACAGTACTCCAGATGAGGCCTCACCAATGTCAAATAGAGGGGAATGATCACGTCCCTCGATCTGCTGGCAATGCCCCTACTTATACAGCCCAAAATGCCGTTAGCCTTCTTGGCAACAAGGGCACACTATTAACTCATATCCAGCTTCTCGTCCACTCTAACCCCTAGGTCCTTTTCTGCAGAACTTCTTCCTAGCCATTCGGTTCCCAGTCTGTAACAGTGAATGGGATTCTTCCATCCTAAGTGCAGGACTCTGCACTTGTCCTTGTTGAACCTCATCAGGTTTCTTTTGTCCCAATCCTCTAATTTGTCTAGGTCCCTCTGTATCCTATCCCTACCCTCCAGCGTATCTACCACTCCTCCCAGTTTAGTGTCATCTGCAAACTTGCTGAGAGTGCAGTCCACACCATCCTCCAGATCATTAAAGAAGATGAACAAAACCGGCCCCAGGACCGACCCTTGGGGCACTCCGCTTGAAACCGGCTGCCAACTAGACATGGCACCGTTGATCACTACCCGTTGAGCCCGATGATCTAGCCAGCTTTCTATCCACCTTATAGTCCATTCATCCAGCCCATACTTCTTTAACTTGCTGGCAAGAATACTGTGGGAGACCGTATCAAAAGCTTTGCTAAAGTCAAGAAATAACACATCCACTGCTTTCCCCTCATTCACAGACCCAGTTATCTCCTCATAGAAGGCAATTAGGTTAGTCAGGCATGACTTGCCCTTGGTGCATCCATACTGACTGTTCCTGATCACTTTCCTCTCCTCTAAGTGCTTCAGAATTGATTCCTTGAGGACCTGCTCCATGATTTTTCCAGGGACTGAGGTGATGCTGACTGGCCTGTAGTTCCCTGGATCCTCCTTCTTCCCTTTTTTAAAGATGGGCACTACATTAACCTTTTTCCAGTCATCCGGGACATCCCCTGATCACCATGAGTTTTCAAAGATAATGGCCAATGGCTCTGCAACCACATCTGCCAATTCCTTTAGCACTCTTGGATGCAGTGCATTCAGCCCCATGGACTTGTGCTCGTCCAGTTTTTCTAAATAGTTCTGAACCACTTCTTTCTCCACAGAGGGCTGGTCACCTTCTCCCCATACTGTGCTGCCCAGTGCAGCAGTCTGGGAGCTGACTTTGTTCGTGAAGACAGAGGCAAAAAAAGCATTGCGTACATTAGCTTTTTCCACATCCTCTGTCACTAGGTTGCCTTCCTCATTCCTCATTCACTAAAGGGCCCACACTTTCCTTGACTTTCTTCTTGTTGCTAACATACCTGAAGAAACCCAACTCCAAGTGTGATTTGGCCTTCCTGATTTCACTCCTGCATGCCTGAGCAATATTTTTATACTCCTCCCGGGGCATTTGTCCAATCTTCCACTTCTTGTAAGCTTCTTTTTTGCATTTAAGATCAGCAAGGATTTCACTGTTAAGCCAAGCGGGTCACCTGCCATATTTACTATTCTTTCTACACATCGGGATGTTTTTTTCCTGCAACCTCAATAAGGATTCTTTAAAATACAGCCAGCTCTCCTGGACTCCTTTCCCCCTCATGTTATTCTCCCAGGGGATCCTGCCCATCAGTTCCCAGAGGGAGTCAAAGTCTGCTTTTCTGAAGTCCAGGGTCTGTATTCTGCTGCTCTCCTTTCTTCCTTGTATCAGGATCCTGAACTCTACCATCTCATGGTCACTGCCTCCCAGGTTCCCATCCACTTTTGCTTCCCCTACTAATTCTTAAAATAGCCACTTTCCCCAGGTCTCCTGGTTGTGTTAGATGGCCATTCCTCTAGGGGGTTAGAAGGAGTGAGGCATCAGAAACAGCCATTTCCCCCTTCAGGTCTCTTCAGAGGAGCAGGAAGCTGAATCCCATTGGGTTCAGGAACCAGGAGAAACCACCCAGATCTAATGAAGAAATTGTCCATGTCTCCTCTGAATAAATCAGGTCTGGTCCGCCACAAATAAAATATCTCTCTGCCTATTTCTCATTATATCTATTCCTCCAAATGAATCGGATAACTCTGTTCCTGACAAAAAACAGTCATCCCCTGCAATCAATTTTGCTTCCCTTTCCCAAATAAATCAGTCAGTTCTTCCTCTCCATCTTTCCCCCATCTTTGCACAGTTCCTCAGTTGCTACTTCAGTCTTCCAGCTCCTCCTCTTCCTTCTCCTGGACCACTCTGCTCCTCTCCCCTTTTAAAGGAATGGTGGTTCAGGGAACACTCCATACCTCACTTCAACAATTTAGTCTCAAAAATAACTAGTGGTGCCTGGGCCATTCTGCCATCTCTCTCCCCTTTCCCTCCTTGTAAAGAATCAGGAGCAGTGAGGCCACACTGCTCCCTGCTAAAAAATTCCCCCCAAGCCAGTGGCTCATCGGGCTGAAGCTGTTAAGGTGCACCAGTTTCATAGCTAGTGGTACACAAGGGAGCAATGTGGCCATCTTTACGTCTGATGCCTTTGATTGCCCTAACCTGACAGATCAGGTACCCATTTTGCAGCAGGGTGAACTGAAGGTGGCCTTCCAGTGTGAGATGAAGCAAGACACAAAGCCACAACCTTCAGCATCATAGTCAAGCACCTTACACTACTCAGGTACTGCACACAAAGAGTGATCTGGGCAAAATTTCTACTAGCATAACTATACCTTCTTGTGGGGGCTCTTCTCACCCTAAGTTTCACAGTATGTGTGACCAAGCCCTTGGTCAGGGTATGCCAGTGAGGGAAAGGGGTTCATGATGCTTTGGTTTTGTAGAATCCATATATGCTATGTTTTTGGGACACAGTCCATCTGTTTTTAGCAATATATTTGCCATTTTCTTACTTTGTTCCTCCACAAAGTTCTCTGTGTCCCATGTGTGACTAGGCATCTGGGATGGACCACATTGATAATGCCACACACAGGGCAGACCATAAGAATCAGGGCAGACAATCCCCCCAAATTGGTGGTTTAGTCTATAATTAGATTCACCAAGCCAGTATCAAAAGAGCTTCGGCAAATACTACACTGGTTAATCAGAAGCCAAACACAGTCCCCTTTAGACAGTCCAGTCCTAGGCTCCCATCCAGACAAAAAGGTCTAACAAAGTGAGAGGTTACTGAAAACCCAATTCACCATATGTGAGGTTCTACTAATCCAAAAGGATCAGACACTTACCCCCATGTCAATAAGTATCTCAGATCTTACCCAAATATCATGCTGTCAGCCAATCCTTAGTAAACTAACTAAAGCTTTATTAATAAAAGAAGCGAGTTATAAATAGTTAATCGATCAAATACATACAAATGATTGCAAAGACCATATATCAGTTTTGTACCAGTGATGGAATAGACAGATGGCTTTCAAAAGTCTGGTAACTTCAAAAAGATTGGAAGGTCCTCTGTCCATGGTTCAAGATATTCCTTTTAGTTGTAAATCCACAGTCCAGAAAATTAGGAGCAGAAAAAAGCTAAATGGAGATATCTCAGGGGTCTTTAATAACCTCTGCCATGTGCATGGAAATTTACTGTCCCAAAGCCCACAGCCCCTGTATATAGAAAGTTACTGGCCTAACATGGAATCTAGGGTCACATAAGCATAGAAAGCAACTGGTAATTTACGGAGTCTTGGATCACATGTCCTCATCACATGTCTTTACATGCTTTGCTGAATCACAGGGGTGGCCATTGGTTCCATACTGTCTGAGGCATCTGCAGGAAAGCCTACTGTGCAGGATGAGTTTCTTCAGTGGCCCTTTGTGAGAGCTGAGTGTCCTTACTGGGCCATCAACACATTGTTGTCTAGCCTTGATGTAAATCTATCTGGGGGGTGTCACCCAGGAATACAACACATGAATATTGGCTATGTACTTGTATCTTAAACATTACATCAGAATAGGGTGACCAGACGTCCCGATTTTATCGGGACTGTCCTGATATTTGCTTGTTTGTCCCGCGTCCCGACCGATGTTCGGTCGGGACACTGGACAAACAAGCAATTTTGCCCTCCGCTCCGGTGCATAGACGGAGCCCGGAGGGGCTTTCACCCCCCACTTCCCCCGATCATCCCCCTCCTTCCCCCATTGGACCCCTCCCCAAATCCCTGCCCTGGACCTGCCCCAACCCCACCCCTCACTGCCCCATTGGATCCCTCCCCAACTCCCCGCCCTGGCCCCACCTCTTCCCCAAGCATGCGGCATTCCTCCTCCCTCCCAGGTTTGCACACGGGCCATGGCCGGGGCTGGGAGCGCAGCACGGAGGCTGCTCCAGCCCTGCAGCCTGCAGGGCAGCGCAGAGCAGGCAGGGCCTGGGTGGGGGGCGGAGACACGTGTGGGGCAGACACGCTCCTGCCAGGAGGGGCCGGGCCCGGCTGCCTGGTTCGCCCCCTGCCCGGGGGGGGGTCCCCGAGTTCCCTGCAGCCGGAGCGGGGTCCCCGAGTTCCCTGCAGCCGGAGCGGGGCTGCCCGGGGCGAGTGTCCCGGGTGGGGCAGAGTGGAGCAGCTTCTGCTGTGGGGCTGGTGCAATGAAGCCCGGGAGCGGCTGGGCCGGGAGCTGCAAGAGGGGTCCGGAGCGTGGCTCGGCTGCACAGCTCGGGGCCCAGGAGCGAGGGGATGGGGGAGCTGGGACTGTATTGGGGGTCAGAGCTGAGAGTTGGGTGGAGACGGGGCTGTGCCACTGCCGCCTGGTGGCGGGGGGCGCTCTGGCTTTTTTTTTTCTGCCCCCCCGCATCCCGATATTTCATGTTTGTCATCTGGTCACCCTACATCAGAAACAAAGGTGATTCATAACATCAGATACAAAGATGATATATGCATAAACAGGATAATCAAGCTTAGCAAATCAGAACTTTTCCATTCATACCTTACATGATATACTTTGTACAAGACTTATGGAAATTGTGTAACAGTGGTAACAACAATGATATAAATATACACAGCATCACACCATATATTTCAATGGAGTTAAAAAATCCCTACTTTAGCCTCCCTAGATCCTAGCTATTCTCTTCTACAGCTTTTCCAGGATTAGTGCATATGAAATCCTGAACCTCCAGCAGAAACAGCAAGGCTTGGGCATGCTATCTCCACCCCATGAAGAGAGACTCTGCAGGGTCTGGTGTGTGTAACAACTGGGCTTATTTGGCCCAAGTCACAACTTCATCTTATTCATACAAAAAACATCATAATCACACGCTTTAATGAAATTCAAACTTCACTACAGTCTACTCAGAGGGATCCATGATTTGAATAACAGAGGTGTTGCAGGCAGCTTCAATTTGCATAGATGCTATGTGGTAATGCTTGTAGAGTGCATAATTGCGCTATGTCTGTCTCTGGCAAGTGCCATCTGTTTTTCATTTTCTTTAGCAGTATAATCATCACCTCCACCCTCCCCGCCTCCCAGATTCAAAATGTGATTGCCTTTGTGCCTTCAATGCAATCCCAATTAGGCGGGGGGGGGGGGGTCTACTGATTTATTCTACCACAATGCAATGAACCAACTACTAGATCATTCTCTTCTAAATTAGATGGAATTTGATTTGCAACTTTCAAGGAAGTAACATCACTCATAAAACCGAATGTGTAGGGGGAAATCAAATGCTAAGAAGATAGTGATACAAACCAGAACCCAGTTCTGCTCACCTGAGCGCAGAAGAAACGTTCTTAAATATGCAGAAGTTCATGAGGATGAAAGCAACTTAAGTGTTATCTTAATACAAACTAGTAATAACATACTAGTAGTGAAGCAGCAGCCACATGGGAACGGGGAAGACTCTTGTCATAGCTGGGCAAAGGGAATTATTTGCTTAATGTTTTCTGTTTCAACTAACATTCCTGCCAGTAAACTCATTTGCAAAATACATGAGGAAAGTGAACACAAAAGGGACATGGACACTATCACAGTGAATTCATTTTAAAATCGGAATATTTGTGGAAGTTCCACCCACAAATTCCCATTATTCACTTCACTGTACTTATTAAGCATCTTTCATATATACATTTCCAGAAAACTGCCAGATATACTCCAACATGCTCTGCATATGGGGGGGCAGAAAGAACTGGGAAGGCAAAGTCATGATTTTGTATAAAATCAACTAATTTCAAACCAGCATATGTGGTGGGTCAAAACATTCAGCGGATTACAAAAGCCATTAAATTGAGTGTACTTTAAACACCATGAAGGTATTTGCTGAAATATGTACAAAGTAATCATAGATTCCTGAGTCCTTGAACAAATACTCTTTCTCTTGAAACATGTAGATTGCAAACAATACAAAATATAGTTGCAATTTGGTTTGAGAACAATTACAAAGAAAGCCTAAATAAAAAGGAGAAACTTTACCTAAAGCCCTCTTTGCTTTGTACTTTTCTACACCTCTATACCGTTGTGATACAATTACTTTCATGGAGAAACGGGACTTGAGCACCAAAGCTACTGTGTGCTGCAAACTGAATGAGATGATTAGCAGGGCATTGTCAGATTACATATACAATTACACACACAAAACCACGTTAAAAGAACAGTAATAAGGTTGAAAAGTTGAGCACTCAGAGATTAGGAAATGCCAGAATGAAGGTTGCTATGCAACTAGCAGGATGTACAGAAATGTGCTGACATTTTACAAATGTGAGTGAGGAGAGCAAGGGGGGCAGTTGCAAATAGAGAACACTGGGATGAAGTGCTTTTTGGAGGTGGTGTTACAAACAAAACCAAATATAAACATGATTCAACATGGGGCGAAATACTGAAGCCATCGAGGGAAGGCCATACTGGCCCATTCAGTCCTGTGAGGATGGTCAGGCTACGAGGGCAGAAGGCTCAATCACTTGATGACAATGGTCTACAAAGCCACACAACAGAATGTGGAAATCAGACAACAGGTTCCCCACGAGTTTTCCTTTCCTAAGGACCCTGGAGGCTACCACTGCCCTGGGTTGGCAGTACCTCCAATGGACCTGCCTATAAGAAGGAGAGAAATGGGAGGACTGGGGCGGGGGGGGGGGGGAGGAGCTCACTCTATAACCTAAAACAACAGATACCTGAATGGAACTGGAACCAGTGGCTTCCGAGGATCTGTATTGTTCCCAGCATTTTTATTTTTTTTAGCTTGGGGACGTTGATAGGGGGAAGATCTTCAACCCCACTGTTTCATTTGGCAATGTGTGTATATGTGAGATACTTAACAAACTTCAGCTCCAGAGGGAGGTGATGGGGCTGGCAGCCTCTGTGCTTCAGTGTGGTTGCTGCAGAATGGGGATGCCCATTGCTCTGCAACTGCAAAACTCAACCAGGTCATGGAGCCAGGCTGGAGTCCCCAGCTGCAGGGGAGCAAGGCCAGGTTTTAATTTTTCTTTCACTGCATAAAAAGAGGGAACAGAGCACTTACCCCGGGCACCAGAAACCCTTCCACTTACTTAAAATACACGTCATGGAACTCAACCAAATCCAGCAGCCAAACTATACTTACCCCATAACAACAATGAACCAAGACGATCTAACTTGTCTATGGTTTTTAAGTAGACAATGTCCCTTTAATTTTATCCTTCAGTGTGTTTGATTATCTATATTAAAGGCTAATAAATTCTTAGCTAGGCTTAAAGCAGCAGCAGCATTTTTGAACACTCAACCATTCAGAATTTAGCCCATTTTAATTATTATGCTTCATGAAATGTATCCTGTTTTGCCTTTTCCCATCTTTCTTACAGAGGAAACGAGATATAGAAACAGAAAATTGATCAAACGCCAAGTCAGTCTGTGTATTTGTACTTAGTTACGTATCACCAATTGCCACAGTTGATTTGGAATCTAATCTGTGCTTCAGATTTGAAAATGCTAATTTAGGAAGAGCACCCATCTAAAGCTCTGAAAGCATGCATTGTTGGTCACATTTAATTTGACTCAGCTTATATGAAGCATGACCTAGTGAAAGGGTATGTTTCCAGTCTGTATTATGGACACGTGCCTCCATTAAATTGCACTGTAGGTCTAATTATATTTTGAATGCTTTTTACTTGAGTGCATATATAAACACACAAGGGAAAAAAAAGAAAAACCCATTCCACAAGGCCCACAAGTGAATTCATAAAAAATAAACCATTTTAAATGTTGCTCAGGGTTCCCCATCTCTTGATTTATTTCAGTGTTTCCCATCTTCTCTGTGCCTATATTTTAGATGGCAAAGTCTTTGGACCGAGCATTTTTGTGTGGGTATTACACAGTGCCAAGCACATGTTTGAAGCTCAACAAATAATTAATAAGGAAATAATAATAATCTGGAGTCTTTTGAGCTTTTGGTCAGGCTGCAAGTTTTGCTCCTTTGATAAAGCTTTTCCACCATGCAAGTACTGCCCCTTCCCTATCTCAAGCAGCACATCCCATAACCAAAAGAGGAGAGATGAAGACTCCATAAAGTCAGCTAAAATCTTAATATAGCAAGTAATGATGTCTGTTAGCCTGGTGTAATGGGAGTTCTTGGGTACCGACGCTGTTCTGTCTTTAGAATGTAAATCTTTCAGGGAAACCATTGCTTGTTTTCTATGATTGTACAGCACACAGTACAGTGGGTAACCTCAATCTCTACTAGGACCTTGGGGCAATACCATAGTATAATATTTACTACTACTTCATTCTCTCCCAAACTAATAGGAATCCACACTATCCTAATGCAACATTAAAGTAATCAAAAAACCAAGAAATTATGATATATCTATAATAATATATCAGCACATCCCTCAGCCCACGCCGCTTCCCGCAGCCCCCATTGGCCAGGAACGGCGAACCGCGGCCAGTGGGAGCTGCGATTGGTCGAACCTGCAGACACTGCAGGTAAACAAACCATCCCAGCTTGCCAGCGGACTTCCCTGACATACCACATACCAAAGGTTGCTGATCCCTGAAGTATACTATGTGGTGTTTTTCAAATTAATTAAAATGTGGCTTCTTAAAAATTATCTCCAACTGTTTACATTCCTCCAGCTTCTTACCTGTTTATTGATGACCCAAAGCTACTTTAATCTGATAGCATCATCTGTCACAAGCCCCATTGAAAGTACGTCTACCCTGCAATAAAAGACCTGTGGCACAGCCATGTCTGGCCGGCTTAGCTAACTCTGACTGCGGGGCAAAAAATTTGGGCTCATTCTGGATCCTGGGCTACAAGACCCTGTGAAGGGGGTGGGTCTCAGAGCCTGGGCTCCAGCCCAAGCCCGAACATCTACACTGCAATTTTTAGCCCTGTGAGCCTGAGTCAATTGACCTGGCCTCTGAAACTCAGTGCTGCAGGTTTTTTATTGTAGAGTTGTATGCAATAAGAGCTGCAGCACAATCCCTGCTCACACAGCAGTTCCCTGTGTCTCAGTTTTGACAGGATATCAAATAGTACTGGGAATTAGACACTGCAGACCTTACAGCAGAAATGTCATTGCAAAATATGTAGAGTAGAACCACACCTCTCACCTATCCCTTTAAAAATACTTATTAAAGAAATATTCCTTTTATGAGAATTATATTTTGGTGAAATATTCCTATTGTGTGTCTCTCTCATTTTATTACAGGACAAATGTACATGGTTACTATCTATACTTGCTTATAAGCCAAGCACACTAACATGAATATTGAAATTGATCCACGTGTCAGCTGCCCATAGACACACGTATATATGTATCTAGTAGCACACATATGGCTACTATGGACACACCCCAGCCAGGTGAAGATAAGTCAGTGGGGCCAGTAGCAGCAGTTGCTACCTAGGGATCCTGAATATGTGTGAAGGAGGCACTTTCCTTTTAAATCCTAGATTTTTTCAAATGCTTCTAACTATCCATAGAACTTAGCCTGTGGCTGGAGTTCCTCATGTCTCAGCCCAATTGTGACTCTGGGTTGTGGAAAATATGGCATGATTCTGCTCAGCAATTTTGGGTTGCCCACATGCAGAAAGAAAAGTGTTTTTTACAGCATAACCCTGGAGGAACTGGATAGTTGCCAGAGCACTGTCAGCTGGAGACCAGAGGGCCAAATGACAGGAAGAGGTGTACCACCAGAGGAGCAGAGCACCTGTGGCAGGGGATGCCAGATGGGGAGAGATCTGCCATGCCCAGCCACGAGGAGGTGCTCTAATGGTGAGTCCACTCTTTCACAGAGGCCATTACCAGAATACTGTGTCCTGTTCTAGTATCCACACTTCCAAACGGATGCTCAAAAACTGAAAAGGGTTCAGAAAGGAGCTACAAGAATGATTCACTGTCTGGAAAACCTGCCTTATTCTCAGTCTATTTAGTTTATCCAGAAAAGATTAAGAAGTGACTTGATCACAGTCTGCAAATGCAGGGATTCCTGTATCAGAGATTCCTGATAAATAGCTCAATCTAGCAGAAAAAGGCAAAACTGTGGCTGGAATCTGAAAGTAGACGAATTTTGTCAGAAATAAAGTGAAAATTTTTAACAATGAGGATAGTTAACCATGGGAACAGTTTATCTAAGGAAGTGGTGGGTGAGGTCACTTGAAGTTCTTAAACAAAGATTGGATGTATTTCTAAAAAACTGAGCAATAGCTCAAACAGAAGTTATGGGCTTGATGCAGAAACTGCGGGGTGAGGTTCTGTGGGCTGTGTTATGCAGGTCAGACCTAGACAGTCATGATTCCTTCTGGCCTTAGAATCTATAAATCTATGACTTAGATTCTATGATTTGTAGCTTCAATTCAGAGGCACAAAACAACAACAAAAATAACTGGTACAATTTGGACTGAACTGTTTTTTTTTTTTTTCAGTTTTTCTTGATGAAATGAAAAATCAAAAACATTCATTTCGGCCAAAACATTTAGAAAGTCAGTTCAAATTGAACATTTAATTTTGAAAATGTCAGTTTGAAACAAAGTGTCAAAATGATTCATTTAGACACGTCCGAAAATTGTTTTTTGGTTTCTTTTTTTGCACTTAAGCTATTTGCGGAATTTAACCTGAATTTGTGAATAGTTTTGGTGCCCTAAACAATGCATTTTTCATCAAATTTCCTATTTGCTGGAAAAAAACCTGCCTAGCTCTTCTATGACTATCTTTATCATTTATACCTAGTTGTATGGGTGTTACTTAGTCTTCAGCATTGTGACAAACTGCTGTATGTGTGAATTAATACATTACAATTATCACTATTTCACATTTCCTATAAGCAGCAGCACATTACAAGGTGTTTTACGCTGAACACTGCAAGTCTCTGGTTCTTTCAACCACTTATCATAGACAACCCAGTTATGCAACCTCTTTATGCAGTGTGTTATTGTGGATAATATGATGATGCTGAGGTAAGGCCTGATTCTGACAACCTTACTCCAGAAGTAACCCCATTGATCACACTGGGAATTCTCATGGAGTGAGTTATTACTCAACTGCAGATTACAGGTGGTAGAATGAGGACTGATGAATTAGAATCAACAAGCTTAATTCTGACTTCACTTAAAGCTTGTCTTTACGGGAAAAGTTGCTAGCATTATTCCAGCATTATTATACTGCTACAGTTATGCCAGTAATTCATGTGGACAGTTTTTGGAATAACAGTGATCTTTTTTGGTTGTACATATGTCACTTCTAACGCAACAAACTCCATTGAAATCTTTGGTGTAAGGAAAAGAAGAATCAGTTCAGATATCTGGTAGCCTCTGGACATTAGATTACTGAAAGGATTTCGTTCAACTAGAAAAAGTAATGGAGAAAAATAAAATGACCATAAATTCTGTAACAATACACAATCATTTGTAACAGAATTATCTCGTTTGAAAAGAGAAAATAAAGAGCAATTGATTACTGTTGACCCTCAGATGTGATTTGTTGTTTGTGCTTGCCTTGTACGTTGAAGATGTCAGCCATCAATAACAGAGGTTCGGTGCCCTCTTGTGTTTCAAATAAGCAATTTCAGCAACTGCCAAAATGTACCTGTTTGCAGTGTTGCTGTAGCCGTGTTGGTCCCAGAATATTGGAGGGACAGGGTGTTGAAGTAATAACACACATACTTCCCTAATGGATTGTATTTTCAAAGGGAAATCCTATCATAAATTCTCAATCACTGAGAGACAATCTACATTCATTCCCATATTTGCTTTCTACAACCAATTCTCTGTATAACTTTTCATGAGTGATGTACCCAAATTCTTGGATGCTAATATCTAAATGAATTGTTAAATTTATTCACCTAAATTTGAGTTATTTCAGATTATGTACTATATGTATCTTAAGACTTTTTAATCAAACTTTGTATTTGTGGATAATCTAAGCACTATACCCAGATGTACAGACATTCATACAATTTTAACATTAGGTTTAATAACATTTTTAAATCTCTTTTTCGAGCTCTATGTAAGCCTGAAAGCTTGACTCTTTCACCAACAGAAGTCTGTCCAATAAAAGATATTACCTTACCCACCTTGTCTCTCAAACCCATATTTGCACATTTGTTTCAAATGTAAACTTCTATGGGTTAACCTGTTTGCTCAGGTTACTTAATTCCTCAATAATGTATCAGAGAGGACAACAATCACTTTTTTATATGTGCCACAGAACCTCCATTCACTTTGCTGCAAGGGCATTTTCCACTGATAATATCTGATTTGGACATGATTTGGACAAACCAATGAACAGTTTAGTAGCTATTTTTCAGACTGAAATAGTTCAACTTTTTTTTATTTCTAAATCAACTTTAACAAAACAAAAAAACAAAAAACCTTCGGAGGAGTCCCTGGCTCAGGGATTATTAACAGGATAAACTGGTACAATTGCTATACAATGCTATTAACCAATGTCATGTCTCAGTATCGTAACATATTTAAATGCTGTTAATTTGTTGTCACCGGAAACTGGGATTTTACAGTGCTTTTTAGCAGCCTAGACAGTAATGTGTTTCCAAGTGTCTAGCAAGGCTTTCTAGAACAGGTGTCTATAAGTAGTTAGCACAATGTGGTTACTGATTTTGCATACAGAAGGTAGCTCTATTATAATACAAATAATAAATAATAATTCCCACCACGTTCATGTAGTCATCCAAGAGATTGCTCTTCCCCTGGGGTCATTACCATGGTCCCTCTACAATGTGTAACTGCTGACTACACAGCAGATTTCCCACAGGATGAAAACACATGTGCATGAATGTGCCTGTACTTTCCATTAATGTTAGAGGAAGGTGCATAAACTAAGGAAAACTGAAGTCAGCTGGCCAAAGCCTGAAGTTTCAAAAAAAAAAAATCATGAAAACTTTTCTGCATTTTTCTACCAGCAACGAAATTAACTTTTTTTGTACAGCCTGGTTACACTGAACAATGGAAAATGTCACCAAGCAAATCCTTTGTCTTTGACAGAATGTGGTCAATTTTTTTAAGGCATGGAGGAAGAAATGCATCAGTACCACACTGCTGTTTTCTGCAACTTCAAGATATAGTTTCCCATTCTTCTTAATGAAAAAAAACACCAGATTAATCTGAACAGCCTTGCCTTCACCCAAAATGGTTTGCATGGCTGAAAAGATATCAATAATGGTATTTAAAGATACTGGTAACAAATTGCTGGCACACAATTCAGAAAATAAATTACATAAATAAACCTTATTTTGAGGAAGAACTACCACCTCTGGCACTACAGAAATTGTTTATTTGAAAGATTGGTACTATTGGTACATACAAGAAAAGTAAGATAGGTTACATTAACTCAGAACAAACACCCACCCATCCATCCTCCTTATAGTGTGGGAAGTCCAGCTTCACAAAACTGTTATTAAAATTTACCTGCTCGCTCACACTTATATTGAGAATAATCAAGTAAAAATACCCTTCTGATGTATTACTCACCCAACCAGAAACAAACACAGTGTTGCTCACCTTGAGAGAGTTTTAAAGAAGGTTGTTGTAGTCAAATTCAGTCACTAGATTTTAAGGCCAGTAAGGACCATTAGATCTACTGTGACCTTCTGTCTTGGATTTCACCCAGTTAATCATGTATTGAACCCAATAACTTGTGTTCCAGAAATCATCCAATCTTGGTTTGAAGACATCAAGAGACAGAGAATCCACAATTTCTCTTGGTAGTTTGTTTCAATGGTTCATCCCCTATTAAAAATGTGTGCCTTATTTCTAATTTTCATTTGTCTGGCTTTAACTTCCAGCCATTAGTTCTTGTAATGCTCTTTTCTTCTAAATTAGAGCCCTTTAGTACCTGGTATTTTCTCCCCGTGAAGGTACTTTATACATTGTAATCAAGTCACCACTTGATCTTCTTTTTGACAAGCTGAACGATTTGAGCTCTTTAAATCCCTCATTGATTTCAATCTTAATTTAATATCTGGATTTTTTTTAAGAATTAGTCTAATCCTCTACAAAAGACTCAATGTAGCTGGAAATGATTATACTGTTGTTTTCATATCAAAGCTTATGTAACTCAGTCATCACGTATTAGTAATTACTCTGAGGGAAACATATGATAAACTGTAATAATTAAAGAATCCTGTGGCACCTTATAGACTAACAGACGTTTTGCAGCATGAGCTTTCGTGGGTGAATGCCCACTTCGTCGGATGCAAGAGTGGAAATTTCCAGGGGCAGGTAAATATAAGCAAGCAAGAAGCAAGCTAGAGATAACTGCTGAGCTTCAGTTCAATAAGACTGTGAATGGCTTGCCAACTACAGAACCAGTTTTCTCCTCCCTTTTTTTCACACAACAACTGCTAAAACAGGCCCTCTCCTCCCTGATTGATCTAACCTCTTATCTTCTAGCTTGCTTTTTTTTTTTTATATATTACCTGCTGCTGGAAATTTCCTCTCTTGCATCCGGGAGTGGGCATTCACACCAAGCTCATGCTGCAAAAAAAACGCCTGTTAGGTCTATAAGGTGCCACAGCTTTTTTGCTTTTTTAGAGAACCAGACTAACACTCTCTCTCTCTCTGTAATAATAAATAATATGTAATCATTTTTCATTTTTTTTTTACATTGAGATGAGTGAGAGAGAGAGTCAGAAGAGGAGGAAGGGAGGGAAAGGACACACACAATTTTTTTAAAAAAGTAAGTAATTGTAAAAAGTTGTGTAAAAAAAAAAAAATGTTTTTAAAAAAATTTTTTAAACAAACATGAACAGTTCAAGTTTACCAGTCTGATTTTTCCCCCATTCCCCGCCCCAGATCAAAAAATCCCATGCAGCCAAAGTCATCACACCAAGCTACAGAAATGAGGAGCACTTTCAAATTAAGCCATAAGGTCCCCCATTGTGAAAGCCTTACTTATTTTTTGCCAAATTATGCTAAAATGTAATTTTGCTCAATTATTTTTAATAAATCAATTTCAAGCACTTATCAGTCACCTCTTGAACTAGGTCACAAGTATAGCAGTGAAAAGGAGTTTGATAGCCTCCTACTAATCACCAGGTGACATCTGTTCATACCACAAGTTCCTATAAACTGAACAAACACACTTTGGCCCAGATTCCCAAAGACATTTAGGCACCTAGCTCCCACTAATTCCAAGGATGCGGGAGGGAGCAAAAGTCAGACAAAAATAGTTTTAAAAAATTGATGTCTGAGTGACAAGTCTCAAAGACAAGTCTCTAAGGCACACGCAGAACTTCATGATCTGCATCACTTGGAAGGCTTCTTGAGCTGCCAGTTTGAAGGTATCTGCCAGTACAGTGTCTTTTTCAATATCACAACCATCTATACAAAGTCCTCTTTGTTCAGGATTGCCTGGTTCCAAAGCAGCAATAATGTCCAGACATGGCAACCAAATCTGACTCTTCCTTGATGATTCACGTAGACTGTTTCTGTAATATGTTACATAAGGATCTGGACACCATGGCAAAAAAAATCTTCAAGGTAAACTGAACAAACCTCAATTTTAGTGAACCTGGTATTGAACTAAGCAATACGACATTCAACTGCTGGGACATCCATGATGGTGAACCATAGTTCCACTTCCCATACTCCTTACCTGGGGAGGTGGAACAGCTTAGCCTCTCTTGACCTACTACTAGCACCCAAAATAGCCAAGGAATCAGGATAGTTATGTGAAAAGAAAAGGAAAAAATCCCCCAGACCATTCTGCAACGCATTCATAGCTCCTGTCTGAACAAGGAGGATGGGCCCACAATCTTTCACCAGGAGAGTTATTCTTTACCACTAGAAATATATCAAAGAACTGGTGCTCTTTTTTTCACCCCTTCTACACTGAAGAGAGGATACTCTGAAAGGCTGAACAGCAACACCTAATAGGCTTTGGAATTACTGTGGACTAGGGAAGGGATGGACAGAAAGATGCTGGTGTATGTTTTTTGGAGAAGATAATGAAGCTAATTTATGCAACTCAAAACCAAAACTAGATTCAGGGGAGGAAGTATGAAGACAATGACTCTGGAACAGTCACAAAGAAGTTTGCAAGTTCTGTGCTAAAGAGAAATCAGCTGCTGATGTATTGGCAGAAGTCCCTCAAAAAGAAATGGAAAGTCACAGCTTAGTATTGAAAGAATGTCCTTGAAAATCTGAAGGCAGAATAAAAGATCAGACTGGTCTCTAAAAACAAGAATCCAAAGGCCAAATATTGCTGTAGCCAATGTGTCTGAGTTTCAACAAGATTAAGAGGACAAAAGCATGTTATAGGTCTCCAGGCCTAAGGCTGATTAAAAGTCTCCTAGTAAATCCCCAGTATGTGCCTCAGGATTCTCAGATGTGCTAAACGTCACCACATTCTACTTTGAGGCCTTGCTTACACATAAAACTTGTACCCATTTAACTAAATCAATTTAGAAATTCAGTTAGTTAAAAATCAGTGTCACCTCATTGTGAAGATACTCTTAATTTTATTTAAAGTGCTTTATATGGAGTTAGCTTAAATCAGTAAAGAACTGATGCCTTTGATGTCAACAGCGGTATCAATGATTACCTAAAGTAGATGCCAGAGATGCTAATACCTCAGCACTGGCCGTAAGTATCAAAGGTCTCACTGAAGCCCAGGAGATTATGACATGCTGCATCTTTATGTTCTGAGTTGGACAATGTTAGCATAAAGAGTCAAGGAAACCTGAAGCAATGTTAAGCTAGAGTCCAGAGCCTCAAGTGGACAAGGCTTCTGGAAAATTAAATATGTAGACATTTCTCTCTGCCAGCTAGGACGTTAGGAGGTAGCAGAGTGCACTGGCTAGGCAAAGAAGTCACAAGATTCACCTCGGACACTGGAGGTAGAGTGTACATTGATTAACAGTGGAAATTATGTCTAGACTAGCAGAATAATGACAAACCTAATGTCTTATGATTTATCAAGAGACAAGGGGAAAAACTACCTTGAAGTTAAAAGCAGGGTAAAACATGGTTAAATGGAACTAATATGCATATCAAATGCATTCTCCAAATTCCAACAACTAACAAAAATGAAACAAAACATGCCAGTAAAGACAAATAATGACAGGTTAAGAGAAAATAGCTCCCTGAGTTTGACAAAGAAAATAAGAGTGAGAGCAGGTCACAAAACAGTTATTTTATGCATTCTAGTGCTGCAACATGCTGTGCTTATGTGTGGAAGCACAGTCTGCAATGAACGTAAGGAAATCCAGCACCGGTCTTGTAATCCAGAAGAAATGGCTTGTGCTAAATGAACCAAAGAAAACCATTAGTTTAAGGGTACATATTTTTGTACTTGTTGTGCACCAATTTCTGCAACATAAATTGCTCCAGTCTTCACATTTACATCCACAAGGTGTGGTTTAACCTCATCAGCTAGCTGGATTGTGTTTACCACATGGCAATCTCCAATGGATCCTATTGGTGGTGCTGCCAAGACAGACACTCTGTTAATGTTCAGCTGAGCTACAATTAGATATTTCTCATTGGTAGTTAATCTAAAAATAAATAAAAAAAATCAGAATTAACATATTCTTAGGACACTTTCTGTTAACACTGCTATGTGCTTTAAAAAGTATTATCCATATCTAGGTGAGCAAACAGCGTTCATGTGCAGAGGAGGCAATCAGTTTTCTAACTTTCTGATTTGGACTTCAAATCTGAGTTTTAGGGTCCCCTTATGTATAACCCATGTGTCAGTCACTTAACATCCAGCTGCTGAAGTTTTCAAATCAAATGAAAGTGATTCTAACATTCTCAGCCTTACAGCGCTGTATACAGAGTAAGCATGCGGGACTTGCTCTACGTGCTGCTGCTGCTGCACTTTGGAGCCACAGATTTTGGTGTAACAGCAAATTAATAGGAATTTACACAAAGGAAGGTAGAGCCTGTGCCTGTAGCCTTTACACATCTGAGTAAGGGGGGCAATATCAAACTCCTAATCGTGTTCCCCAATTTCTATGAAACTCACAGCTTTAAATTAAAATGAAAGTCCCAATCCACCAGTCGGATCCACATGGGCAGATCTTATGAAGTCATGTGATAGCAAGGATTCACCTTTACAGGTCCTATTGCAGGATAGGAGTCAGGACCTAATTCCACAGCAACTCCACTTGCTAATTCCAGAGCCTGATACCAAGCATTTGCTATCAACTTAAAGTAATGTGGAATCTTACTGGAGAAAAAGTAGCATTCTGTTTCCTTTGAAATGTTTTTCTGGAAATACATAGTTACACTACCTGACAGAAGAGGGACCATCTTCTAGGAAACAACTACTCCAGGACCCCAGCCATTCTCCTGTGACTTTATCAAAAACCTGGATTCGTTTGTTTCCTCGGTCAGCAACCCACACCTATTGGACACAGTAAATACAGCTATAATACATCAATACAGTATATACAGCTATAAATAGCTACATCAAAAGCATCACTTCCTTACACATAATGGGCCAAATATAGTGAAGAAAAGAGGGATACATCAGGAATGAATTTGGCTCTGCTTTTATTTTACAAAGTTGACTAACCAGGTATTAATTCTCAGATTCCACCTCAAAAAAAAAGAAATAGAAAAAGAAAAAGAAAAAAAAAGAAAAAAATCCTTACAATGAAGTTAAACTAAATATCGAAAATCACAGATAAGATACACAAACTACTTTACTCTGCCCCAATAGAGATGCCAGTGTCTTATGCTCCCCTCTTTTGTGGGTGCAAGTCTGAAATGTTTACCACAAAACACAGGTTTTTCAGTGCTCATATACATATCCAATACTAAGTATGATGTTACCAAACTAATAATTGCTCTTTATTTTCAGCTATGTGATCTAATTTCATGAGCAGGGTCTAGGAAGTTTACATATGTAAATACATACGTGTGCAATGACACTTTGAAAACTGGCTGGCACAGGGAATTCTGGGGATTGGTTATTTTCAGTATGCCCTTGGGCTAAACAGAAATGTGTAGAGTTGGCTTTTTTCTGTAGACTGTGAATGGGTTGTAATAACACTGTACTATTAAGATTAAGGCATCCCATTTATTGCAATCACTGACAAGATGAAACTGTTTTGTTATAAACAATCATGTCCATCAAACATTTTAGCTTTCTCAGATTATTGCTGAGGTCATATTATTGCTTAGGGGCAGAAGTAAGTGACAGTTTGGGTACCTTACCTATGAATTTCCATACTTTGAATTTTTTTTAAAAGTTTATATTTTAAAGTTATTTATGTATTTGTTTATTTGAGAAATTAAAGCATTTCTGTAAGACTGTGTGTGACCCAGGGACTCCCTGCCTGATGCCAACTGGCAGAGGGCACAGGGGGCACGCATGTTTTTTACAGGGATTCCCCAATATATACTGAAAATTATGTTCTTACGGTCTTGGAGTTAAGGCAGGTCACCAGGGGTGGCATACCTCAAAGGTATTCCCTTCACAGAGGAGGTAACTGATATCTGTTTCCCAGTCTGGCCATTGGTGTGTTGTATGTCACACACTGTATGCCTATTTGCATACTGAGCCAGGTACAAATTGAGAGATTGAGAAATATACAAGAGAGGAAATTTACAGGAAGAAACAAAGAATAGGGGTGTGTCCTGTTTATGAATAAAGCCAAAGAATTGGTCTGATATATCTTGGAGTGCTACGAGACACACTGAATCCTTCATCTCGGAGGCAAACTTACAGCGTGCATGTCTCATGAAAGAAAGGTCACAGCCACCCTAGCTCTAAAGTGCTGCAAGGAGTTTGGGCGAGCGGTATCCTATCCTACCAGATATGAGGGTATCTTGTCAATTAAGTCTAGCTCCAGAATGCATATTATGCATTTATTTTACATACAATCATTTGTTTCAAATATTTCCACTTGCTATTACTTGAATCTCTATGATTTGTTAAATAAATGTATAACTATATATACCTATAAACAAATTTAAGTGCTGCGAGTTAAGCGAAGTGGTGATCTGAAGTTAAACTGGTAAGGTGGGTTGTAGTTTCTTTGGAAGCAGCGGATTGGTGAATACTGCAAGTGTCCCATGGACAAAAGTCTGGACACTCCAGGGAGACACTGGGAGAGCTCAAAAGTTCCAGTGTGCCTATTGTTAACCTGTAGAGTGACAGCAGAGCCTGCAAGGCCTAGAGGGGAGTACTTGTGTTGCCTGTGGCCAGTAAGGTTGGAGAGCTGACCCACAGCAGTCCCAGACAAGGCTTCCTCACACTAAGGGTAGGTGGTAGTGAGGTGCCACATAACCCTGTGTTTACCTGGGAAATGTCACAATGTGTACTCAACCTCTGAGGCACTCAGTTAAGGTTCTACCTAAGTTAGAACCCATCAGAGTTGTATGTCAGGGAATTTTCTTAGTTTTTTAAATTGTCCTAAGATTCTCTGAAGGAGCTTTGGAGCCACAACACCAAAGGTCCTCAGAGTCAATGCTCCCACCTTGCAGATCCCATAAGATGCACAGGAACAGGGTGGGGGTGGCAGCATGTTAGGGGGACTTCCTTCTTCTTGCCCCCTTGCAGTGCAAACCCTTTAAAGGTCTGTAGGAGTAGCAGCCTCTTCCTGGGGTCTGTAGGAAGTCCGTGTATATATGTACGTGAAGAGATTATGGCAGCTTGCCAAGACTTCATCTTACCCTCCCAGCCATGTCAAGAAAAAATTTTCAATGTGAAAAAGTTAAGCATGACTGCTCACATGATTAAAAATGTATGCACTGGGCCAGATCTCAGTAATCAAAGATGCAAGAATGGCACTTCTTAGGCTGTCTCCCCTCCAACCCTCCCAAGGACATTAAGTACCAAAAATACATGTAGACATATACGGGAGAAGGCATAAAAGTTGTCTCTAAAACACTGAAAAATAGAGTTTTAATTCCTTACCCGTCCAACAGAATCCACTGTGACACTGTGAGGAATCTTGAACTGACCAGCACCTGTACCATTTTCCCCACGCAGCCATATCTCCTGGAAATCTAACAGTAGAAACCAGGATAAATAATGAAAAAGCAGTTTTCACTTTTATTATGTAGTACAGGGATTGGCAACCTCTGGCACGCGGCTCACCAGGCTAAGCACCCTGGCGGGCTGGGCCGGTTTGTTTACCTCCCGCGTCCGCAGGTTCGGCCAATCCTGGCTCCCACTGGCTGCGGTTCGCCGTTCCAGGCCAATGGGGGCTACGGGAAGCAGCACGGGCCGAGGGATGTGCTAGACGCCACTTCCCGCAGCCCCCATTGGCCTGGGATGGCGAACCCGGTGTTCCCAGATGTTTGCACCTGAATAGGGTCATTGTGTCCTGAGCACTACCTACTGCATCTATCAGGTATGTACCTGCTACAGGCCCTGTCAGCAATGGTGAATCCAATATATATAGACACTCAAGATATAGTAGTTTTTCAAAAAACAACTTCACAATATCAATCAGAATTCATAAATTGTACTGGTATAGCCCCATTCATCACAGCCCCAATTCTGAAAACACTTACACATGCTTAATTTCAAGCATGTGAATATTCATAAAAAAGTCACTGCGACTATTCACATGTTAGGGCCTTAATCTTTAACAAAACAATGAGAAAATAGGCAAGGGTTAAAATAGCAGTGACAGGTATTAAAAACATGACAATCAAGGAGTTAGCTGATTAGCTGGGTGTTTTTGTTAAAATGATCAGTAGTGAAATAGGCTCTGATCCAAAGTGCATCAAAATCAATGGGGAGTCTGTCAACTAATTCTAATGGCCATAAGATCAGGCCCACAGTTAGCAATGTTAATGTTTAAAACTACTAGACCTCTAAATTGTCAAATGTCAACTCTTGTGTACGTTCCCTTTTCACATACCTGTGGACAGTTTGAATAATCTGTTGTTCATCCCTCCATCTCCATCCACAATGTAGATCTCCCCTGTTTGTTCCACAAATATTTCTGCTGGCTGATCGAACTGCAGCGGATTTAAACCTGATCCAGCTTTACCTTGAGTACCCAGGATCTGAATAAGTTTCCCAGACGGACTGTACTGTTTAACTGTGTGCCCATACTCTCCTGTATTAAAGAATGGCATAGAAATTTCTCAGCAAAACCATGGCTCTTCGACATCAACACAGTATAACAAGATAAAAATCCATTGTCACTTTAAGAATGAAACTGAACTAAGAAAACTCTGTAGTAAGAGAATGATTTCAGATTAAATCCCTCCTGGCCAGAGGTACAGAATCACTTACCTGTAAAGGGTTAATCAGTTTAATTAACCTAATTGGCACCTGACCAGAAGGACCAATGGGGAAAGAAGATACTTTCAAATCAGGGGGGCGGGAGGAGGGAAGGGGAAGGTTTTGTTTGTGCTCTCTTTGGCTGTGGCTACACTTAGCACTTCAAAGCGCTGCTGCGGCAGCGCTTTGAAGCGCTAAGTGTAGTCAAAGCGCCAGCGCTGGGAGAGAGCTCTCCCAGCGCTGTCCGTACTCCACCTCCCTGTGGGGAATAACGGACAGCGCTGGGAGCCGCGCTCCCAGCGCTGGGGCTTTGACCACACTGGCGCTTTGCAGCGCCGCAATGTGCAGCGCTGGAGAGGGTGTGTTTTCACACCCTGCTGCAGCGCTGCAAATTTGTAAGTGTAGCCAAGCCCTTTGTTTGTTCCCTCTTGGGACAGAGAGCGAGACCAAGCAGGTAAACCAGTTCCTTAAAAGATACCTGAAATGATACATCTAAAATTACAGAAATTGTAAGTAAAGGCAAGGAAATGTGTCAGATTATCTTTTGTTTTAGCTTGTGAATTTTCCTTATGCTAAGAGGTAGTTTTATTCCTGTTTTTTTGTAACTGTGAAATTGAGTCCAGAGGGGAGTCCTCTGTGTTTTAAATTTTTTATTCCCTGTAAAGTTACCTTCCATCCTGATTTTGCAGGTGTGATTCTTTTACTTTTTTCTTTATAATAAAGTTCTTCTTTTTAGAATTGGTGTACTAAAAACCAAAGGATTTGGTCTGTGCTCATTTTGTTAACCTATTGGTTAGTATATTATTCTCAAGACTCCCCAGGAAAGGGGGTGAAGGGGCTTGGGGGGGAGGATATTTTGGGGAAATAGAGACTTTGAATGATCTTTTTCCTGAATCTTAGTCTGAATCACTCGGTGATGGTAGCAATACTGTCCAAGGACAAGGAAAGGATTTGTGCCTTGGGGAAGTTTTTAACCTAAGCAGGTACTTATAAGCTTGGGGGTCTTTCATGCAGGTCCCCACATCTGTACCCCGGAGTTCAAAGTGGGGAGGGAACCCTGACAGACACCTTATTCAAGTAATTAAAATTACTGTTCAAAGGGCAATATATTATTGCCCTTATATAAATCCATGGTACGCCCACATCTCGAGTACTGTGTACAGATGTGGTCTCCTCACCTCAAAAAAGATATTCTATCACTAGAAAAGGTTCAGGAAAGGGCAACTAAAATGATTAGGGGTTTGAAGAGGGTCCCATACAAGGAAAGATTAAAGAGGCTAGGACTCTTCAGCTTGGAAAAGAGGAGACTAAGGGGGGATATGATAGAGGTATATAAAATCATGAGTGATGTTGAGAAAGTGGATAAGGAAAAGTTATTTACTTATTCCCATAATACAAGAACTAGGGGTCATCAAATGAAATTAATAGGCAGCAGGTTTTAAACAAATAAAAGGAAGTTCTTCTTCACACAGCGCACAGTCAACCTGTGGAACTCTTTACCTGAGGAGGTTGTGAAGGCTAGGACTATAACAATGTTTAAAAAGGGACTGGATAAATTCATGGTGGCTAAGTCCATAAATGGCTATTAGCTAGGATGGGTAAGAATGGTGTCCCTAGCCTCTGTTTGTCAGAGGATGGAGATGGATGGCAGGAGAGAGATCACTTGATCATTGCCTGTTAGGTTCACTCCCTCTGGGGCACCTGGCATTGGCCACTGTCGGTAGACAGATACTGGGCTAGATGGACCTTTGGTCTGACCTGGTACGGCCGTTCTTATGTTATGTTCTTAAGGGATACCTGCAAAAAAACTATTTTCTCTGTAGCATAATATTTTTAACATGTTCCCATTATACATACCGCTTCCAACATCTGTGATCCATATTGAGGTATCTGTAGAGGTGCTGACTGCAAAGATACCATGAGGCATTTCAACTGTGGAATTCCACGCATGCAGGAAATTTCCTTCATCTGAAAACACTAGTACCTTAGGTACATTAGTCCCTCTCTGAAGAAAAAAGGATCTTATCAAACAAATCTCACCTTTGACAATTCTGTTTAAATGTTAGTAATTTTCATGTAAAATACCTTTACACACATTAATTAATAATTTTCACAACCTTTGTGACATGGGCAAGTACTTCAAACCCCATTTTACAGCTGGTGAAAGACACAGAAAGGTTAAGGTTGCAACTGTGTTCATTAATTTTGGGACACTTACAGCCTGAGTTTCAGAGGTGCTGAGCCATTGCTGCTCTCATTGTCTTCATTTTGAATTGTGATTGCACACCACCTCTGTAAAAACCATCATGCTCTAGATCTCTCAAGATGGGCACACAACATTTTTAATTGTAGTTAATTGTCCAGGATTGCAGGTGCCATGACTGTGTTTTATAAATCAAATTCTCACCACTTTTGTTTGCATTGCTGAAGAGAGAGGGTCTCGACCAGAATCTAGAAACCAACATGTAGGCATGACTAGTACAGTTAGTAAAATTCTATTATAACAGTTGCTTGGGATGGCTGATTTTCTGTCTATCCATCCTAGATACTGATATGGCCACTGTGACAGATATGGTGATTTCCTGCAATATCCTTGAAAGTCTTATGTATCTGTTATTGTGGGCCGGGACTGTATGTAATTTCTTTATGAGAGAGATGAGATAAATATTGCAACCCCATGTGTATCTTTGGGGTCCACTGTTTAAATTAATGTTTTATTGTGTTCCACTCCAGGGGGGAAGGTTACCACAGCTCCTACAGGAACTAAAAACAGTGGATGGTGATCAAGGCAAGTCAGCCAGGTTGTAATCCCCAAAAGAGGTACCACCTCCTGGGGATGCTTGCGTATACTAGCTCAAACTAGATTTTTCACAGCCCAACAAAGAAATGACTTTGCGATAAACAGCCTGAGTTTAAACTGATTAGGGCCTTCTTTCTGATTTACACAATGTACAGAACCTTCTATCTGGAGGGGTGGGAGTGAGGAGCTAAAAAATCAATGATTTTGTTAAAAAAAAATCAAGAAATTTTTCATTTAAATTGGATTTTTTTATTTTATTTAAATTGTAATAAGTTTTTCTTTATAAAAATAAACCTGTTTAAAATGAAATATGAATTTAATACAAAATTTGTTACGGCGTAAACTTATAATCTCTTAAAACATTTAAAAAAAATATGCTGAATCCATAAGCCTCTATCAAAAACTGAGTTAAAGGCTGCATTTCTATATAAAGAAAGAAGCAGGGGGAAAACAGCTAATTTTTGACATCAAGCTTTATAGATAGAGCACAATAGGTCATGTACTGTATTAAGGGCTTGTTTTGTTAAATGAAAATAATTTCGATATGCTGTTCTGTATGTTTAATTAAATTCTAGTTACCATCCTAATGCAGCTTGACACAAATCATGAGAAAAAAGTTAATTATCTAGTGAATAAGCAATATATCATTCACCATCTTTTAACATACTAAAAATGTACAATAAGAATTTGAAAATATTAAGCTATATAATTGCTTAAATAAATGTATATAGTCATAGTGTAACCTCCTAGGTAGTAAAAAGATGTACTAAATCTAGTGTAAAGGCTCTATTTAGTTGTAAATAAACACGTTGTAATGGTTATATCAACCAATGAGAATGCACCTTTCTCTAGAAAATAACTGAAGTAAAAATGGAAAAGTAGATTAAAATCAATCATTTACATGAGGGGTGGGGAACCTACAGCCCGCCGGCTGGATCTGGCCTGGTGGCAAGTCTCCATGCTGTGGGCCGAAAGCCCTGAGCCTCAGCACCCCCCGCAACCCCATGACGCTAGAGCCGCAAGCGCCAGCTCACCCTGCTGCGCGCGAGAGGAGGGGAGCTAGGGTTGCCAGGTTATTAGAAGTCCAGTTGGCTCCGTGCAGCTCTCGGAAGCAGATGGCATGTCCCTGTGGCCCCTAGGCGCAGGGGTGATCAGGGAAGCTCTGTGAGCTGCTCCCCCCGCCCCCATTGGCAGGGAACCATAGCCAATGGGAACTGCAGGGGTGGGCAGTGTGCACTGCGCAGATCCACCTGGCCATGCCTCTGCCTAGGAGCTGCAGAGATATGCTGCCCACTTCTGGGAGCAGTGTGGAGCCAAGGCAGGCAGGGAGCCTGCCTTAGCCCTGCTGACTGGGAAACACCTGGGATAAGCACCAGCCAGCCAGAACCCGCACCCTGAACCCCCTGCCTCAAATCGGAACCCACACCCTAACTCCCTCCCAGATCTCACACTCCAACCCCCTGCTCCAGGCTGGAATCCCCTCCCACACCCTAAATCCCTCCTAGAACCCATGCCCACACCTGCACCCCAACCCCCTGCCCCAGCCCTGAGTCCCCTCCTGCACCCAAACTCCCTCCTGGAGCCCACACCCCGAACCGCCTCCTAATCCCTTGCCCCAGCCTGGAGCCCCCTCCAGCACCCCAAATGCCTCATCCCCAGCCCTATCCCAGAGCCCTCACCCCCCTCCTGCACCCCAACCCCCTGCCCCAGCCCAGAGCCCCCTCCGACACCCTGAACGCCTCATTTCTGGCCCCACCCCGGAGCCTGGGGGAAGCCCTGAGCCTCTGCCCACCCCGCCAACATCCTGTGGGGCTGGAGCTGTGAGCACTGGTCCGCCTTGCTGTGGTGGGACACCCCGAGCCTCCGCATCCCCCACGGGGCTGTATGTGGCTCCTGACTGATTTTTTCTGTGGGTCAGTGGCCCCTGATTGAAGAAAGGTTCCCCACCCCTGATTTAGATTGAGGCTTTCCACATGCTGATTTAAATCAACTCACCTGGGATGGCCCAATCCTTGCAGAAGAGTTGGAAAGACTAGAGCCTTTGTTGGAGTTGGGTGGGATCGTTATTAAGCTTTTTAGTATGTGTGTAGGTTCCTTTATTGTTTTTAATATGTTTTGTCTGTAAAATTTTCACCTTAAATATAAATGTACTTGGTTAGAAAAAGATTTGTGGTAACTTATAATAGCAAGCAATTACAGCTATTCATAGCCTGTGAAGACAAAAGCAAATCACAGATGCTGGCCTGTTTAGGCAGTCTGGCTTGCTGGGAACATCACAGTGTACCCAGGGAACCGTGCAGCCTAGGAAACCCCTCCACCCCCGTCAGGAGGGCGAGAGATGTGGGTCTCAGATCAAGAGAGTTGTTGGCTGAGGAGCCATAAACCTAGAATGGTGCCCTTGAAGGACCATGAAGGGGGAACACGGGTGCAACTGCCCTGGACTATGACATATATGGTGGCAGCATATGTGGGGTCTATGTCAGTGTGAATTGCCATAAGTGCTAACAGCAGTGAAAGAAAGTACCATAGAAGGGAAAACCACTGAGTGAAGTCATAGTCTTTTGTGGAAAGGAATAGCGAAAAGAGAGCCTGGCAAAAATGAATTATCAACAGCTGAAGAAAGGTCAGCTGGCTGAGCTATGCAAAGAAAGGCAGCTCAACACAGAGGACTAAAGACACAGCTAGTAGGTTTGCTGTATTTTGATGATGAGAAGAGGTATGAAGTCCAGGTTGGTAGGGAACATTCAACTCACTGGCGCAGGGTCCAGAAGGCAGGAGAAATCTTGGAGCCAACACTTTGCAGGGCAGCATGGAAGAGGCTGACAAGAGGCAGTAACTATGTTCTGTCCAGACTGAATCCATCACTGCAACTGGGATCATGGGCAGGTCCACAGGCTGACCAAGACAGGACACAGCTGGAGAAGGACTGACTGCATCTGGAAACCCAGCTGTTTGCAGACCAGGAGCAACAGCACCAGCATGAAAAGTGCCAGTGTCAGCACAAACACGCAGAGAAGGAGAAGTATTGTCAAGCTGGAGAGACTGTGCCAGTAGGACCAGGTTCAATAACATCAGCTCAGAAAAGAGAAACTGCACCAGCAGAACCATAGTCTGGTAAGTGGAGCCAGTCACTAGCTACCTGTCCTGGTGAGTGGCATCGACTCCAAATTTCTTCCTCGTTTTAAGGAGGGGGATGACATGGACGTATTTCTAAATGCTTCTGAAATGGGGTTTGAAGGACTGACTCCTACCAGAGCCCTGGCTGGAGCTGGAAGTTGATCTCTGGTAAGCTTATTAGTTTGTATGTAGGTGCTTTCGTTGTTTTAATATGTTTTCTCTGTAGCGCTTTCACCTTAAGATTAAATGTGCTTGCTTATAAAGGGCTGTGTGGTAACTTTCAACTGCTGGCAACTATGTTGTGCATAACTGCCTTGAGAGAAAGCAAAATGCAGACCCTGCCCTGTTTAGGCAGTCTGGCTTCCAGGGAATATCATAGTGTAGCCACGGAACTGTGCAACCTGGAAAGCCCCTTGGTCAGCAGGGAGAGATAAGGTCTCTCCCCAGGAGAATTAATGGCTGAGGAGCTGGGATCCTAGAAGGGGTGCCCTTAATGGACCATAGAGGTGAATGCAGGTGCAGTTACCCTGAATTGTGACAGCCCCCAACACTGGAGTATCTGAGCACCTCACGGTTTTAGATTTACTCCTGTGAGTATTATTATCCTCATTTTACAGATGGGGAAGAGAGGCAGAGAGAGACTAAGTATCTAGGGATGTAAATACTGTTAAAAAAGTGAATCGTTTAAACAATTAAAAAGATGTCATTTAAATGGCTAACTGTTTAAGTGGCTGGGGCCTCTCTGGCCAGCACGGTTGGGCCCGCTCCATCTGGGTGCTGCAGCTGGGCTCGTGGCACTGCTCCGAGTGGGCGGTGCTGCTCAGGCTGCTCCAGGCGGCACAGCTGGGCCCACTGGGCTGGCCGGTGCAGGGCCGCTGGGGACAGCCAAGGTTAACCGGTAAGACTATGCTTACCAGTTAACTTTTTACATCCCTATAAGTATCTTGCCCAAATTCACACAGGATGTTTGTGGCAGTGCAGGAATTAAACGTGGGTCTCCCACTGCCCACTGGGGCTATCCTTCTTTTGCGTTTACTGAGTTGAGGCAGGGATGTGAAGAACAGTAGCAGAAGTGACATATACAGTTGCATCGGTTCTCCTAGCAGGCTTCCATGTTTGTATCTTTCCTTGTGGCACTTACCATTTCAAAACTTTTTTTTTTAAATTTGAAGACTTTAAAAAACATAAAACCCACAAGTCCAATATGCACAGAAAGAACCTTCATATCCAGGACTACTTTAAAGAAATGTATATTATTAATAACCTTAGTCAAATTTACATCAAGAATTTAATACAATAAACTGTTATAATTATCTTAATATAAATACAAATGGTAACTCCACACGGGAAAAACAATATAATGCTAATAAGGACAAAAATCCAGTGCTATTACTTACTTGTGCAACATAGACCAGATCATGGAGAGGGTCAACAGCAACACAAAATGTTTGCCCAGTGAAATATTCTGGACGTTTAGGCCAGCCTACATCCAGCTTGTAAAGCTGTTGTTCTATCCTCCAAGGGGAGTAAAAAGCAATTGCTCTTAATACCTTAAAATGTAAAAGTAAAAAACCATTAACAGTTAAATTCCATGAGATTCCGCTTTCTATAATCCTTCTGCTTTTTATTAGTTATTATTAGGGTGAGATTTTCAAAGACACAAATTTGATGGTTGGGTGTCTAATTTCCATTGAAAGTCAATGGATGTTACGCATCTAGCTGTTTTTTGGGCCTTTATAAATCTTCCTTGTTAGAGCCAAGTGAATCAGCACACTTGAAACATTAAATCAAGTGTACATCCACCAATTACTTAATAACAAATATTATTCTGACATGGGATTGTATCTAAATGGAGCGCAGGGATGCTGTAGAATTACTGAGGCAAAATTACACAATTGTTTCCCAGTTATGTAGTTCTTGGCACTCAAAATGTGCTAATAGCCTTCCAGTAGCTGTACCTGATGTGCTGGCTAAACCATGCTGATCAGAATCATGTTCAACACAATTCACCCCAAGCACCCTGAGCAGTGACACAGCTTTGAATTGGGTAATATGGAAACAAGTCATACCACCTGTGTTTAAAGAGGTTGTGTGAACAGGGTGGCGGCTAAATTTAATTTCCTAAAGTGGTTTCCATTATCAAAGGACTTTAACTGTATAACATCTCTGTGTGTTAATAGGTAGTTGACAGCTCCATCACAGAGCATCCAATGGATCTCAAGACTCTTGCTGCCACAACCACAGAGTTCAACGTGACTCCATTCTGCTACAGCCAGGACTGGAATCCTAATTCTTCAGCTCCCTACAGCCCTCTACAACTTAAGCTAAAGAAGATCTCTAGTGGCTTATTCTAGTAGTAGGCTCCTTATGCTCTTGGAGGGCTTTGCTGAAGGATAACATCATGCTCACTCTCTTGTACACATAAAACCAGAATGTTACAATAGACGAAAGCATCAGAGATGGGTCTTTGGAGATGAAGTGGGTGACAGTAGACAGGATGAGCACATGTGCATTGCAAAGACCACATCCAGCCAGGTCTAACACATTTTGCCACCCTCCCAGAAGCCTCCCATAGAGACCTTCAGCCTTTCCTTACACACAAGGAGAGCCAAAACTCTTAAGGAAACACTTGATTAGTAGCCCTGCAAGCAACTCGGCCTCCTGGCCACAATATGCAGCTGGCTACTGATCCTGTCAGAGCTGGAAAGGCATCTATTTTACCTCTCTCCAAAAGTAAAATGCTGGATTGTGCAGGGCAAGTGAGCAAATGGGGGGGAGGGGACTTAGTTTAAGGAGGGGCCAGAAGAGGGAAAACAAAGTACAGAGAGAATGAGTGTGGCAAAGAGAAAGCGGAAAGAGAGGAATAGGTTGAAACACAGGGAGAGAAGGAATGAGCAGGGAAGTGAAAAAAGAGGATAAAAGCCAGAATCCTGTGAACATAGACAAATCAGGAAAGCAAAGCATAAAGACAAGAAAAAGGAATATGCAGGGCCCTAGACACTCCATGATTCCATGACAATGGGATCTGCTACATAATTTATCTCCTTACCATAGAACTGTGCTCCAGAATCTGACCTTTATATGTATACTATATATATATAAAATGTATGTTCTAGCCCTTACAGTCACAGAGAAAAACTCAAATGTGAGCCAGGCATAAACTCTCTGCATCATCTACCAGCATCTGGAGGGATGGGGTGACTTGTCCCATCCATTTCAATCAGGGGCCTCTGGACTCTGCAATTCTATGGCTGCTTAATTTGGCATTCTCCTAATAAAAGTCAGACTTGCAGACACCTGATAAAAAATATAGTAAAGGGAACAAAGAGAGAGAAAATATTTTCTAACATCACCCTTTACTGTAATATAGCTGGTATTCTTTTTCTTAATTAAGGGAAGAGGGTCGGAGAGAGACACAAGGCTGAAGTTGATTCCTTACTCCCAGTTCCTTATTTGTGGTACCAGCTCCACATTCATGGTTCCCAGTTCCTTATTCAAAGGCCAACATTATTTAAAAATATATCAATATAAGATTAAATATTTAGAAAAATCGTCAGATTAATGTGGCAATGTGATAATTTTAATTACTAATTCCTTAATTATTTATTAAGTAAATAATCAGAGAGCTGGGTTTTCACTGCCTGCATGTGACTCCCCAACCCCAAGTTTTGTTCCTGTGCAATATACTGTCACATGTCACACCCCTACCACACTTCCATATCATAGAGTTTGAATAAGGGGGTGGGTTTTGACAGACTGTATGTGAATAAATGAGTCTTGGGACACCCAAAGTGACACATCCCTGTGACCATCAGACTGCTCTTAAGGAGCTGCGAATCACACTCGCTGACCCAAAGCTTTGTTGTTGCATGGTAAGCTGCAAAATGTCATACCTCCACTCCACTTCCATTTTATAAATGGTGATTGAATAAGGAAACTAGGATTTGACTAATGTACATGACAAAATGTCATTTAGGATGATCCGTGACACCTCCCCATGACTATCGGCTGTTCTGAAGGACCTGGGCCATGCCATTCGCCGATCTGAGGATTTGGTCGTGCGTAACATGCTGCCACATGTCACACCCCCAATCCACTTCCATTTTGTATATGAAGATTGAATAGGGAATCGGATTTTGATTGGCTGTATAATGTGTCTCGGGTTATCCCAAGTGACATGTCCCCTGAGGAAGCTGGGACATCCCACTTGCCAACCTGAAGCTTTGTTGTTAAACAATATGCTGCCACGTTACTCCTATTCCACACTGCTTGAATAAGGAGCAGGGATTTGACTGCCTGTATATGACAAAATGTGTCTCAGGTCAATTCAGGTGACATGGCCCAGCGACTGTCAAGATGTTCTGAAGGAGCTGGGATATGCCCCTTGCCGACCACAAGGTATGTTCTTGGCCTTCATGCTTCCCCACCCATTCCATACTGTACATAGGGCTTAAATAAGGAGCTGGGTTTTGACAGACTATACGTGAGATAATTCAATTTGGGTCACCTCAAGTGACATATCTCAACTGTCAGACTGTTCTGAAGTAGCTGAGACATGCCAGGAGTTAGATTAGATGACCCTTGTGGTCTCTTCTAACCCAGTGGTTCTACGATTCTATGCCACTTGCCAAACCAAGGATTTGTTCTTCAGCAATATACTGCCACTCGTCACATCCCCACCCCAGTTCCGTATTGTACATAGTGTGTGAATAAGGTGCTGGCTTTTGACTGGCTGTATGGGACAAAATACGTATTGAGTTACCCCAAGAGACAAGTCCCTGAAACAGTTATTTCATTATGAAGAGATGAGGTTATGCCCCTTCCACAGGCAAATTTTTATTTCTGATCTGACAGATATATTGCCCCAATTTGTGTGTGTGTTTTCTCTGTTAGTTAACATACAATATGCAATATTGCATGTAAAAATCAACAGAATCAGTATTCAATGAATTTGCTGCAAATCAGGCTGTAATGTTTTCATAGAAATTATATGATAGTTACAAATGAAGAAGTCCATTGGAACTTTGGTTTGTTTTTAGATGAAAAATGTATAATTTTTTTAAAATTCTGTTCACATAAAAGCAGTTGTGCTTATTAGAGTTGTGTGTTTTGCTCATTACACAAGAAAAAATAAAGAAAAGACACTGCATGGGCACAGCTACCTTCCAATAATCATGTTTATGAGCTATATGCAAACATAAAAGGCCTATCAATGCATATTGCTGCTTTGAGTGGTTTCTGATGGCTTCTAAAACACAGACAACAGTGAACACCACTAGCGTGCTCACATTCTACTTAAATGAATATGTAATGTAGTTGTAGCTGTGTTGGGTGAACCAGTTTGTGTCTTGCGTTGCTGTGAGACTCAGACAGAAGCAGTGTAGACAGGTACACTGTAATGGAATTTGAAGAATCTATCTGTAGTTAGACTATCTCTACCTCCTTTCCTTTTTAATTCCAAAATTCCATCATAGAAATGCCAGCCCTCAATTTGACCAAATTTGTGGAAACAAACAAAATGGTTCCCAGTGTTGTATGTCATTCCAACAACTTTGTACATATGATGACATGACCTTTTGTTTTGGTAAGTTTTACTGTTTATACAAATAATATTGATGACTTCTATTGAACTAATCAATATTTGAAACACTGTAAATATTAATACTATATTCAAGTTACATAAAAGGTACTACAGGGAGGGCAGTTGGTGTATTTTTCTGTGGTAGGGGAACTGCATTTTTGTTTGAATATTCAATGAATGGTATTTGAAAAAAGACAAGTCACTACTCTGAAACACATCCACCAAAATGCATCTGTTGTCTTTCAACTTACTTGCTATCATACACAGAAATTTTTGCTGTAAATAACCCAGGGTAAAATTTTTGAATCTTTCTGTGATCAGACTTAACGATAACGAATAAGATGCATGGGTCACCATTAATGAAACGATGTGTACACAATTGGCATAATCCATTGCATACGTTCATGTTTACTCTGAAATTGTAAAATAAGTATAGCTTTTGCTATTTATTATAATATTTTAATTAATTGAGCAATGGTTGCTGTTAGTGCTGATTATTGGTGACACCTATATTTAAGCATTCCTAAGGATCTGTATGGTCAGACCTTGTTTTGCACAGAAACGAAGTTTCTTCATAAATTTCTGCAAAGAATTGCTGCATAATCTGGTGCTGTCTGTCACTTTATGGTCTGTAATCCTGACATAACCACCTATTGCACCAAACATCCACATGGAGGCAGAAACTTCGATAATGTGTGTGCAGAAGGGCCAGTAACAGGGCTTCATAGATTCTCAAGTAAACCTAGACCATCCCTGCCAGGTGTTTATCTAATCTGTTCTTAAAAACATCCAATGATGGGGATTCAGCAATCTCTCCTGGAAGCCTAATCCAGTGTTTAACTATCTTGATAGTTAGAAAGTTTTTCCTAATGCCTAACCTAAATCTCCCTTGTAGCAGATTAAGCCAATGACTTCTTGTCCTAATGTAAGTGGACATGCAGAACAATTGATCACTGTTCTCTTTATAACCCTTAACATATTTCAAAACTGTTGTCATGCCCCTTCAATCTTCTTTTCTCAAGACCAAACTTACTCACCTTTCCTTTTAAGTCAAGTTTTCTAAACCTTTTATCATTTTTGCTTTTCTCCTCTGGACTTGCTCTAATTTTTTCATATCTTTCTTAAAGTGTGTCATCCAGAGCTGGGCACACTACTTTGGTTGAGGCCTCACCACTGCTGAGTAGAACAGGACATTCTCCTAAGTGTGTTATATGTGACACTCCTGCGAATACAACCCCAAATAGTATTAGCCTTTTTTACCACTGAATCACATTGTTGGCTCATACTTAAGGCTCTGTGTTTGTCACGGAAGTCATGGATTCTGTGACTCTCCCTGACCTCTGTGACTTCTGCAGCAGCTGGTGTGCCTGGCTCGGGGGCTGCCTGAGCAGCTCAGGTAACCCCGCGGGCCAGGTGCAGTGACTGCTGCTTGGGCCGTCTCCTCACCTCAGCCCCCCAGCAGCAGGAGTTTGGGTGTGGCAGGGCTCAGGGCTAGGGTGAGTGGTGCTTACCTGGAGAGGGGGGCTCCCCTCCCTCAGCTCCTAGCTCCATATGCTGCCTCTATCAGCAGCGCTGTCCCCGCAGCTCCCATTAGCCATGGTTCCCAGCCAATGGGCTCTGCAGAACCGGGGCTTGGGCAGAGTGGAGGCAAGGCAGCATGTGGAGCTCAGGAGCTGGATAGGGAGCCTACCCCGGCCCTGCCAACACCTCCCCCTGTCACCTCTCCCAGCACTCGCAATGCCCTCCCCCAGCCAACCTCCCGCCCAAAGCACCCGTGGCACCCTCCCACGTTTTAGTCAGGGGTATATAATAAAAGTCATAGGCAAGTCATGGGCTGTGAATTTTTGTTTACTGACCGCTGTGACGTTGCACTCTATATGATTTTATGAAAATATGCTAATATAACTGGAATATGCTTCATGCAAAAGGTCTCTTGTAAGGTATCATTACAAAGCTTATAATCTACTGAGTGTGATCATCCTATCTGTATAAATGTACCACTCTTGTATTTGAACCTAGAAATATGAAATACAACTCTGAGGGCCTATTGTAATTATGCAAAGTGTGGGACATTAATGGTGGTTTGGAATCTTGATGACTCCCATTAACCAGGACAACTGACTGCAGATGGCTCTGTAAATCTTCGGCTATGGCTACACTTAGCGCTGCACAGCGCTGCCGCGGGAGCGCTCCCGCAGCAGCGCTTTGAAGCGTGAGTGTGGTCTGAGCACCAGCACTGGCAGAGAGCTATCCCAGCGCTGTCCGTACTCCACCTCCCTATGGGGATTAACGTACAGCGCAGGGAGTCGTGCTCCCAGCACTGGGGCTCTGATCACACTGGCGCTTTGCAGCGCCGCAACTTGCAGCGCTGGAGGGGGTGTTTTTTCACACCCTGCTGCAGCGCTGCAAATCTGCAAGTGTAGCCATGGCCTTCCTGTATACCTGTGTGCTGGCAAGTGGCTAATGAAGTCTTACAGTGATATGTGATCATGTTACCTGAACTAGAATTCATCTTTAACCTGATGTCTTTCCATTGAAAAGGAGGGGGTGGGAACCCAGAGAGGGACAAAGGATTCCCACCTTATGCCATCATGTGGAATCCCCTAGCTACCACCTGAGCTGGAACAAGGGCTGTACCAGGGGAAATGATGGTGCCCAGACTAGGAAGGCATCCAGTCTGTGAAAGAAACGTATTGAAACATCTTTCAGCAGAGGTAGTCTTGGCACATCAGATGGCAGCTCCCAAGGGGGTTTCTGTGATCTAACTTGTCACACCTGTGACTTTTACTAAAAATACCCGTGACTAAAATGTAGTCTTACTCATATTCAGTCTGTGACCTGATAAAACCCCCAGATCATTTTCAGCAGTACTACCACCTAGCCATTTATTCCTCATTTTGTAGTTATCCATTTGATTTTTTCTTCCTATGTATAGTATTTTGTGTGACATATATGGCAATTTCCTGCAATATCCTTGGGAAACCTTTCCTGAATTAAGGTTAAGTACATTTTAAAATAAATAAATAAATAATTGGAGATATACCAATCTCCTAGAACTGGAAGGGACCTTGAAAGGTCATTGAGTCCAGCCCTCTGCCTTCACTAGCAGGACTAATTTTTGCCCCAGATCCCTGAGTGGCCCCCTCCAGGATTGAACTCTCAACCCTGGGTTTAGCAGGCCAATGCTCAAACCACTGAGCTATCCCTCCTCCCCATTTTGAGTCCATTGCATTAAATGCAATGGTTATGTATTATTGTGGACTAGGGTTGTCTGTACTTCTCTAGGGGAGAGATAGGATGTAAACCACAGGAAGCGTTAATAACTTCAGAGGAGTATACTGAACAATGGGCCAGACAAGAATGGACAATTGGGGTAGTGTCAAGTGATTTTCCTGAGGATCGCTAGGGGGAGGTGAATGCACATTTCCCCACCTCTAGTTATGCAAAAAAAAAATCAGACTTTTGAAGCTATGCTCTTCAGAGGAGCTCACTATCTACTGATTACCTGTTCCTGGAATCTGAAGAGCAATGAAAGAGTGAACTTTCCTAGCAATTCTGGTTCTGAGCTGAGGTTGTTATGAACTTGTAACCACAGAAAAACCCCTTTGTGAGGTTTGAAGGACTGTCTCCTACCAGAGTCCTTGTTGGAGTTGAGGGTGATCAGTAGTACGCTTACTGGCATGCATGCAGGTTCTTTTGTTGTTTTAATATGTTTTCTGTGTGATGCTTTCACCTTAAGAATAAATGTGCTTGCTTATAAAGGGTTATATGGTAACTTGCAACTGAAGGCAATTACGCTGTTCATAGCCTCCAAAGAGAAAACAAAGTGCAGATGCTGGTCTCATTAGGCAGTTTGGCTTGCTGGAAATCTCACTGTGCACCCCTGGTTAGGAGGAAGAGAAATATGGGTCTCTACTCAAGAGAAGTGACAGCTGAGGAGCCAGAAGCCTAGAGTGGGTTCCCTCGTGGGACCATGGAGGAGGAATACAAATGCAGTTGCCATGAACTGTGACACTTTAACTTGTCTTTATTTAACACTGTTGATTTCCAACCAATTCTTGACTTTGTCAAGGTCATTTTGAATTCTATTTCTTTCCTCCAATACCTTGTAACCTCCCCCACTTTGTGTCATCTGCAAATTTTATACGCATACTCTTCACTCCATTAGCTATTTCATTACTGAAAATATTGACTAGTGCCAGACCCCTGCAGGACCCCACCAGATACTTCCCCCCAGTTTGACAGCAAACCCTAACTACTGCCATCTCTTATGTGCCCATCCTACTTCATATTGTAAACGGTGCTTGCTTAGGGAATTGGATTTTGACTGGCTGTATGTTTTAAAATAAGTTTTTGGTCATATTAAGTGACATGTCCCCACAACCATTAAGTTGTTCTGATGTAGCTGACCCATGGACCTACCTTACTTGAAACTCTTTGCAAAAACTGCAGCCTATTTCACAAGAGATTGTGTGGGGGTGAGGGGAAGGGGTAATAGGCCAGAATTTTTTGCACCATAAAAGTTTCAAGTAAGACAGTTCCATGTCTCAGCTACATTAGAACAGCTTAATGATTGTGGGGACATAACACTTAGGGTGACCAAAGGCTTATTTTAATCACATACAGCCAAAATCCAGTTCCCTGTTCAAGCACTGTTTACAATATGGAAATGAGGCGAGGGCATAACAAGTAGCAACATGCTGTTCAAGAACAAAGCTTCAGGTCGGTGAGTGGCAGCATGGCCCAGCTCCTTCCGAACATTCAGATGATTGTGGCGATGTGTCACTTTGGGTGACCTGAGAAACAGTTTGTCATGCACAGCCAGTCGAACCCACTTCCTTATTCCATCACCACTTACACTATGGAAGCGAGTTGGGGTGCTATGCAACAGCACACTGCACAGGAACAAAGCTTTGGGGTCAGCGAGCGAGGTGCCCCAGCTCCTTCAGAACAGGCTGACTGTTGCAGGGACACACCTGTTAGGTGACCTGAGGCTTATACTGTCGCACACAGCCAGTCAACACCCAGCTTCTCACTTGATTAGTAATGAGTAATTTACATTATTCACATTCATTAGATGACATTTCTAAAAACTGACTCTTACACTGATACGTTTTAAAATAAAGTTGCCTTTTGACTAAGTTAACTAGGAACCACGAACCAGGAGCTGGGAACAGAGAACCAAGTGCAGCTCGTTGGGAGGGCGAGACAGACAAGGTGGGAGAGGGAGCGGGTTTGGCTTGGGAAGAGACAGCGAGGAAGGAGCGGGCTCCCCCTTCCTCCAGCAGCCATCTCTGCCCACGCCCGTGGCCCAGCCCCGTCCCGCACCTGTGGCCGAGGTGGGATGCAGGACGCGGAAGACGGGCGGGGGTACGGAGCCAGCAGACACAGGGGGCCCAAGCTCACCCCACCCACCTGCAGCAGGACCCTCCGCCCAGACCCACCTGGGATCCCGAGAGCGCGCAACAGAAAACCAGCAGCGCTGCTACCGCGCTGCCCATGGCAACCGCCAGGCCGGGCCTGCCGCGCCGCTTCATGGAGCCCGGACACCGTCAGCGCCGGCGCTCGGTCTCCCCCGCCCGCACCCCGGAGCCGCTGGTGGCTCACGTCAGCAGGAGGCCCCGCCCCTCAGCGTGCGCGAGCCGGGCCTGCTATGGGAGGCTCCAGGCAGAGCCACGCCTCCGACGGCTTCCTGCCCGGGAGAGTGCAGTTTTGTCACATGACAACAGGAGGCGCGTGTCAGTCACGTGACTTCGGACGCGAAGACGGTGAGGTCAGGCCTTCCGCCCAATTGATCGGCTCTGTGAGCTAAGCTCATACCCTGTTGCTCGCCTTTGGGGTTGTCCTCCTGAGTGCCTGATCGCAGGAGAACAATCTCCGGTAGTTAAGAATTTTTAAACAGTCGAGACCAGGCCTTTCGGCAGGAGGCTGGGAGCACAGTAGCCAGGGTGATGATCGCTGCAACAGAGGGACCGTTCCTCCCGGATTCAGGCATTCTACTCAGTCAACTTACTGTTGGGGTTTCTGGCGCGTGAGGGGTCCTCCGAGAGAGACAATGGACGTTGGTTGATGATGTCACTGGGGTGCGATTCCTGGGCATTGTGGACCCCAGTGGCGAGGAGGAACCTCGTCGCCGATGGTTATTGCTCGTGCAGGGCTCGCTTGCGGCGGCGGCGGCGCGGGCTGGGGCTTGGCTCTTGGCTCTGCCAGGTGCGGCGGCTTCTGTTGCTGCTGGTAACAAGGAGCCGGGAGCTTTGCAGGCGATGGGCAGCGGGGGAGCCCGGGGGCTGCCGGGCCTGAGGTCCGCGCGCTGACGGGAGCGGCAAGAGGCTGCGGCTGCTGCACAGCCCCGTGTGCCCGGCGGCACCTGAGCCAGGCGCTGCCCCGCTTCTCTCCCCCCGCCCGCCCATCCGGGGTCCCTCTCTCCCTGCTCCTCGGCTGCTCTGTTTCTTCTTCGTCCCGTTTCTCCCCCCCGTCCTCACAAAACCATGTAACTCTCCCCCCGCGCGCTTAATGTGCCAGTTCGGCGGCAAGGAGCGTTAAGCCCCGTCTCCTGCTGAGCTGGGCATTGGGCCAAGCATCTATATCGTGACTGAAATCCGCACCGCTGTCCAAAAGAGGCGCATCCCTCTGCCCTGACCCTTTTTCTTATTGAGTGTTTTAAAGGATTTTTTTCCATCTCTGTAAAGTGTCTCTTTTCGGTGCTTTTCTTCTACAATAAAAAAGACGCTTCTGCAGTAAAGAGTCTTGCCTGGATGTATTTTTTCTTTAAATAAAAATCTACATTGGATGAACAAGTAAAGATGGATAAGAAATCATTTGAGACTGTGCTTGATGAAATTAGAAAGGTAACTTATCTTTTTACATGTTTGGTTTAATTGTGTAAATGCAAAACTCCTTGCTGGAGTAACGTTGGTTAAACACTGTTTGCCTTAATTGTTGTTCCTTCTGGAAGGCGGTAAAAATCAAATTATTGCCCGCTCTTCAAAGAGCAGAATGATATGCTGATAAGACATACTAGTTTTTGCTGAATGTAAACCACATTTAGTCTAGTTGAGACTCATCTTGTGTGGCACATTTGTTTCCATCTGCATGCTTCATGACAGAGAGATTATATCTCATGAGATTGTGTTGAAACTTGACTAATTCTTAAAAGGTTAAAAATATAACTATCGTAGATTTTTTTTTTTTAAAAGTGGATTTAACCTTTCTTCATTTGCAGACTCCTAAAAAATTTCAAATGGAGGTGGAAATCTTAGTCTGCAGATCTCTAGGGGTCTGTGGACTACATGTTGAAAACCACTGTTGTATGTTGACAGCCTTTTGTGGACCTCTCAGATATAGTCAGCAGACCCCTGAGCTCAGTGCCACAGGTTGAAAATCACTGTTTTAAGTTACTTTGTTCTGGATTTGTAAGTAGTATATATTATATTGTATCGTTAAAGCAAGAGGGTGAAAGACAGCAGAGCTGCATTATATTTCTTGCTGTTCTAGAGTTCCTGTGCAGTGTCTATCTAGTTACTTAGGCCTTGTCTACACTGTAGGGGGGGAAATCGATCTAAGTTATGAAACTTCAGCTATGTGACTAACATAGATGAAGTTGATGTACTTAGATCTACTTACCGTGGTGCCCACACTACTCTATGTCGATGGAAGACGCTGTCCCGTTGACTCCTCTTGCGCTTCTCGTTTAGGTGGAGTACAGGAGTCGACGGGAGAGCAATTTAGTGGAGCTTCACTAGACCCGCTAAATCGACCACCGATGGATCGATTGCCACATGTGGATCCCCCGGGAAGTGTAGACAAGCCCTCAGTCTTTACATAGAATGAGACATGCTATGGGACTTAGTTCATTCATGTCTATAAAGTGCTGTGAGATTCTTAGGTGAAAGGTTTTATGGAAGTTCAACATATTATAAAGGTTTCAATATTAATGCGATATTGTGCATTTTGTGGTGGTTTTTTTTTTTTTTTTTTTAAAGCATATGTAATCCCTCCCTGACTTTTGGTCACACATGAACAAGTTTTCCAATGCTTTTCATTCACTCAGAAAACAGAGACTAAATGACAGGCATTTTAATATTAAACTGGATCATGCTCTATCAAAACATTTATGTTTAATACTGGTGAACTTTAAATTGTTTAAGTGGACTAGCCTGTTCTATAGCTTGCATTCTCATCCCAGATGTGATGAAGATTTAAGGAACACCAAAATAACCCATTTATTTTAGGTATATTTTAAATTTGCATCACTTTCTTCCTTGATCAGATTTAAGGAATATGTTTATAAAGTTTTATATTAAGCTAAAAATTCATGGGATAGAAGATAGTTGGAAAGTTAAATACTGCTACTATTATATGTGGAATTTAACTTAACACTGACATGTATTTGTCTTTATATGTAATACATCTTATTTTTATCTATTTCCCACATTTTATCTTTTAAATATACATTTGTACCTCATAGGTGTTCAGTTTAGAATTGAGTTGTTTTTAAAGTGGCAGCAACATCCAGTTTCATGTTTAAATACAGTTTTTGATTGCAAGTAAAATTAATTCAGTATCTTAAAAGAGCACCCCTAAAAGTTAATCATACGTTGAATTAATTTGTTATCCCATTAGTGAAAGGCCCTGCCTAAACTGGTATTTTTATTATTTTTTTTGTTAATCTTGAAACGACAATTCTTTTAGAGGATATAATGCTTTGAAAAATAAAATTTTACCTAGAGCTAGTGACATATTATGAGTATGAGGCTAAATCTTCCCCAGTAAATATTTTTGATCAATGGTAGTAGAAGAAATTCATTAAAAGTCCAATTTTAAAAATAGCTTGCTAGTTGATTAAATTAAATGTGAGTCTCTAATCTTTAAAAGTAGGTTAAAACATTCACTTGTCTGACAAACCGCTAGCCTGAAATGTTCTACTGGAATTTTCTGCTGAGCTAACTGCTGCTGATCTAGTTGCTTAACTTTGCCTCCATTTCCTAATCTGTCAAATGGGATTAACATGTCCCAACATTAGCTTTGTTGTGAATCAACTAATTATTTGTAAGTGATTTCAGATCCTAGTACTGAAGGCATGGTAGAAGTAGTGAAGTGGTATATATGTATATGAGAGAGTAAGTATTCAGGGTCAACTTGAAATCTAGTCAACTTTTAAAAATGTATTGAAAGTATCAGACACTGTGTGTCTCCCTGAATTCACATGTAAATTTTTGCAATTTTATTTTATTATTTTAAAAATATATTCTCTCTGCTTTTCATTATGTGAAAGGTTCATGCCAATGAAAGGAAACCTCAGATTCCTGTAGTGTTTTAGGTTTCTTATGCTACTTGTAACAATAGTAATTTTTTTTGGTCAGTATTAATTTTTCACATAGCCTCCCATTAAATAAAATTCAGTTTTCTGAGTTATATTTTAGAGATACCAACTGCTTTTTGGTTTAACTTAAAATACCTTTAAATACAAGTTTTATCATGCTATTGTTACTCAAACTGTTAGCAATTTAGCTCTGAACATGTGAATGAAGGAAAGGTTACCCCTGTCTCTTGTAAGTACTGTACCTACAATCCAAGTCCCTTTCTAGTAAATTATTGATGAGTAGGCCCATTGACTGACTAGAACCACTTGTGTAAAAATTTTAAGAACAGCTCTGTACCACAATGACAAATAATTCTTGTATCCTTTTATTATGAAACTGCAAATAAATAATTTAAAATGTGATCTGTAATTGAACAGCAACCTATTTTGGCACAAATATCACTTCATTCTTCTCCTGAATATATCCTTTCAATTTCTTTTGTTTTCAAGGGGAGTTACCAATGTGCAGCATTTACTGCTAGTCTAAAGCTGTAACAATATCACTGATATTTTTTTCTTTTTCCCAAAGAGTTGTGGCTTTAGAATGCTACTTGAGACCATACATAAGTATGCTGGCTTCCAAGTGCTGGGGTGTAATTAAGGAAACAGTCTAATGCTTGAGCTGTATCTTGAGCAACTTATTCCTAACTGGAAAAGAACTTGAGCAACTGTGAGATGTGTCTGAGGCTGTGGTCTTGGCTACACTGGCGCTTTACAGCGCTGCAACTTTCTCGCTCAGGGGTGTGAAAAACACCCCCCTGAGCGCAGCAAGTTACAGCGCTGTAAAGCGCCAGTGTAAACAGTGCCCCAGCGCTGGGAGCACGGCAGCGCTTTGGAGTTTCGAGTGTAGCCAAGCCCTCAGTCTACACTACAGCAGCTACAGTGGTGCAGCTGCGCCGTTGTAGCACTTCTGGTGAAGATGCTCTAAGCTGGTCATCTTAATAACGCCAGCCTCCGTGAAAGGCAGTAGCTATGTAGGCAGGAGAAGTTCTCCTGCCAGCATAGCACTGTCCATACCAGTGCTAAGGTCAGTATAACTTATATCGGGCAGGGGTGTGGATTATTCACACTGCTGAGCGATGTAAATTATACTGAAGTAATTTGTAGTACAGACATAACCTGAACCTCTACCTGCAATCTGTGAAAACACAAACTGATGTATTGTTCCTTATGAAACTGTTCAGTCTTTTTAAAGAAGCGATCCTAGTCATTGGCTCCCATGACACCAGGCATCATCTTTATGCTGATGACCTGTAGATATAGCTTCGCCACTATCACCTTTCCGCCAATCATATCTCTCTCCTTGGATGCCTTGTCATTTCCAATTGAATATGCCCAAAACAGAAGTTCCTCATCACTGTCAGCGACATGCTCACCATTTCTCAGGCCTATAATCTTGTGACTGTTTGACTTCTGCTCTCTTGCATATTAAGGCCATATCTGAATCCTCTTGCTGCTGCCTTTTCAGAACCTTAAAGTTTCATTCTATTCTTTTCCATCCCTGCAGCCAAACCTTTTTGTTCAGAATCCCATCACTGATCTCTGGAACACACGTATTTGATCCGATAACTCTTACCTTTGAATCCCTCCATTGGTCCCCTGTCTGCTATTGCATTAAACTTAGGCATCTGGTCACCTCCTGTAAATCTCTGCATAACTTTGCTCCTCTGTCAAGTTTCATGTTGCCCATCTCCGCTCTGATAGTACTCTCAGCCTTGTTGACCCATTTGTCTTATTACACAACCATTTCCCTGCCTTCTTCCACACAGCCCCCTATCCATATGAACCACTTCTGCTGTGCTACTTATGGTGACTGCTGACCTCTCTTTCTTTGTCAGTCTGTTTCTGTCCTGAGACTAAAGTCTTTCAAGCACAGACCTTTTTTTACTGGTTGTAAAGCACCTAGGATACAGTGGGTTCTACTGTAAATAAAAACAAAGTTTTGGGAGCAAGTTCAGAACTGTATTTGAATAAAAATATGAAACAAGATTTTTCAGATGTGTGGATGTGTAATATTTTGAAATTTTATGTGATCTTCCTAGATATTTGGACATAGTATAAGTAAATAAAACTCTCCTAGAATCTTAACAACAAAAAAAAGAGATACTGGTATCATTCTAAGGCCTGCAACCCATTTCACTTCCTTCAAACATACCACATGTTATGATGATGTCTTGATTTCTGGAAATAACTTTTTAAATGGAAGCAGAGGAATAGGAATGCAGGAGTTCAGTAAGAATGAGGTTATTTATCCTCAACTTTGTGTAGAGATGAAATTTGTTTGTAAATAGCTTGATCATACTAGAGTGGTATGGTGCAGAGAGAGAGAGCACTTGTTCATTTGCATTTATTGTTGTAGTCCCTAGAGGCCTGAACTGGAGGTCAGGGGAGGAGGCTATGCACTGTACACAAAGAGATGGTTCCTTTCCTTTCTACCTTTTCTTTTAACTTCTAGAGGGGATAAAGCCAGCGTGATTACTTTTGTTATGGTTAAGCTGGGTTTAACAACTTGATTGTTGAGTTTCACAACAGAATGAACAGTTATGTTTGCTAGGTAGCAATGCACTGAAATAATATTGCCTCTAGTTTTGAAGATCTTGCCATGGGCCATAAGCTTAGACATCTAACAGATACCATGGTATCAAAAAACATCTGATATAAAAATGAGTGCAGTTTCTTTGTGCGAGGCCTAAAGATAGCATAACTTACCACAGGATTGTCTACCCCAGGTTGCGACACCCTCATGCAATGACGATCACTGAATATGTTTTTAGTTTTGGACTGTTGGAGTAGTTAGAACACCCTTTGCTCATACATGACCCCAAGACCTGGCCTAATTATTATAACTGCTCTTGTGTAGTGATTTTTCACCTGCAAATCTCAAAGTATCTTATAAAGGAGGTAATTATCATCCCCATTTTATAGATGGGCAAACAGTCACAGAAGGGTGAAGTGATTTGTCCAAGGTCTTACAGCAGGTCAGTGGCAGAAAGGGGAATAGAACCAATCTCCTAAGTACCAGTCCAGTTCCCTAACCAGTGTGCCACCCTGCTTCCCTATGTTTTGTATAAGTGTGTATTAAACGTGTAACAGGAGAATACTGACAAGATCACAGCATTCTCTAGAGCTAACTTTCATGACCATAATTTTAGTTACCACCTTTATATTTCTAGCAGCCTGTCCCCAAGAAATGCCCAGAGTGAGTGGCTCTAGATCAGGGATCGGCAGCCTTTGGCACATGGTCTGCCAGGGTAAGCACCCTAGCGGGCTGGGCCAGGCCAGTTTGTTTACCTGCTGCATCTGCAGGTTTGGCCGATTGCGGCTCCCACTGGCCACAGTTCACCGCTCCAGGCCAATGGGGGCAACAGGAAGCGTTGGCCAGCAGATCCCTTGGCCCGCACTGCTTCTCGCAGCCCCCATTGGCCTGGAGTGGCGAACCGCGGCCAGTGAGAGCTGCGATCGGCCGAACCTGCGGACACAGCAGGTAAACAAACCGGCCCAGCCTGTCAGGGTGCTTTCCCTGGCGGGCCGCATGCCAAAGGTTGCTGATCCCTGCTCTAGATTCTTTATAAAAGTAACTAAAGCAAGATATACAACTAAAATGCCTTAAATAGGAATATATATAATCTGCAGTTTGAAGTAATTAACTGCCATCTCTCGGTTTCAAGAGCCATTAGCGAGTTAATATTAAAGCCAGTGTATCTAAAGCTTGAAAGGAGGATCACTATGGTATTCTTCCAGTCTGAACCTAAACAGAGATATGGTGAACTTCTTAAAAGAGAAACTAACAAAGTAAAAGAGATATTAAGTCTCCTTCTGCTTGAAAATATTCACCAAATTGTTCAAGGACTATTTTATGGTATAGAAATCTTTCAGTATAATTGATGCAAATTTTTGTGAGATTAGATATGTTTTTCTCCTGAATACATTTGTCTTGCAGATAGTGTTTTAATTGTTCTTTTGTCAGCTAAATGCCTTTCTTTGTCTTTTAGGCTGTGTTGACTGAATACAAATTAAAAGCTATAGAATATGTGCATGGATACTTCTCTAGTGAACAGGTAATATTCTACATACTGCTATGTATTTGTGGAAAATGTAAAATTCAGGATTTGATCTATACAATCATGTACATAGACAATTCCTCCTACTATGCAAAGCCAGATCAGATTTCACTAGTTGCCTTTCTACTAATTTAGGAGATTTGTGACAGATTCTTTGTTGCACCAATTTTAATTTGGAGTAACGTAATAATGGGGTCCGGATTGTACCAATTAATAGAGATCAGATTTTGGCTCTTAGCATGTGGGAGGGAAATATCTGTAGTTAACTATCATAGAATTCAGAACCTTAATGATGATGGGATATTTTGAACCTGTCTTTATCTTCTAAGCTTATAAGTAAAGATTGTTACTTTGGTGCCAAGTAAGATAATGTTATGGGATTTTTTTGTATATGTTTATAAATTTGGATGCTACTCTTTTTGAAATTAAATGATTATAATCTTCTCTAATGCGTCTTTTTTAAAAGTCTATAATACTTTACCATATGTGATATTTGATCAGGTATTTATGTATATAAAACAAGAATATATAATGTGTTTGTTTAAAATAATTACCTAATAATCTACCTTGCTACCCAGTGGGATTTTAAAGGGTTAGATGAAAGGAAAAAAACACACTGGACAAGAATATAAGAACGACCTTACTGGGTCAGACCAAAGGTCCATCTAGCCTGGTATCCTGTCTTCCGGCAGTGGCCAATGCCAGGTGCCCCAGAGAGAATGAACAGAACAGGTGATCATCAAATGATCCATTCCCTGTTGTCCATTCCCAGCTTCTGGCAAACAGAGGCTAGGGACACCATCTCTGCCCTTCTTGGCTAATGGCTGATACTGTTGTGTAATAACACCTGATCAAATATTGCCTGTATATGCACACAGTGCTTAGCAAAATCCCACCACACTCAACGAGTAGAATGGCAGCATAGATATTTAACATTGTTAGCAGAACACGTGTATATATAAGAGGTGAACTGTAGGTTTTTCTGTTTCAGATTGTTGAATTACTGAGATACTTTTCTTGGGCTGAACCACAACTAAAGGCAATGAAGGCTTTACAACATGTATGTTTTCATGGAGCAATCCTTAGAAGTGTCTCCGCCTGTTTCCTCTGGTTTTAATTTCCATAACCACAACTGTATTCTCATCGCATGGGCATAGTTTATAATCTGTGTGCTTTCCTCTTCACCGCTTTCTCTTATGATGGCATTATGCTGTGTTGCTTCTCTTACTCTTTGCTTCTGTCGGGAGTATCTTGATTGTACCCTTTCTGCACCATATATCTCAGGGAATAATCTAGTTCTTGGTAATTATGACTAATTTAAACGTTTTGCAGTAGCATACAGTTTACCAGAATTGGGGCTCTATTATGTATTCAGCACTTAGCACATAAGAATACTGTTCCCCAGAGAGCGTAAGATGATTGTTTATTAAAATTCCTGATAATGAAGATTTTAAAGTTACATACTGTACTAAAAATAAGAATCCTGTCTTATTTTTTATTTTCCCTACTTGTGTTGTCAGAAAATGGTAGCTGTTCCAGCATCAAAAGTGGTTAATATCCTTAACTGCTTCACCTTTAGTAAAGACAAGCTTGTTGCTCTAGAACTCTTAGCTTCGTAAGTATCTCTTTTATGTGTTGTATTTACTTTATTGAGATGTTACTGTTTTTACTCATGTCTGAATATGTCAAACAAAGGACAGTTTCAGAGGAACCACTTTGGACAATTAAGGCAAAACACCTACTTGCTTTAAAATGATTTGGTGCTCATGATTGGAAAAAGTAATAGCTGTAGCTTGTAATAATGGAGATAGGCGTTGCCAAACTTCCTAAGTTCATCTGTCCTGAACTGCAATACCCCTGCTACCAGATTAAAAACTGACTGTTGTGCCAAAGTTAATGATGTATTCAAAAGCCTTTTAGGCTATGTCTACATTGCATGTCGCTGGCAGCAGCATGTAGGGCGGTGTGTAGCTACAGGCTTCAGTGAAAGGCTCTGGCAGGTGGGGCAGCAGCAGGGAAATGCCCCAGCAGCTCCCCGCTGCCAAAGCCTTTTCCCACTGCCTGAGCGTTTCCTGCTGCGGGAAAGACTCTGGCAGCCGGACACTGCACCCCTAAAACTAGCAGTATAGAGGGGGGAGGCATTTCTTGGGCGTGTACCTGTTGTGGTTGCTGAGAGATGGCAGGCCTAAGCCCACTCAAAGCCAAAGGCTTGCTCCCTCAACCGGAGGAAAGGGGCTATTGAACCCAGGCCACAATTAAATACTGAGGACAACAAATGGTGGAAAAAAGAGACAGGAGTGAATCTTAAAGGTTAAAGATCAAGGATCCAGAGGAGGATCCCGAGCAGAGAATCCCCAGCAATGCCCATCGCTCCTCAAAGGTGTCTGAGGAGTCAGTGGACACCACCCAGAGGAACTCTGCCCAGTGTTGGGCAAGGAACCAGATAGAGGTCCCACAGTAGCAGAGCACCTGCGGTCCAGCTTCCTCCTCCTGGTGTGATGGTTGGTCATCTTGGCCAGCACCCAAGGGAGGTTGATGAGGAGGTCTCATGAAGTTGTGGGGCTGCAGCTAGGATGTGCTAGGATAAACAAGTGAGGGGGAAAGTGCAGCTAGTGCCTCAGTAAGAGGTTCTGGAGGAACTGGAAGAGGGACTGCAGCCTGATGCACTCTACGTTAAATGTGTTGGGAGTTTGTAAATAATGCCAAAACATGCCAGTACTTACGGCTCCATGGAGGAGCTGCCAACTAATATTCCCAGGGTGAGGAACCACCGAGGTTCCTCACCCGCCTCTGGTGTCAGCAGGTCCCGGAACTTGGTGTCGGGGCAGGACACAAGGGCAAGGAAGTGGATGGTATGAAGCATGTGTACAGATGTTTTCTGGGTGCAGTTCAGAGACAGACCAGCTGGATGTCATTCAGCCTATTAAAGTGTCTTGTTGAGATGGCCAGAGGGGCGTGGGCAGGGGCCTGATAATAACTTCTAGAGGGCCAGGGTGAGAGGTGGGCCAAGAGCACCCTCGGCAGGACCCGCTCAAGAAAAGAGAAGCAGGAGACTTTGGATGTGTAGAGAGTCATGTAGGGTACAGACCGTGTGGATTCAGATATGTCTTTACTCTAGACACTGAAGCACCGCTTAGATGACTACACTACTGTTTATACCCATGCTACTGGGGGGCATGTAGCTTATCTCCATAAGGAGTGTGTAGTGCAGATGTACACTTAGGAATTTGGCAGAGCCTATCAAACTCATTTCCACTTACTGAACTATGCCAAAACTTGAGTTCAGGTGGGTTAAAACTGTGTATTCGGGTTCCCCTGACACCTCTTCCACTTGGTTCTCCAAGAATTCAGTCTGACTCAGATACCTTTATTTGGCACATGGCAAAGCTATGCTGAGTTGATCGGACTTAAGCATGGGGGTTGGTATAGGGCAGTGGTTCTCAAACTTTTGTATTGGTGACCCTTTTCACATAGTAAGCCCCTGAGTGTGACGACCCCCCCCCCAATAAATTAAAAACACTTTTTTAATGTATTTAGCACCATTTTAAATGCTGGAGATAAAGCACGGTTTGGGGTGGACCCTAGCTTGCGACCCCCCCATGTAATAACCTCACGATCCCCTGAGGGGTCCCGACCCCCAGTTTGAGAACCCCTGGTATAGGGCATACGACACATCCAAAGTTACACAGAAAACCTCTTCCTTTATATGCATTTACACATTACATTGCATATACTATCAATTGTATCACACGTTTTGGGATTGGCTTAGTCTCATTGTAGGAACCAATCCCTGTACATCATTCACTGTACATGTAGGACTATACTTTACCTCATTTTATGTTCTGGCATTATATTATCCATTGTTGTCTTGTCCATTGTAAATGGTTCCCTGGGTATTCTCCTCCTAATCTTATCTAGTATAGATATTCTGTTTCCAGTCAGCAGATTCTAATCCTCTCTCCCAAGGGATGAGGCCTCACCCATGTCCAACAACTTATATCAGGCCATTCCTACACAGGGTATTATTAGCTCACTGTCATCTATTCAATACCCAACGCCTTCTGCATTTTAAAAGCTTCCTAAGTATTTATTTACACTTGGCAAATAATTCACATTTTTAAAAGTATTTAAATACCTATTTAAATAGGCCTGTTCAGTTGCTAGGTCAGAACAGTTTTTAAAAGCTTTCCATGTAAACATCCATTTGGGATTATTGATGGAACACAACTGCTCCAGGATCTGTCTATAACATAAATCTATATTTGGGGACTCTCGTACTGTGGTTCACAGTGTTAAAACCTATTTGAGGACTTCTTAGTCTGTAAATTCTTGACATGAGCATCTGTTAAAACAGAATACTAACACCATAAAAAATATACTAAGTTCATGTTATGGCTGTGGTACAAACTAACAAAACAGAAAAAAAGTTAAAGTTGATCCGCTTTTATTTTACACCATTGTGCTTATGTGTGGCTAACAGCTTTGATCAGTACCCTGATGATCCCTTTTACACCACATTTTCCTCTATCAAGAAATCTATTTTAATGGAAAGTAACTATAATCATAGTTGTTCTTTGCTATTAGTGCTCCCTGCTGCTAGTCTGGAACATCTGTGACAGCAGTGTGGCTGCTGCTACCAAGATCATTAGGCAAAACGGTGACACCAGGTATTGGAATGCCTGCTGCACTTCGAAATGTTAGTTGTTTGGTATATTTCTTTATTTAAATTTTGATGTGACATTTGGAGTGTTTCATCACCACTCCACAGCATGGAGGTAACTGCCAAGAGCCTGTTCTTTTTGATCCTGTAGGAATCTGTCACCAGGCCACCAGATGGTGGAGAGCAGGAGCCTGTGCCAAGCCTGGTAGCTGCAGCCTTGCTGCTGTGATAAGAATTGTGCATTAGTCGGAGTGAGAGCTGCTAATGTGAACTATGACAATAAACTTAGGTTTTACTCATCCTTTCAACGTGGCTGTTTTGGCCACTCAGAAACTCAAGTTTGTATTTTCCTGTGTATTGTATTAATTTACAAATAATTGAGACCCTATTTCAAGACATAAGCATTGGTGGCATATGTAAGACTGAATTCATTTCTTGACTTGTAAGAGGGAGAAATCAAGCACTGCAAAGGTTTAATAATAGTTTGTGCACAGACTAATATATTACTGAGAACTGTTTGAATAAAATAATGCACAATTCAAAAATGATTAGTATATAATATTCTAGGAATGTCACTCTGTGCATCACTGTGAAGCCTAAAATGTCTGGTTAGATAATGTAAAGTCGTGGAAGCAGCTACAAGCACGGTCGAGAGCTCTTTTGGTTCAGAATATCACCAGGTTGATCCATCACCGGGTTTTATGATCTGTTACCATCCAATTTTTAACTTCTCAGCCATTTTCTCCTTTTTACACACACGCTCCACTATGCCTGTGCAGTTGCATGGGCTTTCAGCTGCTAGTTCCTGATAGTGTGTGTGTGTGATAGGTATAAGAAATGACAGTAACTGTTCAACCGTTTCCTTTATAGCAACATTGTTGATGCTCAGAATTACCGCCTTATTGAGGACCTGTTCAGGATTAACATGTCAGAGAAGAAAAGATGCAGGAGAATTCTTGAGCAGGTATTAGAAGATGTTCGCTGATATTGTGTTATTTCCATCCATATCGTCACTGCAGGATCAGGGCCCATATAATTAATAGCTAATGGAAACTGTTGGTTGACCATCTGAAGGAAGTGAGTCTGTGAAGGAGGAGAGCAAATAATTGGTGGTTGTAAGAGAAGAGGAAGACTTTTTCACACAAGGGTTGTGTAGGAAAAAAGCCATGATAATGATAGAGGTGACTAGGGTCACAGTCCTACTTTCTTTAAAGTCATTCTGAGTCCTGCCATTGACTTCACTAGGAGCAGAATTGGGCCCAAAGGAGCCATCAAAACAAGGTGGGACTGGATAGAGCATATAGCATGCAGTGAATAGGGGAGGAGTAGATGGAAGGAAGAACTAACATACAGGGTAAGCAAAGCTATGGAGAGCTTTGAATCTGGATTTCCATGTAGGTATATTCATTATTAATGAAGGCTCAATATCACAATTCGTATCCTTTTAAAAGTGCTGAATTTCAGACACTAAATAATGCAATACTATCTGAATTTGTAGAGTTTTATTGCTACTTTCTTTGGTTATGTTGCAGGCTTCCAAAGGAGGTTGTAAAGCCCCTCATGCTATGATATCTTCCTGTGGCATGATTCCTGGAAACCCTTATCCCAAGGGGAAACCAAGCCGGATAAATGGAATTTTCCCAGTATGTGAAGTCTACTTACGTTCTTCAAAAGTGCTTTTGATTTAGGATGTACTGTAGTATACCTGAACTGCTGTTCATTCAAATGAAAGGAGGACAACTTGGCATGAGTGGAATTAAAAGCAATAACTTTTTGTCATATATTGCCCAGTAACCATTCATAGTGAACAATTAAAAAGAACTCAGATTTCTTTCCTTCAGAGTTCTATGTACGACATCCTTTTATTCAAGAAATAGATAGGAAAACTTGTACCACAAACATGCTATACAGAATCATGGAAACTAAAGGTGTAAAAGGCTTATTAGTAGAGTGATGAACTTTCTGACATAATATGGGATTGGTCTCTGCAATATATTTACTAGTCTCAGTTCAGTTTTAAATGTCCTATGCTAAAAATGTTGTCTGTGAACTCCTTATAGCTTGTCTTTCTGGTGGGGAGGACCCCAGAATTGAATGCAGAATTCCAGGTGTAGCAAAAACTGTGACTATTTAATATACTTCTGCATACAAAAGCCTAGTGTTATAATGCAGCCTAATTCAAACTTTCTTAATTGTGATGCAACAAATCCAGAACACAGTTCTGGAATTTGGAATGTGTGATTAATTGAGAGTATCAGAATAGCTGTGAATTTGAATATTATTCAGAATAAGACTGAGGTGAAAATCTTTATCTCTGCTTTCTCCTATTTATTTCTAAATAAAATGCTTAATAACCGATGGGCTTTATGTCTTAGGGAACACCTATCAAAAAGGAGACTGAAGAATGTACTAACGAAGGGAAGGGAATTGCAGCCCGTATACTTGGACCATCCAAACCAGTACGTCTTAAGCCTTATGATTTTTTTTCCTTATGAAATGCTGTCATATCACTAGAAAATAAAAAGACTGGAAGAGAGTATGAGGAAGCTGCATCTCTACTGTCTTGTCATTAAGTATTGATGGCTTTACTTAAGCTTCTTAACTGTAATAAGAATGCTGTGCAGTGTTCCAGTATTTCTATAATTTTATTCACTATAAAGAAATAAATTCTGCAGTGGCTTCCATTCACTACAATATGCATGCATTCTAGGACACAATATCAACTAGGCTAGTAAGAAAAGCCAAGCTGGTTCCTGTAGTTCCATCATGACCTGGTCTAGAAGTTTTACCAGTCATTCTGGCTTTGCTTCATGAGCTGTGAGGCTTTTCCACATCAAAATCTAATACACAACTCCTGAAATAAGGTGCTTTATGAGGAAATTTATTCTGTGGCAACACATCTGAATTTCTGATTTAAAAATAAAACTTTTTTTTTAAACAAATAGACAGCAAAGTACTGAATCTGACGTTTTCAGTGTGAGTTGAGAAGTATTGCAGAAACGTATGACTGGGAAACACATGAAAGCAGAAGTTCTAATCTAGTGGCTGTATTTTTAATTTTATTTATTTTAAGGACTGGATAATTTTTATGGTCATAGTTTACATTTGTGGTTGTGCAAATTAAGAGAAGGGAAACAGAATCCAATGCTTTAGGGCATGAAAGCTGCATGGATCAGGAAAGACTTTCCTTTTGTCCTCTCCTATTGCTATGTTACACAAGTATGTTGTTACAACACAGTATTTCACCTTCTTTAGAAGCATTCAAGTATTGGCAGCTTTAGAGACAGGGTAGCAAACATAATGAGTCAGCAATGTGATTTGATACAGCAAATTCTCTTTCCCAAGATAAGTAACAATGACCTGTACAGTATCTAAGCATCTAAATGCTATATTTTTTTGTGGAGAAACATATTACTTAATGCTTTTTCACTTTTTTTAATGTAGGCCCCAGCAACGTACAACCCACACAAACCTGTTCCATACCCCATCCCACCATGCCGGCCACATGCAACTATTGCACCAAGTAAGGCTTCTTTATGTTTTAGCTTGATCCTATTATTTGATCTATTTGTTTTCTTTTAAAAAGGTTCTAGTGTGGTGATACGTTTCTGACCATAGTTCCTTTTTACTTGACTGTGCTCCCTATGTGTAATCTGGGTCCTAGCTCTAACTTCTCCTGTTATCACTGTAGAGCCAATATGATGAGTGTATTGGCTTCTTTTCTGGCTTGTGCATCATTCAGAGAACTGTCAATGCCGTTCTGATCATAGAATCTCTTATTACTGGAGATGGCATGCATTTCAGAAAAGATGAGGATAACTATGGGGTTCTTAGAATTCAATTGAATATAAATATTCGACTTCTGTATCATAAAAGCCAATACAGAGTTTGTTATTGGGAAGCTGGCCGTGTTCTTTGAATCTTGCCATGAAAAAGATATGCTGTCCCCTTTAGGGAACGTTTGCAAAGCCAGTGCAAAGCCAACAGACTTGGGCTCATGCTACCCCACTCAATATAGCTGTGTAGACTGCTTTTAAATTGCAGCTTGGGCTAGAACTTGGGCTCTGAAGCCCGCTTCCTTCTCTGGGCTTCAGAGCATGAGCTCCAGCCTGAGCCACAACATTTACAAGCTATTTGTAGTGTGGTAGCACGAGCCCTGTGAGTCTGAGTCTGTCACCCTGCATTCAGAGGCTCGCTGCTCCAGGCTGTGTAGACATATCCTTAAAGGCAAAGACCACATTGTCAAGCAGAAGTGAGTTTATTTCAGTTGCTTTAAGCTCCTTTCATCAAATGCTACACTGCATTAAGAAACTGCATTGTAATTAGTTAGTAAATAAAGTGAACTGAGCCTTGCTTCACGTGACTGTTTTTAAGCCATGAGCAAAACTTATGTTTAAGGTGTTTTGGTATATATCAGTGGGAAGTGTTTGTCCCCTTGTTATACCAATATAATAAAAACCAGCAGGATCTTATTAAGAGGGATAAGGCAAAGATGCCACATTTATTGTAAATATAATAATAAAGCAAAAGGCAAAAGTAAACAACGTTGTTTGACTAATTCCTATTACTACTTATTGCTTATACACACTCTCTCTCTCTCTCTCAGTTAAGTTCTGTATAGGTGTTATAGTTACCAGCCTAGAAGTTGCTCATGCCAAGTTACTGGCCAGGTATCTTGGTCATGAGGATGGAGCCGAGTATGTGTCAGATGCACCTGATGCTCCTGGAGGCTGGCAGCAGAACCAGAGACTCAAAGTCCTCAGTCTTTGGAGTTCATTCTTATAGGAATTAATTCCTATGTTAGTCTATGGGAACTGTTTCATCCTGCTGTTGCTGACTCAATCAGCAGATGGCACATTCCTGGTGGCTTTACACCAGTGGTCCCCAACCATTTTGGCTGGCGGGTGCCAGCCGAAGGACCACTGCGGCGGTGGAGCACCCGCCGAAATGCTGCTGAATTTCGGCGGCATTTTGGCGGCGACGCCTCTCGATGACGTCGCTTGCCGTCAACAAGCGGCATCAGCGAGAGGCGTCACTGCCAAAATTCGGGAGCGATGCCTCTCGATGACATCACTTGTCGGCGACAAGCGTCGTCATTGAGAGGCGTCCTCGCCAAAATGCTGCTGTGGCATTTCGGCGGGTGCTCTCCCGGGGGCCAGGACGCGGGCACATTAAGATGCCCCCGCGGGCGCCATGGCACCTGCGGGCACTGCATTGGGGACGTCTGCTTTACACTGTCCAAAGTTTGTGTTTTTCATCCTTTCAGGTGATGGGGTGGATCCCAGTTTACCCTCCGGGGGTTGTCTGGTGGTCCACTTGACACATTCTTCCACCGATGGATACTCCCTTTCTAGGCTGGCACCTCCCTAACCATTCATGCACCTCAAGCATTCATCAACATACATTCCATATCTTAACCATATTTTAATTTACTATCTCCACCACTTTCGGGGTGTGTGTTAATTCATATGAGACTCCCGGCCCTGTAATCACACAGGGTGGGGGTCTGTTTGTTTACATTGTATCAGTTACAGCTTAAGGCTAGCATAGTGTTTACATCAAGAACAAAGTCAATTAACTTGTTTGTAAGTTTTACATAGTAATAGAGTATCTTTCACAGGACAGATACAATCAATATTTTCTGCGGACAGGAGCTTACAAGTTTTAACAGAAGAACTAAAAGATTTTTGTACTTGGTGAAACTGGGGGGTCCCTGTCACTTGGGGGAATCACTGTTAGTACCTTCTTTAATATCCCTACACCCTCAGTGAATGTAAACTGCTCCTTAGATTTTTGCCATAAACAGTCATGCAAGGAGTTTTAATACCTGTAGCATGAATGAAAAGTGCGCATATCGGAAGTTACTTGATGTGCAAAAGCTCCTTTCCCTGTTTTGAGTGGTGTTGATAGTGCTGTCTGTATCTTATATATGTGAATTTGTGTATATGTTTTTCACACCCTTTGTGGGGGTCTGGATACATATTTTTATATAAGCTCTGTCCCTCTTCACTGCAGTAACTAAGCGCTAAAACAATACAACAGCGTGTGTCAGTTACTATACATTATAGGAAAATAAGGAAGCTATTTTAATGATAGGAAACATTTACTATACCTAATCTATCAAAATGACCTGCTATTCCAGTTTAGTACCTTATCCTTTAAAGAGATGTTGAAGGACGACGGTTCCAAAGTATGACATTTACCTAGAAAGGACTCTCTCATGTAAATCTCCTTGCCAGTGTTGGTGGGTTTTTTATTATCAACCCTCCAAAAACAAGGTTTGTCACAGCTTTGGGGTGGGAGTTGTTAGGGTGGGAACAACAACAATAAATACTGTGACCCACATATGCATTTCGTATCACTTCCTTTCTCCCATCTCTTTTCTTGTAAGACAGCATGGAATTGAAAGGGGCAAGAATTTTGCTCTCCCAGATTGCTTTAGAGAGCAAGAAATCCATTTATCTCAGTCTTCCGTTGACACTATCTTATGAGCCATCAGAGAGCTGCCCTAACTAAAACTTACATTGGAACACATGCCTCTCATCCTATGCAGCCTGGAGGGTTAAGTGGCTTTGCTTTAACTAATAAGGGAACATTTTAGAGCCTTGAAAGTATCCTTTTAACAGAATAATACTGACTAGTCCACTCTTAAATCATCTGTTTGTATTTATTGACTTTTGTTTGATGCATATGTGCGGTGTTTGGTGTTTTTTTAGGTGCTTACAACAATGCCGGTCTAGTTCCAATGGCCAGTGTCCTAGCACCAAGCTTACCAGCTCCTCCACCATATACCCCTAATCAAGTGGGATCAGGTAAAGCATGTGTGTCTGTATAAATGTTGGCATAAACAAATGTTTTTAAATGTGAGTATGGATAACTTATTTCTGAACTTGTTCTGCCCTTAAATAACTGTTGTTCTCTACATAGAAAACGAAGACCTTTCCAATCAGGCAAAACCTTCCCAAAATCATCAAGGTAAAGTGCAGCTCTTCAGGGAAAATCTGCTGTATTTTGATGCAATTTAATGCATTCCTTTGAGAAAGTTGTAAATTATTTTTAAACCTCAAGATTTTTAATTTAATCTGAATGAACATTCATATTTTGTATTTTTAATTGTGTGCCTATTTGTCCAGATAATATAGCAAACAACTAAGGCAAAATACTCTTAGAAATGCAGTGCATGGAAATTCATTATTAGCAACTGTTTTTCAGTTGCTGAAAAAATTGCTTTTTGCCTAATCTGGGGCCTGATCAAGTAGGATTTTTGTGTATGTAAGTAACAGTGGGAGATTTGAATGCACAACCACCAAATTTTGCTGATCGCACAATATGTTCACAGCTTGTAACTTGTTTAAATCCAGTGTGTGGGGAAGGTTTTATTGCTGCTACTTGTGCCATTCCTATTATGTGGCAGAAACTAAAAACAAAATAACTTGAACTTTTTTCCAGCTGAATTTGTCTTCTGTTATGCACACAAGCAAGTAACCAAAACAAAGTAAAATGGGCATGTTAAAGGAGCTAACATTAAAAATTCCAGGAAAATGTTCTCTGTCTGTTTTGTCTCCATCCTCTGTGCCCAGGTGTAGTTGCTCAGGAATTTTGCTACTTAAAGACACACTTAGTTATACGCTTATGACAGATACACAGGTAAATCAATACAATTAAAAGGACAACATCCTCATTGAAAACCAGAATACCAACAACAATCCTTGGCTATCTTGAACCTAAATTTCTCTGATACCAACTTTAATGGGTCAGAGCCAAGAAGTGTGATCATTAGTTAATTCTAGGGTTGTCGATTAATTGAAGTTAACTCACGTGATTAACTAAAAAATAATAATAATAATCGTGATTAAAAAAATTAATCGTGATTAATCTCATTGTTAAACAATAGAATACCAATTGAAATTTATTAAATATTTTGGATGTTATTCTACATTTTCATATACTGTATTCTGTGTTGTAATTGAAATCAAAGTATATATTATTTTTTATTACAAATATTTGCACTGTAAAAATGACAAACAAAATAAATTTTTCAATTCACTTCATACACATACCATAGTGCAATATCTTTGTCTTGAAAGTGCAACTTACAAATGTACATTTTTATTTTTTTTTGGTTACATAACTGCATTCAAAAACAAAACAATGTAAAACTTCAGAGCCTACAAGTCCACTCAGTCCTACTTCTTGTTCAGCCAATCGCTAAGACAAACAAGTTTGTTTACATTTACAGGAGATAATGCTCCCCTCTTCTTATTTACAATGTCACCAGAAAGTGAGAACAGGCATTTGCATGACACTTTTGTAGTCGGCATTGCAATTTATTTCCTTGCCAGATATGCTAAACGTTCGTATGCCCCTTCATGCTTCGACCATCATTCCAGAGGACATGCTTCCATGCTGATGACGCTCATTAAAAAAATAATGTGTTAATTAAATTTGTGACTGAACTCCTTGGGGGAGAATTATATGTCCTCTTCTCTGTTTTACCTGCATTCTGCCTTATATTTCACGTTTCGGATGATGACCCAACACACGTTGTTCATTTTAAGAACATTTTCACTGCAAATTTGACAAAATGCGAAGAAGGTACCAATGTGATATTTCTAAAGATAGCTACAGCACTCGACCCAAGGTTTAAGAATCTGAAGAACCTTCCAAAATCTGAGAGGGACGAGGTGTGGAGCATGGTTTCAGAAGTCTTAAAAGACCAACACTCCAATGTGGAAACTACAGAACCTGAACCACCAAAAAAGAAAACCAACCTTCTGTGCACTGCTTTAGATTGTTATTGAGCAGAACCCGTCATCAGCATGGAGACACGTCCCCTGGAATGGTGGTTCAAGCATGAAAGGACATATGAATCTTTAGTGCATCTGGCATGTAAATATCTTGCGACACCAGCTACAACAGCGCCATGAGAATGCCTGTTCTCACTTTCATTTGACATTGTAAACAAGAAGTGGGCAGCATTATCTCCTGCAAATGTAAACAAACTTGTTTGTCAGAGCGATTGCCTGAACAAGAAGTAGGACTGAGTGGACTTGCAGGATCTAAACTTTTACATTGTTTTATTTTTGAATGCAGTTTTTTTGTACCTAATTCTACATTTGTAAGTTCAACTTTCATGATAAAGAGATTGCACTACAGTACTCATATTAGGTAAATTGAAAAATACTATTTTTGTTTTTACAGTGCAAATATGTCTAATCAAAAACAAATATAAAGTGACCACTGTACACTTTGTATTCTGTGTTGTAATTGAAATCAATATATTTGAAAATGTAGAAAACATCCAAAAATATTTAAATAATTGGTGGTCTATTATTGTTTAACCGTGCAATTAATCACAATTAATTTTTTTAATTGCTTGACAGCCCTAGTTAATTCTTCAATTTGGAGTTCAGGATGAGATTGTGGAAAGAGAGTCCAGGACATGGGGCACAGATCTTGGTTTTGTAGAAAAGGACGGAAGTGAACCTTTTTCATTTTGTTTGCAAATATCTAAGATGTTTAAGTTTCAGAATATTAAGAGTATTTGCCTGTATCAATTTAAACAGTATCCGAAGATCTTAAGGCTGAGTTTTCAGTGGTGGAAAACTTAAGGTTTTAAAGGGAGGAGAGGTAAATTTAGGATATAACATGGAGTTAAAGAAGCAGTGAGTTTTGCCTCCTGGGTCAGTGTTCTGTTGATGGTTAAACAGAAAATGTTAATTTCTAAACAAAATATAAATGTTGGTTTTTAAGGGAAACGACCAGTGATTATAACGTGCCTTATTTCTAATCCACAATGGAGCAAGGAAATTGTATTAAAAGTAATGGGAACAAAGAACACGATAGCATTTATAGGGAGAGCAAGGTGTTATAAAAATGCTATAGAAGTGACTAGAATTAAAGGGCTCAATCCCTACGTCGTATTTACATAGCACTCCAAATTGGTTAAAACACAGTTTAGCACAAATTTTGGGGTGTTGAGGTCAAATAGTTCTTACTTATGAAAATGCCCACATTGAAGGTGATGGAGCTACTCACATTTAGTAAGAGTTTCAAGACCCATAATGAGCTCTGAGACACCAGCTTTCAGACATAGATTTAGTGTCCTCTCTCCATTTAATCTGGTAGTGTGCCTTCCTGCTTTGCTCCAGAAAGCGTCCCTCTTTATTTTACTTTGTAGGGTTGATATAAACTGAAATTCTTGGTGTTAGCTGTACTGCATTGGTACTTGCAGATGGGACATTTGATCCTCAGTTGGAACAAACTGTTTCTTAGAGACTTTGTTTTTATGGGCAGGTTTCATTGTTAGCTAGTACACCTGTAGCACACGTGAATCTCGTAGTGCACTTCCTCTACTGTCCAGATTGTGATATACAGAATCAAAACCAGTGAAAGAATTAAATCTACCTACCAATAAAATAAAAACTAATCTTCTCCTAAAATTATGTACTCTGCAGTTGTGGACTGGATTCCAACAAACCTCTGTAAAATCCTGGCATTCTGCCTGTTCTAGAATTAGTGTAAACCTTCATATAGAGCTCATGTGGAGAGCAAAACGGTACCAGTGCAGAATGCTCATCCTATTATGAGTGCTGCTAGCTGTTAGAGGCAGAAATTAGCTGTTTACCTGTCTTACATAGAGAGATCTCTGGGAGCGTGTTTGAAGATCTAAACTCTTTCTTGCACTAGCCCATTAAGAAGTTGTAAATGCTATTGAGTGTTTAGACATAATTGCTAGTGCATGTAATAGATAACCGTTGAAGGGAGACACATAGAAACATGTAGTCTACTTACTGTATACTGCTGGGCATGTATCGCCTATATGTAGATACCTCTATATTTTATCTTTATAGCCTTCCATGTAGATTGTGTATATACAAACATAAGTTAGTTACTGCTTGTGTATCATATTTTATAATTATATAAGATGCATTTGTGTTTAATGGAAACATTTGTGTCGGTTTCAAGTATTCTTACCAGTTTTGTTTCTTTGCAGCTTTTTCTGCACAAGCGAATCAGCTCTTTGCTCCTCATGGTTCTAATCCTTCAACACCTGCTGCTACTCCAGTCCCTACCCCATCCCCTGTCAAGGCGATAAGCCATCCATTAGCACCTGCCACTGCAGTCATCCCTGGGATGAGCATGTCTACCCCTGTGCTTCCTGTTTTCCCAGGGCAGGTCTCCTCTTCCATCCATACATCTCAGCCCTCAACCCCAACCCCATCTGTCATCAAATCCCTTTCATTGCCTGGTATTCCTGTCACATCTGTTCATAGTGCAACCTCCATCCCTATTCCTGCAGTTTTCTCTGGACTGGCTTCTATCCCTGCTGCTACGCCAGCTCCACAAGCTTCTTCCACACCATGTGCCACACCTGCCACTAATGAAGCTTTTGCATCTGCTTCTGCACCATTTGCTGGCCTCCCTTTTTCTGCAACCTCTTCAATTGCTTCAGTTAATAATCCTGCTCCATTGTCATCAGTTTTTGCTGGCCTCCCTTTGTCCTTGACCCCCACTCCTCAAGGGATATCTAGTCCCATTCCCTCTGCAATTGCTAGCTCTCCTGCCACTAGCATCTCTGGCCCACTTAGCTTGCCTAATCCAATTCTGTCAGTCTTAAAAGGATTTCTGACATCAAATGATACCTCATTAATCAGTGCTTTACCTTCTGCTGTGACAAGTGAGCTTGCCTCTTTATCTGCTCTTGCTAATCAAAGCTCTGAGCCTCCTGCCTCCTCTGTAAACAAATGTTATACTCCATCTGCCACACCTACACCTCAACGTTCTTCCACGCCAGGGCTGGCCATTTTCCCGGGTCTTCCATCTCCCTCTGTAGCCAATCCTAGTTCCACTCCCCCAGCATTGCCAACTCAGTCACCATTAACCACTTCGCAATCTGTTATACCAGTCAGCTGTGGTGCCTCTGTTGCGCTTTTGCATGGTGCGAGCCCTACTAATCCCGAGCATCAGATTTCATCAGCCCCAGCTGCCACAGGTATTCCAGTTCTGGTCAAAACTGAACCCATGAGCCCTACTCTCTCAGCCTTCAAAGGCCCTTCTCATTCGGCTGGCCCGTCTCATAGCACGCTAGGATTGTCAGCACTTGGGCGTGCATATACCTCTGCAACTTCAGTGCCAGTCAGTTTACCTAGTTCCCTTAATCCAGCATTATCAGGTCTCTCCTCTTTGAGTGCTCCCTTAAACAGCTCCACTTCTCTTGCCTCCATTTCCCTTGCCGCACATGCTTCCTCTGCTCCAGTTGCCCCAGTATTTAATGGACTTCCTCCCTTCACGTCTCTGACCAGTAACTTTGCTTTTACTGGTAACCCAGCACTTACACCACCGGTCACTGTCCCAGGGTCTTTGTTAGCCACTCCATCTACAACTGCTTCATCTGTGTCTGCTTCTCATGTGAATTCTACAGCAGCTGTTCTCTCAGGACTCACTGCTTCAGCAACAGTCTCTGCTCCACCCTTTCCGCTTAACTTGTCCAGTGCCGTCCCCTCCCTATTTTCTGTCACCCAGGGGCCTCTGGGATCATCAAACCCATCCTTCCCTGGTTTCCCTGTCTCTAACACACCCACTGTCACTCCAGCTCTCCCTTCTTTCCCTGGCCTCCAGGCATCTTCTACAGTAGCAGCAGTTGCACCGCTGCCGGCAGCTGCCACAGCCCCATCTCCGGCTCCGGTCCTGCCAGGGTTTGCCTCGGCCTTTAGCTCAAACTTCAACTCTGCACTTGTTGCACAGGCTGGGTATGTTTCTGTTTCTGAAGGAGGTTAAAATCATTTCTTTCTCAGCAAAACATGTATTTACTTTAGACATAGATGGTATTTCCAGGCACAGTTATAAAGTACTTTAATATTTTAAATGGTTACTTCAGCAGCAGATTTTCATCTGTCTTTAGAATTTAAATGAGGAAGCAAGTCTGTATTTTGCAGCTAGTGCACAGGATTCCAGTTTCTATAAGGTCCAATCCTGCAAGGTGTTGAGTGTCCTCAGCTCCCTATTGAGGGTACTTGGCATCTCCTACAACATGCTAGGTTTTTGCAAGAATGGGTCTAAAATATGTATCAATTGACATACTTAGGTAATAGCAGACAATATCCTAGCCTTTTCTGTGTCAAGAAAAACATCCAGTACTACATTTTCACCTACAAAATATTCATGCACAAGCAGGTAACTGCACACAAGATACTGGCTTGCATGCTCAAGTTGCATGTGTGTACCAGTGTCCTGGCTTGTACATGCAAACATTGTGTGGGTGGCAGCTTAGGTGTGCTGTTTGGGAAACTTAGTAACTGAGGTTTAGAAACCCTGGTGCTCTTAGCAAGATAAGAAATCTAGGATAAAATATTGTTGAAAGTGTTCCTAATGACTGCCATGTCTTGATTATTTTAGCTTGACTTCTGGGCTGCAAACCCCAGGAAATACAGTTTTCCCTGGACTCTTGTCTCTTCCTGGTATCCCTGGATTTACCCAAAGTGCCGCACAGTCTTCCCTGCAGGAATTGCAGCATAGTGCAGCAGCGCAATCAGCGCTACTACAGGTAAGCTGCATATGTCTTGATATTTCACTGCCTTAAGGCCCCACTGGAGCATTAATTGTTCAATATCAAATCTCTGCTTTTAGAAAGCACAGCTTACTTTAAAGAATTGGCTATAAGGCTGATGCAGTACACTCTGATAATCCAACATCCAGTTGTCTGAAGATAGTCCTGTCCCCAAGAGCAACAGCTATCATCAATGGCACTTCAGCTGACTTTCTCTAAAGGCTATGGATGTGTCAAATCCTTTCTTATGGGTGGCATTGTAAAAGTGGGGAGGAGGAAAGAAGGGGACAGATCTGACATGTAAAATTTGTAGTATCTTGATCTAGTGCACTGACCTGGGTTCTGTTCCTAACACTAATTTTGTGATTTTAGGCAAATCACGTAATCTGTGCTTCATTGGTTTTTACAGACGGGGAAACCGTTTGCTTTGTAAAGTCTTTAAGATCTACAGATGGAAAATGATAAGGGAACAAAGAATTACCTACAGGATTTTAAAATTATGCCCATATATATTGTACTAATAGAAGACATTGTTCTTGTTTGCATGCTTTGATCACTGAAATTACACCTCTACCTCAATATAACGTGACTTGATAAAACATGAATTCGGCTATAACGCGGTAAAGCAGTGCTCCGGGGGGCACGGGGCTGTGCACTCCGGCGGATCAAAGCAAGTTTGATATAACGCGGTTTCACTTATAACATGGTAAGATTTTTTGGCTCCCGAGGACAGCATTATATTGAGGTAGAGGTGTATAATTTAAATATAGATCATAGTTAAAAATACAATAAGGTTGTGAAGGAAGACTTAAGATTAGAAAAATAGTGAAACTCTTCTTAAAATCTCAGTCTCAAATGAAGCCATCTGGAAAACCACCCCTCTTTACCATCTCTGTGAATCAGACTGCTTTCCTAGTGTTCTGTAGTGGCTGTAGTGTAACCCTGAGTTACACCTAGAAAGGAACATAAAAGGCAATAAGAAGAGGGTTTATGAATACATCAGGAGCAAGAGAAAGACAAAGGAAAGTGTAGGTCCTCTACTTAGCAGGCAAGGAGAGCCAATAATGGACAACATCAAGAAAGTTTAGATGTTTAATGCCTATTGTGCTTCATTCTTCATTAAAAACATAAATTGTGGCTAGATACATAACAAAATTAATATTTGCAACAAGGGGTAAGGAATGCAAGCCAAAATAGGAAAAGAGCAGGTTAAAGAATATTTTGATACGTGGGATGTATTTAAATTGACAGGGCCTGATGAAATTTACCCTGAAGTACTTAAGGTAAAAACTAGCTGAAACAATCTCAGAACCATTAATGATTATCTTTGAGAACACATGAAGGATGGTTAAGACCTCAGAGGACTGGAGAAGCACAAATCTAGTACCTGTCTTTAAAATGGGGAACAAAGAGGCCCTGGGGAAATTATAGACCAGTCAGCTGAACTTGGATACGTGGAAAGATACTGGAACAAATTATTAAACAATCGGTTTTTATAAACAGGTAGAGAATAATAGGTTGTAAGGAATAGTCAGCATGGATTTGTCAAGAACATATTATTCCAAACCAACCTAATTTCCTTCTTTGACAGGGTTACTGGTCTAGTGGATGCGGGGAAGCTGTACACATGATATCTTAATTTTACTAAAGCTTTTCATACAGTCTCACATGACATTCTCAGATTCAAACTAGGGAAATGCAGTCTAGATGAAATTACTGTAAGGTGGGTGCAAAACTGGGTGAAAGACTGTACTCAAAGAAGTAGTTATCAGTGGTTTGCTGTCAAACTTGGAAGATGTCTTGGTGGAGGGGGGGGCATAGGGGTCTGTCCTGGCTCGGGCACTATTCAGTATTTTCATTAATGACTTGGGTAAGGGAGTGGAGAGTGTGCTTATAAAAATGTAGTAGAGGTGGCAAGCACTTCGGAAGACAGCATTAGAATTCAAACTAAACGTGACATATTGTCTTGAAATCAACAAGACAATAAAAACACGTGCAAAATACTGCACTTAGAATGGAAAAATCAAATGCACAACTACAAAATGGGAAATAACTGGCTAAGCAGTAGTGCTGCAGAAAAGGATCTGGGGATTATAGTGGATCCCAAATTGAATATGAATCAACAATGTGATTCAGTTGCAAAAAGGGCGAATATCATTCTAGGGTGTATTACCAGGAATATCTTATGTCAGACACAGGAGGCAATTGTCCCGCAGTATTTGGCACTGATGAGGCTTTAGCTGGACTACTGTGTCCAGTTCTGGGTATCATGCTTCAGGAGAGATAGGGACAAACTGAAGAGAGTCTAGAAGAGAGCAACAAAAATGGTAAAAGGACCTGATCTCTGAGGAAAGGCTAAAAACCCCCCAACAAACTCTGAATATTAAGTCTTGAGAAAAGAAGACCGGGAGCGGGACCCGAAAAGTCTTCAAATTATGTTAAGGGCTGCCATAAAGAGGATGGGGCTCAATTGTTCTCTGTGTCTACTGAAGGTAGAACAAATAATGGCTTAATCTGCAGCAAGGAAGATTGAGATTTAGATTTTGGGGAAGGGATAGCTCAGTGGTTTGAGCATTGGTCCCCTAAACCCAGCGTTGTGAGTTCAATCCTTGAGGGGTTGCTAAAGAACCGCCTACACTTAGATATACTTCCTTCCCGTCTCCCTCCTCTGCAGCACACCCAACATGCTTTTCTGAAACGTCTCTTGTTAAAAGTTCTGTACCACGAACAGGAAGAGTTCTCTGCATGGCCTTTTGCTTTTTTAAAAGTTCCCTCCTAACCTGCTTGTTTTCTCTTTCTTGAAGGCACATTCAGCTTCAGCTCTAGAGAACTATCCAGCTCAGCCTGATGGTTTTACTAGCTATCCCTCTGCACCAGGAACACCATTTTCACTGCAGACAAGTCTACCCCAGAGTGGATGGCAATAAATATCATCTTTTTCTTGACAAGCAAGACATATTTGAAGACTGAAGTGGTGGCTTGACAGAGCCTGATCCTGTTGCCATTAAGTCGATGGCAAAATACACATTGACTTCAATGGGGACATGATCTAGCCCAGAAATTGGGACAGAGAAGCAAGACGAGAGTGAAGAGCTTCTGGGAAACTGTTCTTGTGTCATATTACAAACAAATCCATGATTACTCTTGCTTTTAAACAATTTGGGATGTGATCCTGTGATGTGCTGAACATCCTCAACCCCCTCTGTAGCTGGGGAGCTGGGTGTTTGGTTCCTCATAGGACCAGGCCCTTTAAACACAGACTTCCTGTATAATTAGAACAATTGGCTGCCAAACAGTATGGGGAAAACGGTATTCTAAATAGTATGTGGTATTTTTCACCCATCATTCTTTTCAAATTTGTATGGTATGTGTGGTAATGTAGAAAGAACATCTAGATTGAAATTAGACACTTAAAGCTGTAGACAATCCTTAGTGTAGATGCACATCTCTCATTACCATCAGTAAGAGTTGTGTGCACAGATCAAGGTCCGTGTATGGCGCTTGGGATTTATTCTCTCCTTCATATGCATGAGTAACTCTTTATTAGTATCAGTAGTATGTCGAGGGGAGACTAGATCAGGTTCTTAAAATGCCATATGAAACATTGTTGTGGACCTGCTGCTGAACTGAATACTCCTCTGAGTCAGAACAGAAAAAAGCCAGACAGTGATGCTGTACGGTATTCTGGGATAGGAACTAGTTACTTTTTCATTGAGTAAAGTTTAGCTAGTTAGGAACACTTCTTTACAGAAATGCAAACAAGCGTTTCATTTTGCCTCCAGGATATGCTCTTTAACATCCCCCTATGTTAGTGGAAGTAATTGTATTGCACATAGACTACTTATCCATCACTGTTTGCTGCAGGCTTTTGTGAATGTTTACAGTCATGGACCAAATTCTGCTCTCACACTTATGTAACCAAAACTTGGTTATATTCCATGGAGTAGCAAGTGTATAAGTGAGTGCAGAATTTGGGCTATGGATTTTTAGCATTTTTCCCTGGAAAACGTACATGATTTTAAAGGTAATTAACTGCATTGGCTAGGAATGGCATGACACGGCCTATGGAAAGGTCTTGCTTTGTAAGTAAAATACAGTATGTGCACTCATAATAATTGTAGTACCTGTGGCAGTGTGTAACACATCATTGAATATCATCTGTTTAAGAAAAACTCTTGATCAAGTTCTAAAAGACAATAGAGATGATGATATGCAATCATGTGATTTTAAAATAAACTGTAGAAGATATACTGTAGAACAGTTCTGCACCTAGAGTTTTACTTTTTTAAAGATGGATTCTGCTGGAAGACATTGGTAATGTATTTTCTTTCAATGTGTGAATGAACTTTTTTAAAACATTAATGGGAATTCCTGTATTAGTTTTTAACACAATTTTTTAAAATAAGTTTACACTCATGGCACTAAGGCTTTAGTGACTATTTGCCTAGTAGTTTATAAAACACTTGAATAAACAATTTTTTACAAAAAAAAATCCTGAAGTTTTATCTTAGATTAATCGAAATGAGAGATCCTATGGTATAATGTAGAATTTTGTGCTGAACATAATTTAGTTACTTAAAAACAAACAGTGTGATAATACAACAAATATCCTGCTGAGTATGTCTGAATCAGACCAGTATTTAAATACATTATTTGATTCTATAATACTTTAAACTGCATGTAACTGTCAACAGCAATAAGAGTGACACAGCTGTTTTCAAATGTCTGAAATATAACGTATCAGTTTATGAAAATCTTTCAAAGCAAGACAGAACAGTTGCTGCATACACACTTTGATACTGAAGCTGGGAGAGGAGATGTCTCTTCAATGTTTTCTTCAGCTTGGGCCCAATTCTAGAGTGTCCTGAGCAGCGTCATTTTTCTTTGAGGTCATCTTGTGGGTTCAGCTGTCTTTTATCAAAACTGTAATTCATTGCACAACTATTACTGTCTAGCACTTGGTTAGTTTTCAGGAGGAGGAAGATAAGGTTTCTTGTTTGAATTCATATCTTGGAAGGTAAGCATTGTGTGCTCGTGAGGATAGATACTGTCAAACATAGAGCCTGCACCATTTTGGGGCTTAGGATATGTAGTACATGTCCAGAAACATTAATGCAATTGGCCAAATTTGGATCTAGTGTAAGTGGGTGCGACTCCATTGAAGACAGTGCAGTTGCTGTACCTGTTTCCATCAAATCCAAATTTGACCATGGTATATTATGTCATTGAGTTTGCCTGTAAAATCTCTAATCTTATAGTGCTTTACAACAAATATTAGGCATCAGATATGATACTTGCATACAAAGAAAATTTGAAAATTTGGCTGTGGTTTGTCTATAAAATATGTGATTCTGGCTACCCACTTCACTCCCCATGTAGGGAGACTCTTTCTGACCCAGCTGTATTCAAATGTGAACCACCTTAGTTAGTTCCGTTTTCCAAAGATACAGCAGATATTTAAACTCTCTGGAGATGAATTCTATAAAGCACTAGAATGTCTTGGTTCAGGCATCCAAGTGAAGGTCAAATATTGTTTTTTAGGCAAAGTAGCAGTTCACACTAGATGTACAGGCGTTCCTTTGGGAGTTAATACAAGGAAAAGCCTATTTAAAAATTATCCAGAAGAGTCAATGTCAATTTGCTTCCCATACTCTTTCCCACATCAATTACTGATTTGTGAATATTTTACCATAGAGTACTATAATCAGTATTAGATAAAGAACTTCAGTAATCTTGATTTTGTTAATGCAAGCAACAGTGATCACCAGTACAGTATATTTAGTTCCATGTTTTCAGTTTTTATTTGTTTAAAAAAAAAAATTCTGGGAATATTTCTGTGTTTATTTTCCAAACATTAAAACTGGGATGAAATCGAGTTTAAAAAAAATTAGAAACATTGGGGAAAAAAGAAACCCCAAAAAACTTTCATAATTTACACATTTTACTACAGAATAATTGAAACTTCTTTTTTTGTACAAAAGTATTTTTTGTCTCTCTCAGAGATAGTAGTTTTTCTCTAAATTGTGGTTTGCGTATGCTCACATAATTTTTTTCAACGTGGCCTCACTCATGTTGAGTCTCTTGCTGTCTTGGAGGTAGTCCAACTTTGAAAATATGCACTCTGTGTCAATAGATCCAGAGGATACGCTCAAAGCTTGCTGTGCCACTTTGCTGAAGTGGGAAGTGTCTTAATGACTGTTCCAAAAAAACTAGCACATCCAATTTCACATTGTCAGGGTTAGGCATGTAAGTAGTAAATTCCCTTTTCAGATTTGAAATTTCATCTTTAGAGGCAAATGGTTGAAACGCTCTGCTGCAAAATTCATCCTGAGGAGGGGGTGCAACATTCCAAAAACAATCTTTGTCACCAAACTTAGAGACCATGGTCCCCTCCCATTTCTCACTGAGCGTTGTGTTGAAGGTTTTGAATGCTTTTTTGGCTTACTCATGTTCCGGGGTTGGAAGGATTTCCAGAAACAGCTGTTTTTTCTTGCAGTGTTTCTCTTGCAACTTTTGTGCTCAATTCAGCTGAGATTTTGCTTGTCAGGATCTGGTAAATGTCGGTAATGGCAAACATGTTGGCAGTAGTCAGAGAAAACTCCAGTGTTTCAAAAATGAACATTACCTTTGTGTGCTGAATCTGGCGGTCATTTTGCTTTATTTGCCAGTCTCTTCAGAGTTTCTGTTTTAGAACCAACAAACTCAGGATGATCTAGGAGACGCAATAGCACAGCCCATGATTTATTTACATGATAGGCAGTGAAATACAAGCTCATCCACTGATGTGGCACAAGAAGAGTAGGTAGCTCTGCACTTGTCTCGCATTGTGTAAAACACAGCCTTCAAGTTATTCGCATGCTTGAAAACGTCCCCAAATCCAGTGATTGCAAAATGTCATTTCTTTCATTTCTTCTGTAACAGTAGCTGCTGACAGCACAACGTTAATCAGACGAGCAGGACAGGTAATACGTAGCAGCTCTGGTTTCTGATTGACTTTAATCTCCTGTGCAAACGTAGCTGTGTAGGAAGTAAAATCTGTGTTAGTTGTGGCCACATTTTCCCAAGTTAGTTGGTACATCTCAAACATATCAGTGATTGCTGCATTGACAAAACGGCTGTCAGCAGAGGGGATGAATGTCACATCAGCACAAAACAATGTGGGTTTATTTGCTTTGAAATCAAAAAATGAAAACAAGGCCAAGAATCAGACAGTCCAAAGCATTAGGAGACCTGTAAAAAATCAGACTAGACACCACATTTCCATCAATTCGTTCCATCGATTTAGATACTAAAGCATCATTTTCTTTTAGATACTTACAAGTGAGATTGTCTGCATTAGGAAGGGATTTTGCTGCTGGACAGTATTGTAACACAAAGTCACCAATAAGCTTCCGCAATTAACAGCGGTTGTCTGGCAAAACAAAGAGCACACTCAAATTCATTGACAGAATTGTGCTGTGTTCTTCATGAAAGCCTTGGTGTAAGATCCTGATATTGACTGTTTATCCTGACACTCGTTCTCTTTTTTAAGCTGCTTGTGTCGCTTGCTTTTGACATGCTCCTTTATTAGGCCAGCACGAGCACTGACCTCAATGCTGCAGTACTTGCAGCACAATGAGTCTTCTTCATGCTCATCTTTACTTCTCTTGAAAATTTCTAAGCACTGATTTTCTTGTTGGTATTCTGGCATAGATTTACATTTTCACCCCATATTTACCTTTTTAGTTTATCTATCTGTAACCACCAAGAAGTTTACCTAGGTTCCTGGGGCTCTGTGTGCTGGTACAGGCGTGTCTCATCTTACGCTGGGGTTACGTTCCGCTGTCAGTGCGTAAAGTGAAAATCGCGTATAGTCAAAATTACATTGAGTTTAATGGCGGGTGGAATCGCCTGCACTATAGGTACCATATTGAAATTATTTTTCTTTTTTTGGTTTGTTTTTTGTTGTTTTTGCTGACCACGCAAAGCTGAATTTGCGCATGTTAAATGCGCGTAAGATGAGACTCACCTGTAGTTCAGCGAGAGAGACACTGTTCCTGATAGGAAGGAAGAGCCAAGGTCAAACTCAGACTCTGCTAGATAGCCAAGATGGAGAGAATAGAGGCACTATATAGAAGAGGGGTGCCTGTTGGTTTGGAGAAGGATTGCAGGTGGTCCTGCTCAGAGGATGGGGCAGAGTGAAATGATTGGCAAGGGAAAGCCTAGGAAGAAGAGCTAGCCTGACCAATTGAGAGTGAGATGCCCTCCCCTGGGATCCCTGGAAGGGGGAGTAGCCATTTTGGGGGTAGTCTGGAGCCAGCCACAGGAAGGGCAGGACTGGGTGTGTGGGGATCCAGAAGAACCCAGCCCAGTGCAGCCAAACCCGTAAGGAGATTGACACTAAAGGAGGCATCCGAGTGAATAGGGGGCATTACATATCTTTATCTGTGGAGGCTTCATTGTTTAAATTCAGCACTACACTAAATGGACACACAGAAATAGGTGGGCAGCATCTCCTTGCGAGCCAATCACTGCGCAATATTAACGTTTGATTTTTTTTCCCAGCCTCCCCTGTATGTGTTCTGTGCTTTACTCTATAGAACTGCTGCAGTCTCAGAGCTGCAGGACACAACAGTCACGTAAAGCATTTGTGTTTAACAAAAAGAAGTACCCCCTCCCCCAAAATACTGACTGGATTGATAAATGGGTGTAAATCAGTAAAAACTGAAAAGGCAGAACACTAAATATATTTCAACTTAAAGTTTCAATATTCAATATTTCAATTTGCTTAACGCTCCAGCACTGTGTTTCAGAAACCTTGTTGGCATCAAGGAACAGCATGTTCTTGGGCAGCCGCCGCAGTGAACCACGGAGGCTCTACCCACTGTTGGAGAATAAGAGTTTTTACTTTTTGGTTGGGTACAGCAAAGTTAGATATTTTATTTTGTTTAGCAGCTACAGCAGGGAGAGAGTGCACTAGGACATAGGGTTTGTGGGTTTTTTAGACAGGTTTTTTAACAGGTAAATAATTATAGCAAGCAATTATATTTTTGTTACAACAATAAGCAACAGCTGCATTTTGTTTATACATAGGTTATTTTGATTTTTTTTATTTAAGAGACTTTAGTCTACATTTCGTATTATTTACACAAGGTCGAAACAACTTTTTATACAGTTCTTTTTTACTTGCCTTACACAATTTTTGCTTTTACAAATTTTGCGTTATTAGAGTTACAGTTAACCTAACTCTTGCTAACAGAGACTGTCATGCATTAAGATCCCCTACAAATCCCTGTCAGTTTTTTCTCTACTTCCACACTACACTCTGGTGTGTAGCTACACGTGCCAGGGAAAGGCTCTAGCAGTGGGGAGGCAGCAGGGAAAGGCTCCCCACTGCGGAGCCTTCCCTGACTGTAGGAGTCTGTCACTGCAGCGGGGAAAGGCTCTGCCAGCTGCCAGAGCCTTTCCCTGCCCAGGGGTGAAAGTAACTTAAAGGACTTACCAGTAAGTGGGGGTGTGGCCTCAACCAGAAGCGGCAGAGCCTTTCAAGATTTAAAGGCCCTGGGGCTCCGGCTGTGGCTCAGGGTGAATTAAAGAGCCTGGGGCTCTGGCCGCTGCGGAGCTCCGGGCCCTTTAAATCACCATGGGAGTCCTGCTGCCGCTACCCCGGGGTGGCAGGGCTCGTGCGTGGATTTAAAGGGCCCGGTGCTCCTGCCACAGCGGGGAGCCCCAGGCCCTTTAAATTGCCTCCAGAGCCCTGATGCCACTGGGGTAGCAGTGCAGGCCGAGGGATGTGCTGACCGCCCTTACCGCAGCCCCCACTGGCCTGGGATGGCAAACCACAGCCAGTGGGAGCTGCGATCGTCCGAATCTGCGGACACGGTAGGTAAACAAACTGGCCTGGCCTGCCAGGGGCTTTCCCGGGTGGCCCATGTGCCAAAGGTTGCCGATCCCTGTAGACTTTGTCCTACAGTGCCTCTATGCTTTGTTCTCAATGTTCTGTAATACTTATAAGGGAAGAATGCTAGCATGTATGTTGTTGGCATGTTGGGGCATCACTCAAAGAGGGCATAGTTAAGATTGCCTTGCAGGAGCGGCGTGTACCTTTACCTTTGTATTTCCTGGTTTTCAGATGCTTACACGTAACTAAAGCTGATATTCCGGAAAGGCACAAAGCCCCATTAAGCAATCTTATAGTTGCATTAACAAAGGTTTTGGGCAATTAATTTCCTGGTTCTTTTAAAAATAATTTCTCAGCACCTGCATGTTCCACAGTCCTGATCTCCCCCCTTCACTACCTCTCTCTCCTAGACAAGGATTAAACCAGCCATAGAAGGCACTGGAAGCATGTTAGGCTCTTCAGTGTCCCTGTGTCATTGCTATGTCTCCCATCTACATCCACAACCGCTCAGCTCTGACTGCCTCCTTCCCTCCCCATACTTTTCTGCACTGAGCTGACCTCCCCTTTTCCCTAGATCAGTGGTCCCCAACCTTTTTGTGGCCAGTAGCACATTCATGTTTTCAGAAGAGTGTGGCAGGCGCCAGCAATTTTTCAAGGCTTATTTTGTATTTGTACATTAAATAATATGAAAAACATATTTAATATTACATAATATATGAATCCATAAGATAAAAAGGGTAATTTTACATGTTAAAGGTATTAATTAAATTATTTGTCAATTACTCTTTCACCTTAGCATGTGAATTTGCTCTTTTTTATCTACCTGTAAGAAAAATTAAGGAGTTTTGACAAAATAAATATCATAAATAGTTTTCATCTTATGTATTTTAAAAAAGTAAAACATTGTTGAACTGCTGGTCCAAATATATTTATTATTCTTACTTTAACATAGAATGAAGCCTGAAGCCCTGGAGTTCTCTGTCCCCGGCAGGTGCGGGGCCGTGGTTCCTCTTCGGCTTAAGCTGCAGCCCTGCGCCTGCCGGGGACCAAGAACACCGGTGTCTGCAGCCCCAGAGAAGCCAGAGAGAAGCCGCAGCCCCGTGCCTGTCAGGGACAGAGAATGCCAGTGCCCGTAGCCTGCAACCCTGGAGTTCTGTCCCCAGTAGGCACGGAGCCCCGGCTTCTCTCCCCTGCTGGACACTAGGCGGACCCCGCACCTGCCGGGGACAAAGAACACCAGTGCCCGCAGCCCCGGAGAAGCCGGAGAGAAGCCCGCAGTCCCAGAGTTCTGTCCCCAGCAGAGGTGGGGTCCCGGCTTCTTTCCCCTGCTGGGCACTAGGCAGGCCCCACGCCTGCCAGGGACAGAGAATGCTGGCGCCCGCAGCCCCGGCGTTCTCTGTCCCCAGCAGGCGCAGGTCTGCAGCTTCTCTCCAGCTTAAGCCGCAGTCCCGCGCCTGCCAGGACCGAGAACACCGGCCCCCGCAGTTCTCTGTCCCTGGCAGGCGCGCGGCTTCTCTCTCCTGCTGGGCACTAGGAGGGCGCACATAAATGCCCCAGTGGGCACCATGGTGCCCCTGGGCACCCCGTTGGGGACCACTGCCCTAGATGGAGCAGCATTGGGGGAAAGGGACTCTTCCCCACTGCAGGAGGCAACATGGGGCAGGAGGAGAGTTCTGGGTCCCTTCCCCTAATCAGGGAGCAGTGGATGGGAGGGAAGCCTCTAAGCCACCTCCCGGGGCCTGGTAAGGTGTAGCCAAGATGAAAAACTGTAGAAGAGTTTGTTGAGGAGGGCACAGATGGCTCCATATCCTTTTCTCCACGAAGTACCTCACTGGTGGGGAAGGTGCCCAATTTTCCCTATCATAGCTCTGCTCTCTCAGCACTTCCTAGCTCCCCCACTAATAAACACCTCCATCCTGATTACCCCTAATTTGACCACTAGCTCTACCCATGAGGCATAGTAAAGGTTAAGACTATGTGAGCCAACGTGGGTTTTAGCACATTTAGAATAATCATCTCTTAAACAGCAAGTGACGCTCATAACTGCTGCTCCACTCCAATACCCACCCAAGCAAAATGATGTTCATAGTTTATGTATTTCACGCTTTTTGGGGGTTCCCACTATTATCACCTTTAAAAATATGTAATGATTTCAGATGCTTTCTCCCAAAGAAACTGGGCAGGAAACTGTAAAACAAACTCAATCTCTGACTGCCCAAAGTGAAATACAGCAACACTCTTTCAGGGAAAAGAAAAATACCAGCTGCTTAGTCATCTTCCAAGGGACATATTTATGATCCCCATCAGGGTTTCTCAATAGGCAGCAGGGAGCAATTATTATTACTGTTATGTTTTAATAGGTTTACATAACTATCAACCATGTAAAAGACTGTGCAGATATTGTTTCTAATTAACAGCATTATTTTTGGTAAAATCAGAAAAAAATAACATTTTCTGGGACACTGTTACTTGTGCGGTGTCTGCTCCAGGAACATGCAACGCAGGAAGCATGAACCTACTTTTCTGCCACCACCCGCCCTTCCACCCCAAGCATGTGCTGCATGGCTTCTGCGGGCTGGGGTGGGAGGCAGATTTGGTGCAGCTGTGCATGTGACTGGCTGACTTCCCATTTGAAAGGCCACCAGGTGGCAGCAAAGAGAAGGGACTGAGGAGCAGTCAAATTGCCCAACTTTTGCCCCAAGTCACCTGCTGCCTTTCAAAAGTAGCCCAGTTAGTCACAAATTCCCAACGCTGGCAACAGTCAGCTGGAGCTAAAGAGTCGAGCAGCTCAGGGTGGTATCCCGCCTCCCACTTCCTCTTCAAGGCCAGGCAGTGGGGTTAGAACCCCAGGAGGAGCAGACGTGAAGATGGAGCTGTGTGGGTTGAACAGATGAGGGAAACTGGAGTCCAGGGCCATCCCTGGGGGGGGTGTAATGCCAACAGACCCCAGTCACGGGCAGGCGGGATTTAACCGGGGACCTCTGGAGCTTCGTACATGAGCCTCTACTGCATGAGCTAAAAGCCAACTGGCTGCTAGTTAAGGCTGTAGAGCAGATGCATTTTATCTCTCTCTCTCTAAGTGGTTGCAGTGCCACTAGATGGGACGGAACATAAGACCCAGGAGGTGTGTGGGTAATATGGGGCCTGGCACACTGCTGGCCCAGGCCCTGCCCCATTCACCCCTTCCCCCAAACCTCCACCCCACCTCTTACTGGCTTCTGACCCCTCCCCCGAGCAATGCTGGGAGCCAGCAGGGCGGGATGGGGCAGGTGGGCTGGGGCCGGGTCGCTTGCTGCTGCCGGCACCAGGCCACCCACTAACCCACCAGGCTGCCCTGGACCCTGTGTCCTGAAGTGTGCCCCCCCACACACACACCCAAAGTGTGGAGCCCAGGGCAGTTGCCGTGGGCCATCTTATGAACAGGATGGATCTGCTGGAGGGATGGGATTAATTGCAGGATTGAGAACAGGCATGTGGGGCGAGAGCTCCTGGTGCCGCAGCCAAAAGTACATTACACAATACATTTGGGAGTGTGGGCAACACTAATTGGCCCACACAGGACGTGTATGCAGTGTAGTTGTAACCATATTGGTCCCGGGATATTAGCAAGACAAGGGGGATGAGGTAATATCTTTTATCAGAAATTGGTCCAATAAAAGCTATTACCTTATCACACACAGGCTGGGCAGGAGACGTTAAACACTCAAAAGCCAGCCCAAACACCACACCATCATTTTTTTAATTTTAAATCTCCTAATTTTTTTTGAGCCCCTCTCCTGAAGTTTTGGGGTTCCGTCTTATAATTTTTGAGCTCTTGGGTTTGGCAATAGTGTCAGATATCATTCCCACCGTTTGTCTTTTACTTTCAACTGGAGAACTGCTGGAAAACAACAACAAACAAATGATATTGTGATAGTTTGGGGGATCTATGTAAACTTATACGTTCCAGTTTGATTTTATGAACTCTCGCTAGATGACTGTATTTTTCAGTGTGGAGCAGAACTGCAATGCCATGGTAGGAACAGACCATGACTGAATCTGAAACAAGGCCTTCCAGGTGCCCATCACCTTTGAATATCTTTCACCTATGAGACCAAGGAGTTTGCTAAAAAAGAGGGTGGGAATGGGAGGACAAGGTTAAAGCAAGCTGGTTCTCCCAGTTTGTCTCCAGGGCTGTGATGATCTTGGGAGTCTGTCAATGTGCAATTTATTAATTGTGTTTGTGATTATGATGTCTGTATGGTTAAGACCAGATGATTATCTTTGCTGTGGTCATGCCTCATTTCCCTTGTTTTAAGGAGCCTGGGCGAGGCACCTGCGAGTTTGCCTCTGACTAAATCATCCACATCTGACCAGATCTTGCCTGAACAGAACATGGGCATGCTGCATCCTAGGTGCAGTAGCCGGCTAAGGAGGACAGTCATTCTTTATATGGCTTTAACAGCACAATGCATATGTTAATAAACTTAAAAGTTTGTTAGCATATGCATTGTGCTGTTACATTGGTCAGGAGTCCTCAAGAGGGGAGGGGTGGGAAGGATCAGGGTTGGGGGTGGGACAGAAGGTGTTTAAACAGTGTTTTTGATTCTGTTTCTCCCCATTGGTCTGAATTATCCATGACATTCTTACTGCATCACATCAAGTCCAAATAATTAGAGGAATGCCTCTGCTTGCACTGACCAGAGGATGTTTGGATTCCAATGTCAGCCCAGTTCTGCAGCCTGACAGGTATCAGGTGTTGTCCCCAGTATACACAGAATTCTTCTTTGCAGCCAAACTAGTCTAACATGCATTTTGCTAACTGGAGCAGCAAAACAAAGAAAACAAATGCCTCATTTTCCATCTTTGTGAGTGAGGGAACTATAAGTGAAGGTTATAACGCTGGCCACTCATAGGATCATAGAATCAAAGAATCTCAGGGTTGGCAAGGACCTCAGGAGGTCATCTAGTCGAACCCCCTGCTCAAAGTTGGACCAATCCCCAACTAACTCATCCCAGCCAGGGCTTTGTCAAGCCTGACCATAAAAACCTCTAAGGAAGGAGATTCCACTACCTCCCTAGGTAACCCATTCCAGTGCTTCACAACCCTCCTAGTGAAAAAGTTTTTCCTAATAGCCAACCTAAACCTCCCCCACTGCAACTTGAGACCATTACTTCTTGTTCTGTCATCTGGTACCACTGAGAACAGTCAAGATCCATCCTCTTTGGAACCCCCTTTCAGGTAGTTGAAAGCAGCTATCAAATCCCACCTCATTCTTCTCTTCTGCAGACTAAATTATCCCAGTTCCCTCAGACTCTCCTCAGAAGTCATGTGCTCCAGCCCCCTAATCATTTTTATTGCCCTCCACTGGACTCTTTCCAATTTTTCCACGTCCTTCTTGTAGTGTGGGGCCCAAAACTGGACACAGTACTCCAGATGAGGCCTCACCAATGTTGAATAAAGGGGAATGATCACATCCCTCAATCTGCTGGCAATGCCCCTCCTTATACAGCCCAAAATGCCGTTAGCCTTCTTGGCAACAAGGGCACACTGTTGACTCATATCCAGCTTCACGTCCACTGTAACCCCTAGGTCCTTTTCTGCAGAACTGCTTCCTAGCCATTCGGTCTCCAGTCTGTAACAGTGAATGGGATTCTTCCATCCTAAGTGCAGGACTCTGCACTTGTCCTTGTTGAACCTCATCAGATTTCTTTTGGCCCAATCCTCTAATTTGTCTAGATCCCTCTGTATCCTATCCCTACCCTCTAGCATATCTACCAGTCCTCCCAGTTTAGTGTCATCTGCAAACTTGCTGAGGATACAGTACATGCCATCCTCCAGATCATTAATGAAGGTATTGAACAAAACCGGCCCCAGGACCAACTCTTGTGGCACTCCACTTGAAACCGGCTGCCAACTAGACATGGAGCCATTGATCACTACCCGTTGTGCCTGATGATCTAGCCAGCTTTCTATCCACCTTATAATCCATTCATCCAGCCCATACTTCTTTAACTTGCCAGCAAGAGTACTGTGGGAGACCGTATCAAAAGCTTTGCTAAAGTCAAGGAATAACACATCCACTGCTTTCCCCTCATCCACAGACCCAGTTCTCTCTTAGAAGTAAATTGGGTTAGTCAGGCATGACTTGCCCTTGGTGAATCCATGCTGACTGTTTCTGATCACTTTCCTCTCCTCTAAGTGCTTCAGAATTGATTCCTTGAGGACTTGCTCCATGATTTTTCCAGGGACTGAGGTGAGGCTGACTGGCTTGTAGTTCCCTGGATCCTCCTTCTTCCCTTTTTTAAAGATGGGCACCCCTGGACTTGTGTTCATCCAGCTTTTCTAAATAGTCCTGAACCACTTCTTTCTCCACAGAGGGCTGGTCACCTCCTCCCCAGGCTGTGCTGTCCAGTGAGGTAGTCTGGGACCCTGATAACCTTAAACCAGCTGCCTCAGGAATCTGTCAAGAACTTTGCTGAAAATATGTTTTTCATCTTAGCAACGGAGCTAAGACTTATCACGCATCTGCCCACCTTTATTCGAACGACCCTCCTTCTGATCTGACAGCTCAGGCATTCTCAGTTTCATCTAGAACAATTTACAAACTTGAAAACTAATTCTGTAAACTCTTAATCATTTGATCAATCCCATTGAAGATAGGGTGACCAGATGTCCCGATTTTATAGGGACACTTCCCATTTTGAGGGCTTTTTCTTATATAAGCACCTATTACCCTCCCCTATCCCGATTTTTTACACTTGCGATCTGGTCACCCTAATTGATGACAATGTGACCCTTTCTATGGTAAGAGTTTCAGGAGCCTGTTCTGATAAAAGATGTTGACTACCCACTGAAATGCAATCATAGAATATCAGGCTTGGAAGGGACCGCAGGAGGTCATCTAGTCCAACCCCCTGCTCAAAGGGGGACTAATTCCCAGACAGATTTTTGCCCCAGATCCTGAAATAGTCCCCTCAAGGATTGAACTCACAACCCTGAGTTTAGCAGGCCAATGCTCAAACCACTGAGCTATCCCTATTTGGGTACAGTACCATCATGCACTTTAGAATACAGTTCTATTTAAAATTTGTCTTTTACTAAGTTATACATATGCTGAAATGACTCCTCACCCAACTCCCATATACCACATAAACAGACTGAAATACTACATATTTTTGGGGAAAGTGAGTAGTTAAGCATGTTGATGTTTATATATACAAACACCCATTTCATCACTGTACTGGAAAATATAGCTGAACTTAATCTTCTTGGAATCTGAAGAAAGTTTAACAGCCCCAATTGTTTTCTGTGTTAGTCAGTGTGAATCTGAAAAAATTACACGCCTTCTAAGAGAAAAGAATCAGTCCACACATACTGAAAAAAAATTCCATCCAACCGGTGTTCAGAAGGGTGCTACAAGACATACATAACCTCATGAGCCGAGGGCAGAGAAGATACCCTCCCACATTATGGCCAGCAAAAACAATAACACTAAAATCTCAAATAGGGAGAGGTTCACAGATTTGCCAACCTAAAAACCTGTGTTATGCTTTAAACCACCTCAGCACATACCAGGTTTATGAATATTACAAATTTAACTGCAAAAGAACACTGAAGCCCATTAACCGGAATGTGTGCCAGGCAGTGTGCCCTCACTGACAAAAGGTGCAGTCACACCCGAAGAGCTAAAAATTAACTTTCCTCTTAAGCTAAACTGAGTCATGTCACTGGCTTCATCTCTGTTGTTACATAACAGATAAAAAAACTCCAGTGAGGGATGGTGCTGGCACATAGGGTCTCAGGTACGTGGTGTGCTTTTTCAGAATCTCTTTTGGGAATAGTCATGTAGGTGAAATAGCTGGTACTTATGATTATGCTATTTTTATGCATGTATATTCATCTTGGTATCTGAAGTTATGCATATTAGCTATGTTTACTACATGTTTGCTCCGGTGGTAATGCCTAAAGGTATTTAACCAGCACATGAAGGGACAAGTCAAATTGAATGGCCCATTAAGGAACACTTAACTCACAATGTCCCCTGGAAAATGCCTGTCTACACTTAATAGACTTTTTGTGAATGTTCTAACTAAAATATAGGTGGGGGTGATGGACATGTAACTTGCCCATGCAACGCCAAACAACATCTTCCACAGTAAGAACAGATTTCCCTTTACTTGGCACTTGGCAGAAGCTCTGGCCAATTTCCTGCTCTGGCCTCTGGACTATGAACATATATACTAATTGGGGCAATCTAACCAAAGAACTGAGGACTTTACGGTAATCTGGAGCCTTCACCCTTCATATTTTCTTGAGCCTTTGCAGATGGTCTTATGAGTTGGATATGGTACAGAGACTGTTCTAGCCTCATTGATTGCTGAGTTCTCCCTTGCAATGGACAAAGAGCAGATCTCTGCTGACTTTCTCACACGAGTCAGCAGCCTTTGCTACCTGTGGTATAAGCAACATCACCCTTGCTTGAGAGGTTTTGTTCTTTCCTCTCCAAATATCAAAGCCTGTTCCCATTGAACTCAACAGCAAAATTCCTTTTGATCTCAACGGGAACAGGCTTTGGCCCCAAGAGATCAGAAAATGTGATTTTGATCAATTGCTTATCTGTCCAGAGAGAGTTCTCCTGCCTGTTCTGCCAGGCTGGTTTTGATTGCCCCTCCTGTATGTCACGCTGAGGAAAATAATAAAATAATTTGGGCTGTAGTTCTATCAAGATGTACATGGCACACACAGTTCTATGCCTCTTCCATCAAATCCTGATGGCTCAGCATCTTTGCTTTCCTAGTGCCTGGAGGAGAGCAATACTTAGATAAAGGCAACCTGGCAGACGCTTAGTGTGGACATAAGGGAGGCACTGATAGTGTGTTAAGGGAAAGTGGGGTGATTGTCCTTCCTATCCTTCTTTCATTTAAGAAGTTTTCAGTGTGGGGTGCTGCTGGATCCTCAATGACACCTAGAAGTACAGGTGGCACCAGGGGCCCAAAGCATAATTTTACAGCTGCATCTGCTTAACAGATGCAGTTGTAAAATTTTAGACCGGTAAGGGGGGTGTTGGAGGAGATACCGGGCTGGGGGCAGGGCAGGGAGGAGTCACATGGAGGGCCACATGGGGAGGTCACATGCCCTCCTTCGTGTCCCTCCCATGAGTGCAATACCGGCAAGAAATGATTTCTACTTGCACCACTGCCTAGGTGAAAGCAGTTTTCTCCATCTTGTCTGCAGCGAGCTAGGGTTTTAAGGAGTGGAAAATCCTGAGAAGAGACTAGAGACAGCAAAGCCAGAGCAGGGGTTTAAAAACACTAAGGCTTGGTCTACACTAAGTTGACGTAAGGCAGCTTACGTCGACCTAACTCTGTAAATGTCTACACTACAACGTTGCGCTCGCCAATGTAAGTCGACACTACACCAACCTAATAACTCCATCTCCGCAAGAGGCGTAGTGCTTAGATCAATGTAGTTATGGTGATGCACAGGGCCACCCCTAGCCACAGCCCCCCCTCCCATGGCGGGGGGGAGGCTTCTGTTGGATGGGGAGGGGCTGGCTCCAGGCCTCCACAGTGGGGCAGGAGCAGGCTTGGGGGCAGGGGGGAAACCTCCTCCCAGCACATGCTGGCAGCGCGGCGCAGGTTGGGGCCGGGTCACTCCACTTCCTGCCGCCTGGTGATTGCAGGGCAGGCCCGACTCCGCACTCACGGGGTGGAGGGAAGTGGAGTGACCCAGCTCCAGCCTGCTCTGCTCTGCTCCCTCGGGCCCTGGCTCCCAGCCTTGAGGCTTGGGGGGCAGGGGGGAACTACACCCCCCCCCAGAACTCACTGGCAGTGCAGCTGGGGCAGGGGAGCAGAGCGGGCTGGGGCCGGGTCCCTCCACTTACTGCCGCCAGTGTGTGCAGGCCCGACCCCTGCTGCAGTCCTCAGGGGAGTGGGAGCGGGAGTGGGGCTGGGGTGGAGCAGAGGAGGGATGGGGCGGAGCAGGGCAGGGGCCATGGGGAAGAGGCAGAGCAGGGGCTGGAGCAGTATACAGCTGCATATCGCACCAGGAAATTTGGTGCCCCAAATTTCCTGGTACCCTACGCAGCTGCGTGCTTTGCGTATGTGTACAGACAGCCCTGGTGACACGTCTGTGTAGACACTGCATTACTTACATTGCCCATTGGCTGTCAGCCCCGCACCAGGCTCACAGCTGGAGCTCCCACTGCCCTGGGGCGGGGGGTGGTGGTGCTCACAGTGAGATTCACACTGTCAGCCCCAGGGCGGGTGGGCTCCAGCTATGAGCGTTGCATGGGGGGGGGCTCCAGCTGTGGAGGAGGGGTGCTCCAGTTGTCAGTGTCCCACACTGCTAAGTTGGTGGAAGCACTCCTGATGAGGACATGCACCACCAACAGGGCGCGTAGTGTGGACATAAACCACTGCAGTAATTACTGTGGTGGCTAAGTATGCCAACCTAAATTAGGTCAGCTTAATGCTTTAGTAAAGGCTGAGAAGTCACTTTTACAGGAACTCAGAGGGGCAGAGGGAACCTTTCTGATTGCCTGACCAGCTGTAGCTGAAGAACACGGACTGCAGGAGTTACAGTGTCAGATTCCCTGCTTTGGAGGAGAAGCCGTGTGCTGGAGGAGTGCAGTCCAACAAAGGGGACCTAGAGCCCTAAAATGACACTGAAGCAAATCCCAAAGACTGTTCAAGCACTGAGGACTCATGCAGGGAACAGCATGTAGGTGTTTTGCATACATCTCTTGCTATGTAGAATGACTGGGTTTATAAACCTTTCTGCAAAAATCTGTCTCTGTTTGTTTCATTTGTCATTTGTCCCTGAAGAGATGAACTACAAACCGTGTGCTCCTATGGAAAGGGTGTGCTTAGGCTACTGGGGAGACTGGGGGGCACACTGTTAGTCCTTTCAGAAGGGGCACTAGAGAATCTGTGCCCAGGAAGTGTGCCAGAAAGGCTGGAGCCAACTACTGTGACTGGGGCCTACTTGGGGAATCAAAGGGAGCTTAACTGCACATGGGGCCCCAATTATGGGTCCAAACCCATAGCCTGGTAAGCATCCAGCAGGGGGCATTTTGCCAGAGCTGTGACACACCCCTCACTAGGGCTTTGAAGATGGTGAGTGACTCATCTGACAGAAGGAGGATGAAACTTTATTTAAGGGCAGGCTCTGCCCCAGACACTCTCTTTCCCTCACAACCACATACACCAGCTGAGCAATTGCCAGCAAGCAGAAGGACTACTGGAGGAAGAGGGACCTACCTGCCTCACAGTGCTGGATGTGCCTTGCACAGAAGGGTGTGGACAGTTACTTAGTTGCAGAGGAACCCGCCACCAGTGTTTGTTGTTTTGAACTCTCCAGTGTAGCCAAGCCCTGAATCAAATCGCAAAGGAGTCCCAGGGCCCTATTGTGCTAGGCACTGTACAAGCACAGAAGCACAAGACAGGCCCTGCCCCATGGGGCTCATGATCTAGGTAAAGGGGTGTGTGTAAGAAGTTCTTTTGCAAAGTCTGTGTATTCTTTGCTCACATGTCCCCGAAGAGTTAAACTAAACCGTAGAGTGCCCATGAGATGGAGTTCTGAGGGATGCATGTATAAACTGCTGGGGAGACTTGGAGGGTTGGTATTGGTGGGGGGCTAGGGCAACTGGCCTGTGGGATTCCATCTCCAAAGGAAGGGGCACCTCTGAAGTGTGCCTGAGAGCCCAGATCCAGAGATGGTGCGTGGATGCCGCTCAAATCCAGTGGGTGTGGAAGCCCTTGAGATCCAAAGGTTGGGTCCAATATAGCAGCCTGGTGCCCATCCACAGGGAGTACATGTAACAGGTATTAGGCAAAATGTAATTAAATGTATTGGCAGCAATAAGGAAGCAATGAATATAGAGGGAGAAGTAAAGTGTGATGGAGAAGATAAGTCATAAAAATATAATTAATGCAACTAAGTGAGAGAAAGATAGAAAATGGCTCATTGAATTAACATACTATGACATTTTGTCCTATGTCCTCCCCTCGCCCACACACTTTGTAAATGGTTTTGTCTTTATTTTCATACTCTAATTACAGCCAATTTGATGCAGTACTGAAGCAACGAGTTTCAGGACATGTAGCAAATATACACTGACCCATATAATTCCTTGGAATGTAAGGAGTTAAAGGCTGAAAAAGTTTCCATATGATTTTACAGTCTCTCGCACAATAGGGCTTCAACTTGGTTGGCCTCTAGGTCCTACTGCAGTATAAATGTTTAATAATAATTAATATTTTTAAGGTGTCTCTCATAAGCTAACAAGAGGAGAAGGAAGATTCACTATGCTCCTTGACAGTTCACTGGCGTCCTTACATTATTATATATATTGCACTAGTACCTAGGGACCCTAAACAAAATTGTGGCCTCATTACACTGAATACAGTAAAGGCAGCTCAGGAAACAATCCCTGCCCTGGAGAGTTTACAATCCAGCTTTGACTTCTTTTCCTTTTTTGCCATGGCTTTGAAAACGGTGCCATTCATTGCTGATGTGTGTAGAAATCATGTCCAGAGACGATTCTGCAGGAAATAGAAGTGCTGGGCCAAATTCAGCCCTGGGGTAAAGTCATTGAAACCAGTGGAGTTACTCCAGAGAGGAACATGACCCATCAGACTTTGTTTTTTGTAAACATTCTTCCCTCACCTGGGTAACTAATCCCTTGAGGACTCTCTCGCAGGTGAAAGCTTGTTCTTCTGCCACTCTGCTTTTCTTCTCAGCCACTTTAACAAGCTGTGTGCCATTTGAGGGGGGTGTCTTCATTACGGCTTGTGAGGTGATCAGGATTTCTCTATAATGAGATGGATTCCGGGAGAGGCTCCCTTGGGAAAGAAAGTAAGGAGACTCTAGTTGGTAAGTATTCCTTCCATTCTTACTGCAAAATAACCCCAACAAACATGTGTGTGTGAGAGAGAGAGAGAGAGAGAAGTTAAGTGTGGGTCAAAGGCCTCAGATTGCTGGCCCTGGATTCCTCCATCTTCATGGACAGCACTTCTGCTAGCTTCCCCACTGTCCTGCCAGTATGCCTCAATGCTTATCTGGGGACTGACCCATATAGGGGATAGGCTAATTCAGAGTCCATATCCATAAAATCCTTAGCCTCTCTCCGCTACCGTGATGGTACCAAATGATGCCAGTTATGCAGGTGGTTTTGTAATGAAGGCTCCTGAGAATTGGACTGAGACAACCAACTCATTTCGCCTAGGCCATCAAGCAACTGAACAGGTAACAGCTTTCGGTCAGTGGTTCAATATGGACTGGAACTATTTACCAGTTCCATTCTTTCTAGGTTTTTCACTGCACCCATTGCCAGGGTGTCTGAGCTCTTATAGGTAAAAGACTTCATATTCCATTACATATCCCTGGAGCCATCCAACAGCCCCCTGTTTTTTTTTAAATGGATACTAATTTTGTGTGATGATTATAGGTTGGACAGACAAGCGATGCTGCTAGCATTTTGGTTTTAGCAATCAAGAGCAACATAATCCTTATGAAAAAGTCCTAAAGATTTTAATAAAGAATTATAAATGTTCTATAGGGTTTTAGACCATCTTATAGAATTCTAGGATAGGGATATAATTCTCTATGCTAGTCTATAGAGATCCATAAACCTATATAAATGGTAGTATTTTCTACTAAATCCTACAGGACTTTTCCATAAGGGAACATCTTTCTTTCTCTCCAAAACTTGTGGCCTTATATTCACTTAGTTCTGTCTCTCACAAAGTGATGGTCAAAGCACCAATAGTGCTCAGCTCTGTACAAGATCCCAAAACAAAAACAGTCCTGGTGCCAGAGGCCTGGCCCTTCAAAAGACAGACACAGAAGAGACTTCAGGCACTGGGAAACTCAGAGGAGGAAATAACGTGGAAGATTTTTTATTTTATTTGTTACTATTAACTCACTTTGGGAGGGCATCGGGTGAGGAAAGCTAGATCCACAAAGGGACATATGCATGGCCACACTGACATGCAATGCCTAACATTTAGGCACCCTGCTATCCAATGGAATCCTCAGCCCTAAGTTAGGCTCCCTATTCAATGCATGGGAAGAGTCTGACACCTAAGAATGGAATTCGTACACGCTGACTGGGGAGCGCCCGAAGCGAGCCAGTAGGAAATGCTCAGGAGAGGGGTGTGGCCTAAGCCCTGGGCCTCAAAGGGACAGTCCCGGAGTTAGGCTCAGGTCAATCCTTTGTAGCAAGAAAGACACACAGTGAGAGCACCTTCTTTCCATCCCCCATGATAGCAAGTAGCTCTGGGGTTAGGACTGTCTCCTGGGATGTGGGAGACCTGCTTTCAGATTCCTGCTCGGCTGCAGGGAGAGGAATCTGGGTCTCCCATGTCCTAGGTGATTGTCCTAACTACTGGGCTGTCAAGTGATTTTTTTTCTAGCCTAATGAAGATTTAGCTATTTACCCAAAGTGAAACAGCTTCAACAGGCGAGACTGAGGGAAACCCACATCAGAGTACCTAATACCCTAGTGGTTAGGGCACCCATGTGAGAGGTGGGAGCACTGTATTCAAATCCTGCCTCAGCAGTAATCAGCCCAGGTGAGCGGTCTAACAGCCATCACCACACCTGACTTTTGTGTGAGTCAGGCCTGCTCCAAGAACTCCTACCAGATCAGGCCCTGGCAAGATAGGGTGAGGGAACATCTAGTTTATGAATCGTACTAGGGCACTGAGCACCTTGCGGGTGTCAGGACAGAGAAGGCTTTGCACGCGCCCATCAGCAGAAACTTAGCCACCTAGGAGATGTTACCAGTGGGAACTTGGGAATTTAGGGCTCAGTTGAGTGAGAGCTTTGTGGACCTCGGTGACATGTAAATGTTGCCCATAGGCACCTAAGTAAGTCCCTAGCCCAGAGTCTTTAGGAAGGATGTGAATGACGACAGTGGCAGCATGGTGAACAGGGATACAAGTATGATATTTTAAATCAGAGTAACTTTTGAGCTAGAGAGAAAAACTCTGTTGAAACCTACAGCCTAGATGGGTATAAAAGGGGCAGGAGGAGAGGGGATGATGGCATTGTTGGAGGTGGGGAGGATGATGAAGGCCAAGAGGTACAATATGCCTGTTTTCAGCATCTGTAAAATTCTTCTGTGATTAAAACATGGCTCTGCTTCTTGAGCAATCTTTCACCCTTGGAGCTGACAGTGAGCCAATGTTGATACTAACATCTCCCATTATTTGTTCACATTGCATTTGATCATAAAAGTGAGTAGGACATTCAGCGGACGGAAGAAACATTTAGCCTCTTGCCTGTTACTTAATCTACCAGCTATAGCCTGACACTCCAGTGATGGCAAGTGAATCTGAATAGGGCAGTACGTATGGTGGAGAAGCAGCATAGACAGTGTTTTTAAGTTTTTAACACTAATCCCTGAGGGTCCTAGTCTGGCCTCAGCCATATATACCTGATCTTTTCATGGTAATTTACTCAAGAGAACTGCTCAAATCATTGGTTCCAGCAGTGGCAAGACCAAATGATATTTTTCTAGCAACCGGCCTGAACCTAAACCCTAGATTTGTGTCTTGTCTGTTACAATGGGTCAGAACAAAAGCCTGGATTCAAACGCTCCCAAATGTAGAGTATTAGTGTAAGATGCACACACAGTTCTCATGCAAAAAGCTTGAACAGAAAAGGCAGGATGTTCCAAATGTAAGCGGGGGAATGGTCCCGCTATTGTGGGGAACTTTCCTGGCTTCTGCACTACCCCGGTGAAGTGGGCTAGTGAAAGGATCTGAGTCCTCGCTCCCACTTCCTTTACCCAGAGGCCTCCCCGCCCTCGAGGACTCCCCTTCCACTCTCCTGTCTGGCAGGGTCCTCAGAACCCCAACAAGGCTGGGCCCAGGATTCCTGGGGGGCTCAACCCCCAACCCTACTGTGGTCACCTAGGACAGGGGCTAGGGTGTCCCACTCCAGGGTACTTTCTCTGCTCTGGGCATCTCCCTGACCCACTGATCATTTCTTACACAAATAAGGCCTAAAACTTGGTCCTCTTGGGCCCAAATCTCTCAACCTCTGAATGATTAAATCTGTAGCAAGGACCTCAGGACAGTGGAGCAGAGGACTGCAGAGCACAGCATTCTCTCCTCAAGTGGTGGGGAAAAAAAGATTTTAGAAGTTATACAAGGAGAAGGTTTTTACACAGGACGAAGTTTGAATCCGAAGCAGATCAAGTGAGCAGGGAAAAGACCTTAGTTCTAGTATAGGAGTCCTCATACGGGGAAGAGCAGGCCCCCACCACAGGTTGTGTTCAGCCCAGTGCGGGAGCAGGTTGTCTGGAACAGCATCTACACTCAGAGCCTGTGAACATGCCTCCCTTGTATCCTGCTCTGGGGTGCTGAGCCCCTAGCTGTCTTCCTCTCCAAGTAGTGGAGAGGCATGGAGCGAAGAGGCAGAGGAGGCAGCAACATTCAGCTTCTCGGTAGCATGCCCACAAAAATCAATTACGGCCACGCTTTCCATTGAAAAATTGATTCCTGCTGCTGGTCTTCCCCTGGGATGGCTCCCCTCCACTTCTCCTGTCCTGGTTCCTATTGCTTATGCCCCAGCTGCTCCTCTTGTGTGGGGCTTGGCTGGGCTGGATTCCTCACACCCTTCCTGTGAAAAAATCTCTGGCTTTTCCTTGCCTCGTTGCAGCTCTGCTCCTAAGTACCCCCTCCCCTGCTAAAAAAACCCTGGCACCTGGCAATTGGGGTCTCCAGGTTCTATCCCGACACAATTAATTAATAATAATAGAGCGCTGAGGAAAGGCAGCAGGACCGGAGAGTGAAAAGAACTGCCCAGAGGGATAGTCACAAATCTGCACATTTTGACAGTCACTGGTTTAAAGCTTTTCTGGCATTAGGTGAACGGGCCAGCTCTCTACAGCAGAAGTTTCAAACCTAAACTGTCCTGGGAGGCCCTGTCATTTTCCTCATGTAGAGCTTCTTTGTTGTGCCAGATGTTTTACTATGAACTCAGCAGATTGACCAGGCAACTCACAACGGTTCCTGTCTTTTCATTCTGTAGCAGATAAGAAGGAAGGGATTGGGGCCTGTGGCTGGATCCTGGTTTCCCTTTCATTCCTGTTCGTGCTTATTACCTTTCCTTTCTCCATCTGGCTGTGCTTGAAGGTAAGCTGACGGGAACTGGAGCACTGAGAGAATGGTCTATTACTACTATGTATTTCTCCAGGACAAAAGCCATTTGTACCCCATGTTATGGGACAAAGGATAGTTTTTGTAGCTAAGGTTCAAGACTGGGATGCAAGAGTTCTGTGTTCTGGTCCATGTTCATCCCCAGGCTTCCTGAATAACCTCAGACAAGTCATTTAAACTGTCTGTGCCTTCAGCTCTCACACAGGGATACTACTTCCCTACTTCACAGGGATATTGTGAGAATAAATTAATGAATGTTTCTGAGGTGCTGGGGATGAGAGACCTAGAAAAACTGATCAATATTTGAACTAACAAATACAAATGCAGGTCCACATCCTGGGCCACCCCTGGAAAAAAATAGTAGGTGCTTAGCACCCACTGGCAGCGAAGCTCCCTCCCTCACCCCTCCCGCACCTCCCGCCCACCAACGGCCCCACTAATCGGCTTCTCCCCTTCCCTCCCAGTGCCTCCTGCCCACCATGATCAGCTGTCCCGTGGTGTGCAGGAGGTGCTGGGAGGGAGGCGGAGGAGGAGCGGGGATGAGGCGCACTTGGGGGAGGGGTGGAACTGGGTGGAAAGAGGCGGGGGGGGGGCCAGGAAGAAGCGGGGCAGGGCAGAGCAGGGGTGGGGTGGGGGAGGAAGGTGTGGAGTGGGAGTGGCCCCCTTGTGCTGAGTGGGGGTTGAGCACTCCCAGGGAAAGGAAGAAGCCGGCGCCTGTGATCACATGCATAAGTATTTGCAGGATCGGGGCCTGATGTTCCACAGCAAGGGTGAGACCAAGATAAAAAATGTGTAATTATCGACACATCTTTTGCTATAATTATTTTGTCATTTCCATGTGGTCTGAAGGATAGAAGGTCAGGCAAGAGGGAAGGGTGGTGTTAGTGTTAAACTCTATTTTAAAAATATTGTCCTAGATTGTCAAAGAATACGAGCGTGCTGTTGTATTTCGGCTGGGACGTATAGTGTCTAAAAGAGCAAAGGGCCCAGGTGAGTAAATGAGGTTTTATTATGTTTTCACTGTAACCAGTTGTTCTGCATCTGAGGTTCTCTCAAGTCCTTGTTCAGAGAATGGGTGATGCAAGGAATCTGTCCAGGCCACAGTAAAAAGGCCAAAGTAATTCTTTGTCCATAAGCCTGTGCATCTGCTGCTTGTTTTCTCTATATTGCTGTTTAGAGAGGAAGTCAGCAGATCCTTAGGGTATGTCCAGACTACCTGCCGTATCGGCGGGTAGCGATTGATTTTTTGGGGATCAATATATCGCATCTCATCTAGACACGATATATCGATCCCCGAACACACTCCCGTCGACTCCAGAACTTGAGCGGCGGTAGTGGAGTCGACACGGGGAGCCGCGGACGTCGATCCCGCGCCATGAGGACCCGAGGTAAATTGATCTAAGATACTTCGACTTCAGCTACGCTATTCACGTAGCTGAAGTTGCGTATCTTAGATCGATACTGCCCCCCCACCCCAGTGTAGACCAGCCCTGAGATTTAAACCTGGCTTTATAATAGAATAAAGATCACATGAAGGGGAAGGATGATCTTGTGCTTAACACACTGGACAGAGACTTAGGAGATCTGAATTCCATTCCCCATTGTGCCACAGACTTCCTGTGTGACCTTTGGCAAGTCACTCAATCACCCTGGACTTCAGTTTGCCATCTGTAAAATGGGGATAATAATATTCCTTTCTCTCACCCTTTATCAGTCTTGTCTATTTAAAGTTGTAAGCTCTTTGAGGCAGGGACAGTCTCTTACTAAGTGTGTGTACAATGCCTAGCACAACACTTGGCATCATAGTTGGGGCCTTCAGGTGCTATTGTCATAGGAAATGATCACTAATAAGAAGAATGCTCTCTACATTATTATAACAAGTACCTTTGCACCATGCAGATGAAAAATATCAATTGGAAAAGGTACAGTGAGACGGTGCAAACGTGGAGTAGGAATGGAGGACGAACCCCCTTATCTCTCTTCCTCTGCAAAACAACCATGTGGCCCAAAAAGTGGGCAGGGTCAGGGGTTGAAGGAGGAGCCACACTATGCGGCTAGTTTCCCCTGACCCACCCTCCTGAAGAGCTAATAATCTAAACAGACAAAACTTTGAGAGGGGAAACAGAGGCACAGAAAAAGGAAGTAACTTGCCCAAGGTCACATGGCAGAGCTGAGAACAGAACGGTGTTCTTCTGACTCCCAGTCTAGTGCACTATCTACTCAACCATACTGAATTCACAGTAGTATTGGAACTCTGACATCAGCATTTCCTTCCATTTTATATATATAAAAATATGAAACCTCACTCCTTTCTCCTCATTCGGAAAAAGAAATGCTGTGGTAATGAAATATCAGTACCTTCAGATTGGGGAGGGGTGGAACTGGGATAAAGGTGTTTCAGCTTTGGCTTTTTCTTCTTCTTTTTTGCAGGTTTGATCTTGGTCCTTCCATGTACGGATGTTTTTACCAGGGTTGATCTTAGAACTGTCACCAGTAACATTCCTCTACAAGAGGTAACAACCACCAATAGTCATTTGAACTAGAAATCAAACCTAAAGCAGTTTTAGTTTTTAACATGTCAAACTAAAAAAGCAGTTTTATTGTCTCACAGCCTTTGGCAGCGGTACAGACTTAACTTCATTTGCTGTACTTGTTTACTTCCAAATGCTAGCGCCAGAATAACACTGGAACCTAATTGAGCCTACAACCCTACCAGCTCAGGTTACAGTCTTGTCACTCCTGGCAACTCAAGCAGGCTTTTCTTATTGACTTTCAGCATTCTGGGTGAGAAAAAGAGGAAAGTGAGATTAGAGCTGGAGCCCTGGGGAGGTCCAAAGATGAGAGGATGAGAGAGAGGGAAGTCAAGAGAGCTGAAATTTACCAAGCCTTCATAATTAGTCCTCTCTCTACCATCCATGGCAATCAAGCAATAAACTAGAGTGGGATCCCCAGTAATTATTTTCCCTAGTCAGAAGTAGATCTGGTAACTAACTGATTAGATTCAAAACTTATCATCATTACAAAAGCCTTCACTGAAAGTCACTTAGAAAGTTAAGGTTGTTCCAGACAAAACAATGAACAAAGACCAAATTGGTCACATTTGGTGCCTATGGATAGGTAATTTAATACATACTTAGATACCTTAACAAATCACCTTGAAGTCAAAGGAAGCTGCAGGCGCTCATCATCTCTGAAAATCAGGCCTTAATAGGGATGTAGGGCCTACTCTTTAGGCACCCAGGGTTGAAAATGTTAGCCAAAGAAGTTCATTTTTAAAAATCGTCAATGGGAAATCTCCCCCTCCCCAGAAAAAGGTTTATTTACATGTAGCTACAGTACTGTGCTTCTACTTGAAGAGCTGCTATTTTATTGTGCTTTTCTGAAGAAAGGAGAAACAAGAATCAGTAGTGATAGAGCCACAACGGTGCCGTGCTACAGATGTGAGAAAAGTTTATTTATGATATAGTGTGCTGCTAGAGATTGTTCGTAAATATTCCATCCACAATTTAAATGCCTGTGGCCTGGAGTAAATATGCTTAAGGAACCTCCTAGGTTTTAAGAACTCAAGGGTCTTATTTTATGTAGTGTCAGATTCACTGAGTCTAAACCCTGTTACCCCTTTTTAACCCAAGTGATCAGTATTCATGGGCTTGTGGGTTGTTTCCATTAGGAGGAAAAAATGATGATCGAGGCAGGTATTTCTTTGATGCAATCCTGTTTATTTACAAAAATGTACAAAGTCCTGTTTCCCTAAATACAGTAGGAATCAAACTGCAGGAAACCGTTTCTTTGCTCATAGTTTCCCACCTATTTCCATCAGCACTCTATGCAAAAGCTCCATCTCTTAGTCATTTCTCAGTGTCATACTACAAATGCTCCTCTGACTGAACATAAGAACGGCCATACTGGGTCAGACCAAAACTCCAGCTAGCCCAGTATCCTGTCTTCTGACAGTGGCCAATGCCAGGTGCTTCAGAGGGAATGAACAGAGCAGGTAATCATCAAGTGAACCATTCCCTGTTGCCCATTCCCAACTTCTTGCAAACAGAAGCTAGGGACACCACTGCATCTGGGGCTTCCTTGCTGCCTTCTTTGTGTGTTTCTATGGTACTGATCCTCCTCTCTCTCTCATACACAAACTGCATTTCATGATGCAGACCCCAAGGCAAACCTCTCAGAGTGCATGGCTCAACTCCTATTCCAGCCTTGCATGTGGCCTATATTTTTGGGTGGTGACTCCCTATTGTTTCAGCTCTGGATTCCATAAAGGAGCGTAACTGCTTCTTACTTTTATCCTGTATGAAGAGTGACTGTTCTGCCCACCAACTTCAGTGAGGTTTCCCAACCCCCAGCATAACACCCTGTTAGAAAGACTCCATAGATGGAAAGTCAGCTGGGGTGGAGGGGAAGCTGATGTAGTGAAAAGGGGAGAGGGGAGATGACATGCAGGAGGGATGAAGAGAGCCAGCTCTGAACAAGGGTAGGTCTGTACAGGAAGGAAGGTAGCCATAATACCCTGGGAACATACTTACTCAATACATCCTCACTGCAATCTCTTCTGGCAGGGCTTCTATGGAGCCCTTGGTGCAAACTAAAGATGCCTCCCAGCTATTCTGGTGGTAAGGCAGTGGTGGAAACATCACCTGTGCTCCATCAAGATGAATTGTTCACTGGGGCACAGGGGATTTACAGTTCCTTTCACCAGCGTTGGTGAATGTGGCCTGGCATGCCTACATAAAGGGACTCCTCAGACCATTTAAGAACATGTTATCTAGTTGTTGCATTTGCTTCCTGTCCTTGTGCCTATGATTTTTAAATTCCATGAACCTGCCTATGATTATTCCAAGGCAAATGCACTCAGAATCATCACAACTGGTTAACATATTACTGGGCGAGTCATTTAAATACTTTTCACAAATGTTGCTTTGGTTTAGATGGTTGCAAATCCAGGGTGATGCCACTGAAATCAATTTACTTTGATTTCTTCGAATTATAGTGGCTTCTTGTCTCACTATAGGAAACAAACATCTCCATAACATTGGGATTTGTGTGTCCTGGATGATTATCTAATCTCTGTATGTTTGTTTTTTGTAGATTCTTACAAAAGATTCTGTAACTACCCAAGTTGATGGAGTGGTCTACTATAAAATCCACAGTGCTATCTGTTCAGTGGCTAATGTCACAGATGTCCATTTAGCCACCAGCCTGCTGGCACAGACCACTTTGAGAAATGTTCTAGGCACCCAAAGCTTGTCCCAGATCCTGTCTGGCCGAGAAGAGATTGCCCACAATATCCAGGTAAATCCGCATCTAATGTTCTATTGATGGGCACAGCATTTCATTTTATGGAATATCATCTTAGAAATGAGTGGCCTTTAAAAAAAAGTGATTGTAAAATCTTTCATTATCTCCTTTCAGTTTCATACCCCACCTACTGCAAAATATGGAAGAAATATTGTAAAGATATTTCCTCAGCTCATCTGATAAAACTAGTAATCTCTTGTTAAAAAGCAAACAAGGCTCTTGGAACTTAACTTTTTGAGAAGTGAATGAGACAGTAAAGAGTCTTGAGATGGGGCTCCCTGCCACTTCTTTAGAAATGAGCAATAATGTGCGATGGTGGAGAAATCCATAGTTACTGGGATGCTTTATCTTAAACGCATGACTTTAATGTCAGAAGAGACCATCATGGCCAGCTAAAATGACCCCCTGCACATTGCAGGCCACAGAACATGGGTCGTGGGTATAAGAGGCTTGGGGAGACTAAGCCTCCCCAAACCAGGCAAGAAATGCCAGATGCGCTTGCGGTGCACCTCTCTTTGGAGGACCACTGCCACCCCTGGAAGCTCCCAAGAAGCAGCGGGGCCACCAGCGCCCAAACTGTGGCCCCATTTGTGCTCCACCCTGAGGCCCCACTCTTGCTTGGCCTCTTCCCCTTGAGACCCTACCCTCATTCCAACTCTTCCTGCCCCCACTCTTCCTCTTCCCCAAGGCTTCCCCTTGTCTGCCCATCAGTTGCTCCGCTCTGCCCCCTTTCCCCCCATCACTTACCCTTGAGGCAGGAAGGGACAGAAAGAAGTGAGCAGAGAGGGGGTGGAGAGGAGTGAGAGGCAGATATGGGGGTCTCGGAAGAGGGGGTGGAGAAGAGAGGGTGGGGGAAGACTCAGGGAAGGAGATGGAGAGGAGTGGGGGGCCACGGAGGAGGGGACTAGGGCTACCAACTTTCTAATTGCACAGATGTGAACACCTTTGCCCCCCTACCCCAAGGCCACACCCCTTCCCCGCCCCTTCTCTGAGGTCCCACCCCCACTCATGCCATCACCCTTCCTCTGTCGCTCGCTCTTCCCCCACCCTCACTCACTTTCACTGGGATGAGGCAGGGGCTTGGGGTGCAGGAGAAAGTGAGAGCTCCAGCTGGGTGTGGGCTCTGGGGTGGGGCCAGAAATGAGGGGCTCAGGGTTGAGAGGGGGCTTCGGGCTAGGGTAGGGGGTTGGGGTGTGGGATGGAGTGCGAGCTCTGGGCTGGGGGATGGCACCAAGGGGTTTGAGTGTGGAAGAGGGCTATGGGCTAGGACAGAGGATTGGGGTGTGTGAGGGGGTGAGGGCTCCAGTTTGGTCCCATTTCTATTACTCCAGTTTGCAAGGTTATCCAGACCATATTGTTTTAAAATGTGGTCCTCCTCTCTATTGGTAATACCTCCCAACTTTGTGTCATCTGAAAATTTTATTAGCTCACTCCTACTTTTTGTGCCAAGGTCAGTAATAAAAATGTTAAATAAGATTGGGCCCAAGACTGATCCCTGATGAACTCCACTAGTAACCTCCCTCCAGCCTGAGAGTCTACCTTTCAGTATGACCTGTTGTAGTCTCCCCTTTAACCAGTTCCTTATCCACCTTTCAATTCTCATATTAATCCCCATCTTCTGTAATTTAACTAATAATTTCCCATTGGAACTGTATCAAATACCTTACTGAAATCCAGGTAGAGTAGAATTTCCTGAATTTCCTTTGTCTAAAAAAACCTGTTACCTTCTGAAAGAAGGAGATCAGGTTGGTCTGGCACAATCTGCCTTTTGTAAACCATTTTGTATTATCTTAACCAGATGCTTGATTAAACTTTGGCACCACACATCTCTCATGTCATGTCAATAAAATGTATTGAATTGACCTGAACTGGATTGAACTGTTCCAATGTTTAAATCCCTCTCTCTTTACATACTCTCCCCCCCGCCCCTGCCAATCCAGGGAGTGTCACTCTGGCAGCCAAGAGAGAGTAGAGGAGAGAAAAAAGATCTTGTTTCCTCTTAGATACCAGGAAGAGAGACAGACCAAAAAAAGACAGCTCACCTCCACACCCCTTCCACCAACAGCCAGGAAAAAATGTGTGTGTGAGAAAGGTGATATGACGTGATGTTGTGTCAATGTGTAATGAGGAACAGTCAATGGTCCTGATTGTGGTAGCGCTTAGGAGCCCTAGTCATGGACCAGGATCCTATTGTGCTAGGCATTGTGATGCATCATACTGATTCTATGTATTGATGGCAAATAGTACAGTGCAATTTCAGGATGTGACTTGCACTCTTCTGAGGGTCTCTGGCTCCAGCAGACGACAGAGTGGCTTATCTGTGATGAAGGGTTGAGTGCTATTCTTTTACATGGGGGTACTTACTTTTCTATGTTCCCAGATTCTCTTGGTCCTTTATTAACAGCTCCCATTATTGAACCTGTTTCTGCAAGCACATTCCTCACATGAGGAATTTAACTCAAGGCAATGTCTGTAGGTTTGGGCCTGTAGGTCTTTAATTCTGACCACGATAAAGGTAAATGGCTTCTTTCAAAGCTGTTCCCATCAGGCAGAACTGATGCTAGAAAAATAGCACAATGACTTGCCCAAGTGCATCATCTCCCCTCCAACACGTCACAGATCCGAGAGAATATTTCACAACTAATAATTGATCTGACCTTTTTTGGCCACTTGACCTACCCCTGAAATATCCCCATGCAGATCATAATTTCCTCCCATTTATTCTTTTATTTCAATTATTCTTTTGCAATTGTTTTGGAATTCTGAGTGTAGTCGATATCTGAGCCATTTTGGTTAGTGTGATTTGTCATTTAAGTCACATAGGATAGGTTTTGATATTAATTGTCCTTTTTTTTAAAAAAAAAAGTCTATCCTCGATAATGCCACTGGTAAATGGGGAATCCAAGTAGCACGTGTGGAAATCAAAGACGTCAGGATCCCTATGGAGATGCAAAGAGCTATGGCTGCTGAAGCTGAAGCAACACGAGACGCTAGAGCTCAGGTGAGAGCCACAGTAATATTTCTGTCATTCGTATAATGTGGTACATCTATAACCTCTACATCTTTTGAAGGACAAACCTCCACATTGTTGTTTTTGCTTCAGTTGGAGGGTGGCTTTTCCTCATTGCCACCAACGTGCCTATTTCTATCACGTTTTTAGATCATAGCAGCAGAAGGAGAAAGGAATGCTTCCGAAGCACTGAAGCAGGCCTCCATGGTGCTGGTCGAGTCTCCATCAGCCCTGCAGCTGCGCTACTTGCAGACCTTGACCACGCTGGCTACTGAGAAGAATTCCACCATTGTCTTTCCTCTGCCCATGAATATGCTGCAAGGTTATTATAAACAATAATAGGACCAAACCAAATGGTGACCAAGGCTTTTTTACACTGAATTCTTTAGTTTGCAGAGTTTTACAGGGATTCAGGAAAGGCAAACCTCTGCAGCTGATCACAATTAATGTTGAAAGTACACTTTGATACCCTGCCTCAGGAATAGGGTTAACTACACAGAGACAATCACAAGTGAGAACACTGAATCTGAATGCCCCCAAATTTCTGAGGGATTCAAAATTCAGACATCCAAATGTTGTGGTTCAAACTCATCTCTAGGTAAGAAATAGAAGAGACTTTGTTAAAATGCAGATTAAACTTAAACTGAGATGCTTGCTTTTGATGTTACTTGATTTTACAGAGTCACTCAGTTAGCAGGTATGTGGTGGTTTGTCTGCTCATCAGGAGCCTGCCTCTAAAAGCTAATACAACCACTGCATGCAGTAAATAGGCCAGCTCCTGCTCTGTTACACTGGGGTAAATTTGTAGCAACTCAGCTGAAAATACCAGTGTAGTGGCGAGAAGAATGTCACCCAGAGGTATTCCTGGATCATTACTGGAACCACCAAGTAATTTGTAAGTCTATGTAGCTCCTATAGACTGGGGGCTACATCTACAAAAGGACTTAGGTGCCTATATCCAACATTTAGATGCCACAGGCCTTAAACCTCTCTCTCTCACCTAAGCCCCAGCAGGCTCCTCAAATTCGGTGGGCCCCCATCTATTTCACCTACCGGGGGCCAATCCAGTTGGCATGCACTGAGCATATTTAAATCCACACAAAATAACAATGACCACAGAGAATAGCATGGCTTTCTCATAACCTTTAGCCAGGTGGTAGGGCACTCAGGCAGGACGTGGGAGACCTGGGTTCTGTTCTCCCTCCTGACTAATGGGGAGTATGTGTTTGAACTTGGGTCTCCCATTCCTGAAGGGAATGCCCAACCATTGGCCCTAGAGAGTTATTTTCACTCTGTGTCTGTCACAATTCAGATTTAATTATTTCTACACAGCAGAACAGCTTTAGCAGGTCAGACTGAGAGACACCAGCACCACAATATCCCATAGCCCAGTGGTTAAGGAACTCTCCTGAGAGGTAGGTGACTCAATTTTGCATCACTGCTCTACAGCTAGCAGATGGGGGAATTGAACCTGGGTCTCCCACATCCTGAAGAAGTGCTCTGACCACTGGGGGTTCCCTCTTGCAAAAATCAATTTAGGCCCCTAATTCCAGGAAAGGGTTAATGTCTGAGAATCCCAAGCAGAGGGGCTTTCTGAGTGGCTCAGGGGTTTAGACCACCCCCCTCTCCTTGGGACATGCTAATGCCTGGCAGAGGTGACTCCTTGCTCAGCATGCTGGGCCCCATCCTAACGAACCCTCCCCGCTGCTGTGCATAGGGAGCCCGAGCCCCTAATTCAGTGCTACTGGGTGACACAGTACCCAAAATGCAGGCATTGCAAAGCTGAGCGCAAGTCCCTTGGTGGATCTAGCACCTCCTTCTGCTCTTGCGCAGATGTAAATTAGCAGTAACTCCATTGACTTTAATGGTTTTTTCTCAAGTGTACTGTGATCAGAGAACCAGGCATGTGGTTGGCATCATCCAAAATAATCAGCTTGTACAATAAAAGGAGGAAGGCGTATTTTCCAGTGGTTACAGCAGAAATTTCAAAAGCTGAGCCTATTTTCAGGAAAATGAACCCAGCCATGTGGGATTAAATACCTACACATTTTAATGTATGCATCTTCTCCCCGCCTCTGCACCCAGCCAGTCCTTTGTTTTCCCCATGCCCCCCATATTTGGGATACATTGATGTAGATATTTGTAATAGGAGACTTTCTGTCCTTTCACACATGGTGTGATGGGCAGCAAAATAGTCAATATTGTAAAGTATCATCACTGTCATATGAGTTAGCATCCTTTGACATTGATAGGGCAGATCACACCAAAGAGCTATTGTATCAGGTCTCTGTGAACTCTGCCACTTGATCACATTTTGAAGTGTCTCTTCGCAGCCACAGCAGCTGACTTAAAAAAAAAAAAGAGAGAGAGAGGGGAGAACAACTGAGAGGTTTCTCTGCCTGCCACCAGTGGGCTACTGCTGCTAGTGTACGTGAAAGGAATGTGGGAATTGCCAGACTGGAGCAGACCTGAGGTTCATCTAGTCTAGGATCCTGTTACTGATAGTAGCGAACACCAGATGCTTCAGAGGGAGGTATAAGGACCCTGCAGCAGGAGATTTAGCATTGCTTCCAAAACGTTGTGTTAGCATTAACAGTTAAAACTCTGGATATTCTTGTTAACAATGTAAATGGCCAATTTTTTTTTTAATCTTGCTGGGCTTTTGGCCTCAATGATATCCCGCAGCAATAGGTTTTACGGTCTAATTACATATTATGTGAAAAAGTATTTCTTTTTATCAATTTTGAATTGCCTGCCTTTTTAACTTAATGTCCCCTTGTTGTGTTATGAGACCAGGAGAACAGAAGCTCCCAATTTACCTTCTCTAACCCAGTCATTATTTTTTGTTTTCATCCTTTCCCCTCCTTTCCATTCTTGCTTCCTGAGTGATTTTCCATGCCCAATATCATTTTCATCACCCTCCTCTGAACGCCTCCACCACCTCTAATTCTGCAGTAACCTTTTTGTGATGGGCTGAGGCTGAGACAGAGAACAGCCCTATGATGTGCTTAAAATGCTCTGATTGACTGAGCTATACAGCTTGCTGTACAGACTTCAGTAACCAAGTTTCTAATTGACCAAGATGTGTTTCTTTTCTATGTATGGGTCAAACATCTACTCCCCTAACTGGCTGTCACAGATATCTGCCTCTCTGGGCATTCTGGTGCAATCATCCATTTTATTTATTTCTAAGGGCCCTATTTCCTCAGTGTCTAAGGCCTGGTTTACACTAGGAATTTACATTGGTATAGCTACATTAGTATAGCTACATCTCTCAAGAGTGTGAAAAACCCACATCCCTGAGAGATGTAGCTGTTCTGGCCTATTCACCCTCCTTCCCATGTAGGTCGTGTCTACACTACAACGGTGCAGCTGTAGCACATCTAATTATTGCCATACAAGCTAGAGTCAGACAACAAATACAGCAATTAATGGCAACTGCAACTATTGTCTGGGAACAATTTTCTCTGTCTCTGACTGGGGGACATATCCTTTAAGAAAGGTATCTTCTTGGCCATTTTTTAGGGTATGTCTCCAAAGCAACTTAGGCCCTGAGCAATGTAGTTATGCTGACCTAATCTTCTAGTGTTGACCAGGCCATAGTCTTTGTTTCAAGGAAAGATTTGTGCATTTGAAATTATAATTTAGCTGACATTTTTGCCACCCTATCCCCACACAGTAATAAATCCCATCCAGGGAGCAGGCAGTTATTCATAGAAATACACACACACAATAACAAAACAAGCTCTGTTACATGTTCCTAGACCTTTAATGCTTTATGGGCCATACCCAGCCCAGGGAAAGAGTAGCACTAACAGGTATCGGGTATGTTGTGTGACACCAAGATTCAAATGTTGCATTTGTTTATCTCATACTCATTCATAAAATCACGGAGGTCAGCACAAGCTTTTCGGCGAGTGGTGGCTTTGCATATGTTACCATCTGGAATCTCCTCTATCCAAGTTTGTGAATCGAGGAAATACTGCATCCTATGTAACAATTACAATAACAAAGGAGTTGTTAGTTAATGCTGAAAGACAGCTTTGCCTAAAATATGTGAAGAGTATAAACCCTGTGGGGTCTGATTCATCCTTGGGCTAACAACTGTAAGGTTAGTGGTGTTGCACCAGCCGTGAATCTGGCCCTAGGCCAGATGAACTTTGCTGCAAAACCTGAAACCAGGCAAACATGAAACCTGATCTGGGCTCACCAACAGGTTAGCTCAAGTTTGAACAAGCTTTGGATTAGGGCAGTCCCGGGATGATTTATGGTTTGGGGTTTAAACCAAGGTAAGTGTGGTGGACTGGGCTAAATTTCACCTTGAGTTTAGGGAGTTCTAAATTTTGTGAAGGGAAATGAAAAAAAAATCATACAAACCAGAATTGCTGAAACTCTCCAGTTCAGCAAGAGGACTTGCTAAGGTGATGCAAGGGGGTACACAGAGGAGTAACAGGATAAAATTGGAGTAAAGAAATATAGGCAGAATCTCAAGAGACATACAGTGAGAGCTATTAGGTGGTAGATGACCGGAAAGATGGTGAAAGCCATAGTGCTTTGCCTTCAGCCATTTAAAACTGGACTGGAGAAAGCACCATAGGGAATAGCCTCTAACATGATGAGAATTGCTTTGGGGCCCTATCCGAGGCCTACTGAAGACAATGGAAGCCTGTCCATTGACTTCAGTTGGCTTTGGATCAGGCTACAAGTTGTCCCAGAACTGGGCCCACAGATTTTACTCAGTCCTTCCTGAGGCAAAACCCTACTTCATGCAGTGGAAGCAGCCTTGATTTTGAGAGTTATTCTGTCCCCATATACGCAGCACAGGCTGCCCATTAGAATGGGCATTTTTGTTTCTTTTTTTAACCCCACTTTGCCAAAAGAACAACGTATTCAAATTTGTTCTCCAAACACAAACATAGTTCAAGGGGTTCTCAAGATACTGAACTCCATAAAGTTTCCCATTCCCCATTTCCTACAGTTATGATAGCGTAGCCTCAGGGCCAGATTTTCAAAAATAGCAGCGTACCTTGAGCCTCCAGCGTATGCGTGCCTGGCTCTAGGCAGGTAATTATGCATGTAAACATGCAGCTGTGCATGCAGAATAGGTAACTGGGCAGTTACCTGCTTGGGTCAAGCAGCTGCATGTTACAGTGCAATGACCATTTTACCTGTGCCATTGCATATTTTGCAGATGGACGAGGGCAGCAGAATCAGTGCCTGAATAAGAGCCTCAAAATTTGGCTCAATCCTTTATAAAAAGAGCATTCTAATAAAAAAAGTACTCAGTTGCAAACTTCCCTGGAAGATAATAGATCTTGGCACACCTGACTCACAGGTCGCCTCACAGTTCAGTATCTGTTGATAGATCTTGCAACATCCATCACTATTGCTTATAAAGGAGGCACTTTACTTACTTGTTGTTGCAGTCAATGGTTTGCCCATCTCTCCCCATCAGAAGGTATTGTTTGCCAGCCTCCACCTTTAATTCGCAAGATGAACGCTTTAAGAACTGTCGGAGATCACCTATCTGGATGGTTTCATCACCAGCTATTGTGGAAACAAAGCAAGCGCCATAAACTGCTTCTGTCTGATACTAGTAAAGAGAAAAAGTCTGTAGTGTTCACAGTAAGAACTACGTTTTTTTCGACAGTAAAATAAACATTTAGGGACAGATTGTCCAGTATCTTGCACCCCATGGAGTCATGTACACCATTGCCAAGCAGGTGTACATCATTTCCATTCACTTTTAGTAGCTTTTTAAAGCCACTCGACACTGCTGTAAATGACACACAGGCTGCAGGGCACTGGAGGGTCTAGCCCAGCAGTTCCCAAATTGTGGGTCAGGACCCCAACTGCGGTCACACCATCAGCAGCTGGGGGTGCTGCTATCCCTATTGGGCGTAGGCCACCATTTTGTGCCACACAGTGTGACCTCCCACATACAGCATCCTCTATGCGGCATGATCTCACACATAAGGTACGTGTGAAGTCACTCTGTGTGGAGGATGCCATTTGCTCTTTGAAATGGTGTCCTCTAGGCAGTCTAGTGTTCTGGACAGAAAGACTTCGTTAAAATGAGGTTATGCCAGCAAAAAGTTTGGGAACCCCAGGTCTAGCCCTTATCACATACTCTTCAAATCTGAAACAGATTTTTTTGTCCTAGCATTTTATTAACCAACTTTTAAAGCACTGAACACTATCGGGGTTGATTGCTACTAATAAATATTTGACAGTGCTCACTTTATCCTCAGGCACATAGGATATCTGTCACCATTGCATTCCATTTGTCACCACTGCACATACACGGTGAGGGATTTTATGTGGAAATCTAATAATGAAATGCAATAAGCTGTGTTATTGGCTCCTCAACCCTGAGCACTTATCCACTCGCACCTCCCAAAACAATTAAGAAATAAAGCTTAAGTTTCCAACAGTAATATAGGCTTAGTCTGCCTAGCGTTTGCTAAATTACTTAGTCTCAATTGCATTAGACTCCATTAGAATACTTAAACCTATCAATTTCTACAGATCTCTGTTCTGCTGGCAAATCAGGAAATCTAGAATCCCATAGATCAACAGACGCAGTGCTTTGTTCCAAAACCTAGTTTCCCAATGGAGCTAGCTGAAAAATTTCAGCTGGAATTTCTCTTAAGGTGTGTTTACACTGGAGCTGATTAGGGTGACCAGATGTTAAGGGGAAAATATCGGGACAGCCATGCGGGGGTTACACGAACTGGTCCGGGAGTTCGGCAGCAATTCGGCGGAGAGCCCTTCAGTCGTGGACGGTCTTCAGCGGTATTTCGGTGCGGGGTAATAAACCTTGCCGCCAAAGACAGAAGCACCCGCCACCGAAATACTGCCGAAGACCATCCGCGACTGAAGGACTCTCTGCTGAATTGCTGCCGAAGACCAGGAAACAAAATATTGAGACAAATGGTGTCCCGACTATACTCTGGTCGGGACATGGGACAAACTCCTGAAAATCGGGACAGTCCCGATTTTATCGGGATGTCTGGTCACCCTAGAGCTGATAGGTGTGAACTCCAGCTCACAGACACATGCTAGCTCTAACCAAGCTAGTGCAATAAAAATGCAAAGTGTAGCTGCAGTGGTGTGAACACCCCAAGTACAACCCCATCTGAGACCATACATATGTGCTCAGGGCAGCGAGCCCTTCTCACCACTCATGCTGCCACAGCTACCTGTCACTATTTAGCACATTACCTCACTTATTGCTAGTGCAGGTATGTCTGCTGAAGCTGGAATTACAACTTCCAGCTCTAGTGTAGACATACCCTTAGTATATGACAAGATAGATGCACACAGCTGGACAAAGAAGTCAAAGGAAATGAGACAATATTGGTCAGCGTGATAGGCAGTGGTCTTTGCACAGTTATTGTCATTGTCAAGTTTATTGCAGGCATCACAGCAAAGAGAAATTTTAAGGAGAATGAGATAGCTTTGCAGATGTTCACTGGAAGCTCCTCTCAAGAATGAGGGGCAACACTGGCGAAAAGTGCAAAGGTGCTTGTTTGAAAGTGTAACCAGTGGCTGATGGAGGCTGGCATCATGGGCCACTCGGAAATGGTTTTGCTTTACTAACTACTGCATTCACTACCAGGCAAAGCAAAGGCTATAATCACACCTTGACGGGGAACATCTTGCTTCCTGAAGTACCACAAAGTGATTTCTAAGCATCAATTCATTCGCACACACCCCAGAGAGGTAGTTCATGACTGCTATGCCTATTTTACAGATGGGCAAACTGAGGTCCATAGAAGGTGAATAATTTACTCAACAACACATGGAAAGTCAAAGACAAATGCTGGGAATGGAGTCCAGGATCCCAGACCTTTGTTCTAACTACTAGACAATGCTTCCTGCCATGCAGGAGCTTCTCACAGACAGAAGAACTGTACTAGACTGTAAATCTTTCCTTTCCAAATAAAAGAAGCAACCATCTTCTTCATAATAAGGACAAAGCAAATAGTTCCATACATTACTGGGAGCAAATAAACCATGGGAACATGTCAATATCTAGACTAAGTTCTTTGGGCAGGGACTATGCTTCCTTTTAGGTGCTCAGATATTATGCTGATGGGGGCCACAGAATCATAGAAATGTAGGACTGGAAGGGACCTCAACAGGTCATCTAGTCCAGTCGCCTACAAATACCTAGATCTGTGAGGCCACTCAGGGAATGTCTACACAGCAAAGAAAAACCCACAGCTGGCCCGTGCCAGGCGACTTGAGCTGCAGGGCTATTTCATTGCTGTGTGGACTTCCAGGCTCAGGCTGGACCCAGGACTCTAGGGCTCTGTGGGATGGAAGGGTCCTAGAGCTTGGACTTCAGCCCCAGGTTGAAGCCTACACAGCAATGAAACAGCCTCACAGCTTAGGGTGGCTAGATGCCCGGTTTTCAACTGGAAAGTCCAGTCAAAAAGGGGACCTGACAGTGTCCAGTCAGATCTACTGACCGGACACCCAAAGTCCAGTTACTGTGGGTGAGGGAGACGGGGAGATGTCAGGTCATCACCAACAACAACCCCTACTCAGGTGGGGCCACCTGCTACCTCCGTTGGGTGGCTGCAGCTTCCAGGCCCAGTTCTGCAGGTGAGTCCCTCCTGACCCAGGCAGAGGGGAATGGGGAGCAAGAGGGGAAAAGCAGTGAGTGATGAGGGGATAGGGAAAGAGGCAGGGCAGGAGTGGGGCCTCGGGAGAAGAGGCAGGGCAGGGGAATTTCCAGCACTGGTGCTGGAGTGCCTGTTTTTTAAATATTACAATATTGGCAACCCTACCGCAGCCTGAGTCCTGTAACTTGAGTCAGCTGGCATGGGCCAGTCACAGGTTTTTCTTTGCTGTGTAGACATACCCTCAGGTCATCCTTACAGCTGAAATATTATTCCAAAATTCTGCTCCTTTTGGACATTGCTGTGGAATCCTCTGGAATAAGGAACTCCCCAGCAGGCACAGATCAGGCAGGGATAGTTCCCATGCCTCCCTCACCACAACCGGAGAGCAGCGGGGATGGCGAGTGGCTGCAGTGCGCTGTGCTCTACTATCCTCAGGTGATGTGTGGTCCCTAGAGGAGAGGTGTTACCTGACACAAGTTAGAACAGTCCCCTGTAACCTGCACAAGGGCTGGGCCTGAGAACTCTGGAACTGGGTGCTGGGTCTCAGTTTCTTCTCTTTTATTCTCCCTCTCCTGGCCAGGTTTCTGGGGGAAGGGTGTCCTCCTTTGTTGGGTGCTCCCCTAGGCTCTGGCACTGCTCTTACTGGGGGTCCTACAGCCCAGACGGGAAGCAGGCAATGGAAAACCCAGAGCTACTCTCTCCTCCCAGCCCTCTGCTGCTGGTGAATGGGAGAAAGGATGGCAGCTTCACAGAGCACAGCCGGCTTACATCCAAGCTGTGCCTGCGTCTGTGAGGAAAGCAGCGGGAAGCAGCTGCGGGGAAGAAATTGGCGGGCCTGGTTCAAACACTCCCGTTTAAAACTCCCAGGGTCTGGGTCAGGGACCCATTTTCCATTAATAAACAACCACAAATTTTCTTCTTAACACAGTCACCTTTAAGGGCCACAATTTAGAGCACAGAGAGCCACTACTCAGACCTAGGTCAATAACAAACATTAATAAGGATACTAATAGTGTATTGTTGCTTTGATATGTAGCTTTTAAAACCTATCTGAAGCTTTATTTAAATTGTATAAAGATGAAGAGATTTAGGAAGAAAAGCCTTTAAAAGACAAAGACACTGGTTTTATGGCTCATTACAATCCACTAACTCACCTTTGTCCTATGACTGCAGAGGTGTTCACTGGCCACTTCATTTTGAAGGGTTTCTTGCAACATGTGTTAACTCTCTGTGCTTAACAATCTGTTTCACCTTGTATTTAGCTGTGACTTCAGTGTAAACCCTACCTATGCCAACGGGAGGGATTCTTGTTGGCATAGGTAATCTAGATCCCTAAGATGCGGTAGCTAGGTCGACGGAAGAAATCGTATGTCTACCTAGTGCCATCTATACAGGGACTGAGGTCAGCTTAACTACCTCACTCAGTGGCGTGGCTTCTCCACACCCCTGACTGACATAGTTAAAACAACCAAATTTTCTAGTATAGACCAAGCCTGAGTACCTTTCCCAGATCTGAAGAAGAGCTCTGTGAAGCTCAAATGTTTGTCTCTTTCGCCAACAGGAATTGGTCCAATAAAATATATTCTCTCATCCACCTTGTCTCTTTGAAAAACCAAAGCAGTCATTTATTTAAAATGGTTTACGCTCACATTCGTCCTTCAAAGCACGCAAACCTAATGGTTGTCATCAGCTATCCCTCAATATGAGGATGTCATCTGCTTGGGGGAAAAGTCATTGATGAGACTTAAGATGGTTGAGGAGTCCAATCCATGCTCTACAGGTTCTCCCACATATGTGACTGGTATCTGCCTGGAGAGAGCACAGCTGCTGGCCAGGATGCTGTACATGCTCCTTCCTTCTCAGCCTTTTGAGCAAGGTGATTCTCTTCAAAACAGGCTGAGGATTGATGTATGATGTGGCACCAACCCAGTCTATTGCTAGCCAGCTCAACCCAATTCATGGGGTCAATGCCTCTCTTCCTAAGATACTTTCAAGGTGTCTTTGTAACATTTCCTCAGTGCCCTGCAAGTCCTCATACCATGATTAAGTTGAGAAAAGAGGACTTGCTTCGGAATACTAGTATCAGCCATCCATACACAATGACCAGCCCAGCAAAGTTGATGTTTCATAATCTTCACCTCAACATTGGTGATGTTCAGAGAGAATGCTGGCATTGGTGTTTCAGTGCTTAGTGTAGCAGGCAGAATCAGAAAATCTACATCCCCAGTGCTGCTGACCTGCCCTACAATGATGCATCCTAAATATGCTCGTGGTTTTCAACCTGTGGTTTGTGGACCCATGGGGACCTGCAGATTGTGTCTAAGATTTCCAAAGGGGTCCGCACCTCCATTCAAAATTTTGTAGGGGTCCGTAAATGAAAAAAGGTTGAAAACCACTATGATATGCTATTCCCTCAGAAACTACTGCATAGGACTTTCATTTCCCAGCCATAAGAGGGATCATAATAAGAACATAAGAACGGCCATACTGGGTCAGACCAAAGGTCCATCTAGCCCAGTATCCTGTCTTCCGACAGTGGCCAATGCCAGGTGCTCCCAGAGGGAATGAACAGAACAGGTTATCATCAAGTGATCCATCCCCTGTCGCTCATTACCAACTTCTGGCAAACAGACTAATCTCTGTGTGAAAATGGGTCAGATGATCTTATTCTAGTTCTGGGCCAGAAAGTCATGGATTTCAATATTACTTCAGGACTTGGGCTTGAGTTCATTGCTGGGGTTAAGAACCTACTTCTAGGGGGAGAGAGAAGATGCCCAGATACAACAGTGACTAGAATGACGGAACACAAAAATACTAACACAGCAGTGCAGTACTGGTAGTGGTGCTGCACTGTATTACTACTTGGGTAGGACATAAAAGTAAGGTCACTTCTACCTGCTTCTAGCAACATTCCAGATGGAATTTTTAAGATCTCATGACATGTTTTGAAAAGAGCAGATAGCGCCACTGTGCTGGCCAAATTCTCCTTCTGAATACAATGCAAAATAGCAGGTATAACTATGGCACATATACAAATATTACCAACAATTAAAAGGCATCCCAAACTGTTTACAAGATATTGCTGTGCTTATAGTGACTCCTGGCTTCTTACACAGTCTCTGCACTATAAAGTATTATGGGATATCTGGAGTGTGAAAAGTTCTGGATATAGAATATCAGGGTTGAAAGGGACCTTGGGAGGTCATCTAGTCCAACCCCCTGCTCAAAGCAGGACCAATCCCCAGACAGATTTTTGCCCCAGATCCCTAAATGGCCCCCTCAAGGATTGCGCTCCCAACCCTGGGTTTAGCAGGTCAATGCTCTAACCACTGAACTATCCTATACAAAACCTAATCCTAAAGTTGAATATTTCAAAGCTAATAGGATTTCAGTGTGTCGGAAAACAATATTAACCCTTGAAGCCCAACTCTAAGAAAATTTTATTTATTCATTAGTTTAAACTTACATCAATTTTACATACACTATTTCAAATCCAAAGAAAAAAGCCATTCAGTAATATATGCTGTCCTACATGTGCCTTACTCCCATGAGTAATACAGCAAGTGCTGCAGATTTGTTGTGTAGTACAAGACTTGTAGGGCATGTATGTCACATAGTGGACTCAATTTCCCTTACAGCTAGGAATGCAAAGGAAAACAAAGATGGATTGGGCTTGCTTACTTGAGCAATTATGTCATTTTGCCTCAGGCCCATTGTAGTTAAATTGCCCTCAGTTTTTAAAATTCTTATGGCTTGTAGGTAACTGTACGACTCATGCTGTAGTCTGATAAGTGTTCAAATCCATGGGGGGATTGTAACAATCTGAGAAATCACCATAATAGGCTGGGAGAATAAGAGCAAAGAGAACCTCGCAGTCTATGGATTTCTTGGCTAAGACCCTGCAGATTTCCTAGAATTAACACTGTTTCTAGCATCCTCACCCTTCATACAGACAATGCCGAGGACTGCATTATCCTACCTGCTGCACATGGAAACCACTGGGTTCACACAAGCTCTCTCTGGACCCACACACCCGGGACCTGATCATCTGCCAAAAACTCGATCACTGGGCACATAACAAAAGTTCTGCTCATCCAGGTGTGACTACTGCTCATCCAGGCAAAGATGAGTGCCTTCATCCCATCCCATCAGGGGAATGAACCAACAAGGCAGGAGTGACCATGGAAGCTTTTGGAACTTTTATGTTTTTCAGTTTGCTCTGGGATGGCAAACCTCCCAGCTACAAAACCAAGAGGTTGACAAACTACTACAACCAACTGATGTCCACAGCAGCTGAACTTCCCCTGGGATATTATCCACCCTCTCCCCCCACAACTACTGTGAAGACTGTCCTGGTTTACTGATGAACTAGGTAAATGGAAGTGTGTAGGCAGGGGACTAGAATGGTGGTGGCACAAAACCTGCTTTGAACCCACCCACCATCAGCACAAAGTCTTCTGCAGGACTGCGCCTCTGCAGCAATGGAAGCAAAGACAATCTTCTTCCCTTCTGTCATCACAGGTACAAAATCCAGGCTTGAAGGGCTACTCTCTCTAGTTCACCAGCTAACTGGACTTCATAATCCAGCCATTGGCTCTGAGCAGCAAATACTGTGGAGAGTTCTCATACTATCACATGGGAATGATCAACTGAATCTGAGAGAAGCTTTTAAAAGACAGGAAACCTTAACCTGGGCCAGATAGGTCTAACAATTCGCTAACCCAATACAATTCAACTCTATCACACTAAATGAGGGTCTAGAAACTTTGAGAAATATTTCAGCTGCTATCTGTAAAACAAAACCATCTTCTTCTTGGCCGGTAAAATCCAGTAAGTAACAAATCCTGCCCACCATGAAAAGAAAAGACCAGTGTCTTCCCTTCAAAGACACAAACTGGTATGCAAGACATGTGTGTGAAAATATCTAATCATAAAACTCTCCACTGGACTTCTCTCCCTGAAAGGGAATATGTACTGCTCCTAGGGGGCAGCATTTTATTCCTTCAGTCTTCTGGAAAGATTCGCTGGTTCATTTGAACCAAAGCTTTTGGAGGCTCTAAAATGTTTAGATCTATTTTTACCATGTTTGTCTGCCACTGGGACTGGAACTGACAATGTGCTGAAACAGCATGAGAAAGGCAGGTCTCTGGGTATTCCTAGCTGGGACAGGAGTGGAAGTCCAGTCCTGCTTTCATAAGATTCCCAGCCTTACTTTACAGACTCAGAGAGGTTTGGAAGGCCTGTATAACTATTCCAATTTTGGGTGATTATTCTAAACTGAATTCCAACTTGAAACCTGTTCATGTTCACCCATTGTTAGTATGGTTGTACCTAATTACTAGCAAATATCTATCTCAATCCTGCCTTTAAAACAAACAGATTTTTCATTGGCTCTCTAGTACAATGGCCTGGGCATTTCTGTTAAAACATAGAAAATGGAACTATTGAATGAGTATTATTGTCCTCAGAATGCCACCAGTTTGGTAGAAAAAATTACTTTCCTAGCAGAAGGCCAGATTTTGCCATAAATTAATGCAAAGTTTATACTTACCGACTTTTAGGATTCTTAGGATTTTGGTCTCATAGTAATCAAAAGCATTCTTTTGTGTCATCCCCAGGATCTCTACATGATATGCTGCAACAGGATAGTATTTGTATGAGGACGGATGCAAATATTAAATAGAGTACAGAAAGGAAAATCAAATACACTTTAAGTGGTTTCCAGCACAGAGGCAGATGTACTACCAAGTGGTACACGAGACAGCTGGAAATCTGAAAGACAACTGGTAAGGTATGTACTTGGCAAGGCAGACACCAATTAGGAGTTTGTGGGGTTGAACCCCCTCTGCCAAATGTGACATTAACCTCCCACTGGGAGATAGACCAGACTATATCAGTAGGTTTCCTGGACTGCTGCACTGGGAAAGGCCTGTCTTTGTCCTACCACTGCATTCATGTGCACACCACTAAAGCTGCTGAACCAGATTCTTCCTCCAGTATCTCTTGCAACCTGCATATCCTAGAGAGGAGCCAGAGAGACAAACTAACATATGAAGAGGTATTTAGCTGGCTCAGCAGGTTTGGGAAGGAAGGAAACACTAGAAGGAGTCACCTACTGTTTGCAATCCCCTTTCCTACCAGAAGAGAAGGGTAGTTTGGTGGCTGAGGCATTAGCTTAGGCTATGGGAAATCAAGGTTCAATTCCCTACTCATGGACGTCTTGGGTGGCCTTGGGCAAGTCATGCAGCCTCTCTGTCCCTATCTGCACAGCACTTCCCTACCTTGCTGGGGTGTTTTGAGGAAAATGCATTATAGAGTGTGAAGCTATTTGACACCTACTGATGGAAACTGCTATATAAGAAATAGGCCTTATTATTATTACCTAACACTAGGGACTATAAGGTCAGAGGTTCCAATACCACTGGTCTTCTCTGAACCAGAGTAACATACTGGTATGCATTCTTTCTTACCCCCCAACCCCCAGCCAGCCAGACTTCTCATCACCCACTCACTGCCCTTCTCTCCAGCCCAGATGAATTCCTTGGAAACCTCTCCTTTTCTCAACCCTGTCCAGAATGACTGCCCTTATACCCACTCGTCTCCCCATCCCAGACAGACTCCAAGCCAGACACGCTGCTCAGTTTAGGGGAGGTTCATTATAGGGAGAATTTACCACTATAGATATAAGGGTCAAAATGAACTGAATGAATTCTCCCCTGACAGCTAGCTGGGAAGGGGAGAGACTTCTGGAGCAAACTGTTTTTACATGAATACACCTACTTGGCTTAGATACCCAGCAGATAGAGCTGTATTGCTCAAATGATCAATTTTGGCTGGTGTTGGGTTACAAATCACTTTAGTACTGAATGCAGGGGTAGTGAAACGCTGTTACCAAAGTTGTAATTATTGTAGGAATACAGGGAAACAGGGCTCTGCTTAACCTGTCCCAAATGAGGGGGTCACCCTCAGCTGAAAGCACCTCGTTAAGCCAGGGGCTCGAATGCCAGAGCCCTGTAAAAGCAGAGGGGTGGGGACATGTTTCCCAGTCAGGAGATGTGGCCCCTCCCCCAAGGGTCCTTCCTAACCTGTTCCCCCAATTGTTCAAAGAAAGAACTAAATAGGTTACATTAAGAGACTCTTTGTTATTTTAAATGCTCAGTCAGAGCTGAAATCACTTGAGATGGGGCAGTGTTTCTGAACAGCCTACAAAGAGCTGACAATTACTAAGAGACTGATGTGCAGCGGTCACAGCAGAGAGGCAGATGGCAGAAGAAGATGACTGACAATTGGCTGGCAAATGAGTGGCTGGTGAGCTAGAGAGGCGCAGCCAGCAGGGTGGGTGGCGGAGAAGTGCGGTGAACAGGTAGCCAGCAGGAGCAGTTGTTGGGAGCAACTGGCGAGTGGCCCACAGGGTGTCTGGCAGAAAGGTGCGGCCAGAAGGGCAGCTGGCGGCAGGGTGTCTGGCAGAGACGGGTAGCGTGTGAGTCCCTGAGCAGCGGAGTGAGTAAGGAGCCTTTACCCCCCTCCTCCACCCAGGGTGGGAGGTGAACTCTGCAGATGCACCTCTGAACTCTGGGTCTGCACTGACCAAGAAAAGCAACAGTGAGTGGGGTGCAAAGACAGATTAGGCAAGTGAAAGGGACTTTTGGGTTGCTGGACTTAAGAACCTGAGGGGAAAAGGACACTACCCAACTTACTTGGGGGTCGGTCTTTTGCTCAGGGTTTAGGTTTATAAACCCTGTTTGAGATGTTTTCTCAAATTAACACTGAGTCACTTCCCTCCTTTTATTAAACATTTCTTTTCTACACTCAGCCTCTGTGCTATCAAGTGGGGAAGTATTGCCTCTCAGAGGCACCCAAGGGTGGTGTGTAATTTTCCCAGGTTCCTGGGTGGGGGCTCAAGCCAGTTCTGTGTTGTATTGATGGAAAGGAACACTAGATATTGAAACCCACTCCTGGCTGCTGCTGGCTTCACCTGGCAAAAGGTTCACATAGAGAAACACCAAGTTTAAAAGACATTGACAAACATCTTTCATGCCTTACCATAGTCTACAACAGAGTGGTAGCATGCAAAGCTTTCCCGTGTATCCGCTGCAATCGCTTTACTGAAAGTCATTCTTCTTTGTGGACAGGGACCTAGATTGAACAATTTAAATATATTCAACAGTCCCACTCTGTCCTAAGAGAAGCAAATGATTGGAAGCTGAAACTAGACAAATTCAGACTTGAAATAAGGCACAATTTTTTAACACTGCAGGTAACTAACCATTGGAACAATGTACCTAGGGATGTGATGAATTTTTTTATGATACTGAAACTTTAAATCAAGACTGACTAACTTTCAAACAGAAGTTATGGTCTTGGTGCAGATACTACTGGGTGAGGTTCTATGGCCTGTGTTTTGCAGGTCAGACTAGATGATCATAATTGTCCCTTCTGGCCTTAAAATGAACAGCTGGCTGCTATGAAGGAATGAATTCATTTGGAACTGATTCAACCACATTTATCAATACCTTACCTTCAGCACACTGGCAAACCTCTGCATGGCACAGTTTTGATAACATGGCACTCTGTTTGGGTGCACTGTAAAATACACTGCATTTTCTCCCTAAAGAAAGGAACAAAATAATTTAATTCTCAAGCAGCCTAAATTGGAAAAGGTAGCAATGGGCAGAGTTGTAGTTCACCTTTGCAACCGAATGTCCCCAGTGCACTGAGGGTTCTTCTGTGCAACCTGAATGAGCAACTGCAGTCCCTTAACTCTATAATACTGATGGAAACTCATTGTTTGGATTCCAACTGAACAATGTGTTTAATTTTAAACCCAGTTTTTTTGTTTGTTTCATCACATAAAACATCTGTTTAAAAAGGGACACAGTCAACACTAATTTACAAGTTTTAAATAATGTCTATTAAGGACCTTTGTCCTATGAGCCATCTTTCTATCTCGGGGCCAGATAGTGTAAATTGGTCTAGCCCAATGTTTTCATTGTGCTCAGAATTATGGCAAGTGGGGAAGGTCGGAATCTAAACATCCCAGGATGGGGGTTTAGACTGGGCCCCAAGTGATTGCTTGCACTTTAGAGCTCTGAAGTTTGCCTGTTCTCTGCTATCCTCATCTGCTAGCAGGGGCAGTCTGAAGAGAGAAGAGAAATAGAACTTAATAACCTTACTGCTTTTAAGTCCCACAAGGAGTGGGACTTCGAGCAACCTCACATCAGGGTATCTTTCTTTTGTAAGTACAGTTCACTGCCATGGCATTTACAGAGAAGATAGCAACAACTTTGCTCCCTATATTATATTGGTCTGAGGAGGCCATTGCCTCTCAGAGCATGGCTACACCACAAATGAAGGTGTGACTGTAGCACGGGGAGGGAAACCTATGCTACCTTTAATCTAGCTAACGCAGGTTACAATACCAGTGATGTGGTAAAACAGGCTAGCCCCCTGAGTAAAAGCCCACTGGGGACTCTGGGAATGTATTGAGGTTGCTAGAACCATGCCACTATGTCTTCACTACTATTGTTACTCATGCTAGCTAGATTAAAGCTAGTGTTGGTATGCCTACCAGGCTCCAGTCACGACTTCATTTGCAGTGTAGACATAACTTGAGAGGCATTATCTTCACTCTGGTTTGATGAAGTTTACACAGAGAGCACAGCCACCTCTGACTTTCTTTGAATAGTCTCTCTTTTATTTCTCACCCATCAAGTACCATACTCTGACTATTTAGCTTTATCCTGGTTTAATCAGAACTTCAGTAGTATTTTGGCTCATAAATCTGATCACTCCAAAGACCAATGGCTCAGTCTTCAGTCATAGAGTCAAGCAAGTGTAATTTAATCTAGTTTCTGTCTGCGTATTGTTACAATTCCCAATATTCTTCTTCCTCACCCCCAGGGTCCTTTATTTTAGCAGCTAAAATGAAATCTCTGATATTTAGATGGGAATAAGAAATGCACCATATTTTTCTATAGTGTATAGAAAGCTGCTGTATATGATCCCAACCAAAGCCCAAGATTCAAACAGTGCTGAAGTTTCTAAATTCTTCTGGATTTGGATTTTGCAACTGGCACCTAGCTTTAGAATAGACCATACCAAAAACTGAAACACCCCATTTCCCCCTAAAACTTTGAAATCTGTAGCTAGACCTTAATTTTGCAACTTGGTTCCATTTCTAGAAATCAAAAAGTATAAATGAAATACTTTTACTATGTCTGTAGAATGCCTAGCATAACAAGGCTCCGATCCTGATTGGGGACTCTAGGTTCTACTGGAAAACTCATGGTAATTTGCAATTGAAGTGTCTCCTTTCTATAAAGGACTTCTAAGAAGCCTAGGCTTTGGAGTACTTAGCTGGTTTGTGGGTTGGATGTTGTAAAGGAAAAGAGATGGTCTAATACAGTGCTTCTCAAGCTATCTGATGTGCGGGACCAGCAATTTTTTTTCCAATGTGCCAGGGGCCGGTGCCATATTATAATCGTATTCGACGTTTCTATGAGGAAACTCGCCAAGGACTGGTAGCCGATGGCTCGCAGACCAGCACCACTTTGAGAAACACTGGTCTAATAAACAAAGCTCAGTGGTGGACAGATCCACAATGGAAAGTTTAAAGGAGAAAACATTATGTAAAACATCTACTGTTTCTTGAAGAAAAAAAAAAGTTCTGATGCAAATTCATCAATTAAACATTTTCTAGTTGATAATGATCCACACTACAAATACCACCACCATGTATAGCGCTACTTGATCACTGTACTAACAGTACCATCAGAGGCCAAGGTTTGAATCAACATAGAGACTGAACTAGTCTCTTTGGCCCAGATCCTCAAAGGTATTTAGATGTCTAACTTCCATTTAATGTATTGAGTTAGGCAACTAAATACCTTTGAGAACCAGGGCCTTTGTCCTTAGAGTTGATCCCAGGGACAAATTTGGGGAAGCTTGGTCTACTGCTGCTCATGCTCTATGCATAGGTGCCAACTTCCCCTCTTTGCCATGGGTGCTCGACTCCCCCCCGCTGCACCCACCCCACTCCACCCCTTCCATGAGGCCCCACCCCAGCTCTGCATCTTCCTGCCCCTTCCCCACCTCCATTCAAAACCCTTCCCCAAAGTCCCCGCCCCAACTCTGCCCCCTCCCTGCCCCTATTCCAACTCCTTCCACAAATCCCCGCCCTGGCCCCACCTCTTCCCCGCCTCCTCCCCGGAGTGCGCCACGTTCCCGCTCCTCCCCCCTCCCGGAGGAGGAGGGGGTGGGTGGGTGAGGGGAGTTTGGCTGCCAGTGGGTGCAGAGCACCCACTAATTTTTTCCCGTGGAGCACCCATGGAGTTGGCGTCTATGGCTCTGTGATCTATGGAGATTAATTTTACACAAGCATGAAAAGTTCATTTAAAAACCTCATACAAGTAAAATTATGTATTTTCAGTCCCCTGCAATCAATGCAAACCAGGAGATCACTTCTTGAGAAGATGTCTGTTAAAGTGTGCTCTCGCTATGACAATACCAGTCATTATTCAGAGGGGAGTCTTTTCATTAAGCACTGTTAGAAAAATATTGATTCACTCATCACATTCCAATATACTAGGGTTTCCTCTCAACGGACAGAAGGGGAAAATTCAATCTTGGCATCTTGCCTTTTCTAAATAGTTTCATGTTTATTTTTTCTGTACTACTGGGTCAGCTTACCAGGGTTGTAAAAATCATAAATGATGGCGTTTGCTGGCTGTACTAGACCCATGGGATTGATTTGCTTAGCCCCAAATGACACACAGTCTGGTTCGGATCCATTACTGAGCTGCAGAAAAAAAGCAAACACAAACAACATTTATTACAAAAAGAGAATTCATGCTCCTCAACCACTCCCCGATTTACTCGTGCCTATAGTGTTGGTTCTGCTGAACACTTTTTTTCTGACAGCATGGATGAATTAACTGGCTGTTTCAGCCACAAATGCATAAGGTTGTTCTTTCCCAGGTTATTGGGAGCTTTGAATCAATATGCTAAAGACTAGCTATTAAAGAATAAGCAGGTTTATTGGCTGTGTACAGCATCAATGGTCTTCTCTTTCTGAGATCCTCACTCAGGGAAGTATCCCTAATCGTCAGAGCACTTGCTTTATTTTAAGCATGTGCTTAAGTCCCACTGAAGTCATCCTGAACAGGAATGGAGGCTTAAAGGCTTTCCTGAATCAGGCCCTAACATCCGAGTGTCCTGTGCCAATATGCACTGGTTATTTTATAGAACTAAGGGACAGCTTTAGACCGGTGTTAAATATGTAACTGCATAGGCCTGTGGCAGGGTAGACTAGGTCCCGCGGCCCCCTGCTGGAGGCCTTGCAGTCCTGCATCTCCCTTTCCCAGAATAGAGCGTCGAGAAGTCCTCTAGTCTAGGCAGCCTAGAGTGGCTGCAGAAGAGCGACCAAACAGAAGGGCTCCGAGAGCCACCAAATAAGGGTCCAGAAAAAAGGCAAGCAGCAGAGCAGAGCCTTCAGTGGCTGTGTGGCGTTTGAGGAGGGAGGACCAGGTGCGTGGCTGGACTGTGGACAGTTCACCAGACAGAACTGAGCCCAGCGAAGGCTGCCAAAGACTGCCTGGCTGGATACAAGTATCAGAGGGGTAGCTTTGTTAGTCTGGATCTGTAAAAGCAGCAAAGAATCCTGTGGCACCTTATAGACTAACAGACGTTTTGCAGCATGAGCTTTTGTGGGTGAATACCCACTTGGATCCGAAGAAGTGGGTATTCACCCACGAAAGCTCATGCTGCAAAACGTCTGTTAGTCTATAAGGTGCAACAGGATTCTTTGCTGGCTGAATACAGTAGCAGTAGAGCTGTCAAAACGTCAGTGTGGGCAGGCTGAGCCTGGAGGACTGAGCACAAGACCTGGCCAGACCAGACAAGGGCACTGAGATGTGCCCTGCTGGTCTGGTAGCAGACTGAGCCCAGGGAGGGCTGCTGAAATGGACACCAGCTGAGGGTACCGAGATAGGCCACAGCTGGGTGTCTGAAGAAAGCAGTGCCTTTGGGAAGAAGCCTAAGAGCTACAGTCCCAAACCAGGGCTGTGATAAGAACTCAGGACTGTATATCCCGGAAGTGGGATAAGCATGTGCGGCTCAGCCAGAGGGCTAAGCTGCTGAGGACCAGCCGAGAGAACCACCGGCTGGGGGACAGGTGGTGCTTGCGAGAGGTGGGTGCCACCCCGCTGAAAGAACAAAAAACCAAAAGCAGGCTCACACCTAACCGAGAGAAAGGGGGCCATCCACAAAAGGTGGGTGCTCCCCCATCGTGAAAAGAACCGTGTTTGCAGGCACTATCAGCCAGAGAAAAGGGGGCATGCACTAGCGGTGGGTGCTGACCCCATTACAGTTTATTTACATACTGTTACATTTATTTATGATCCCCACATAAACACAATCACTTTGTCAGCCATAGCAGTACTAACATATCTAACACATCCCTTGTCCTTAATTATTTCTTTTCTTGCTGCTGCCTTCTGTGTAAATCACCTGTGAGTGGCATCTATGCTTGTGTGTCACTTAAGGATGTGAAGCATCTCAAATGGCTGAAGGAAGCAGTCACCATTTGAAGTGATGCCACAGGGATGTCAGGGGCATTGTAGATACCCAGAAGGCAGATAATTTGAGGACGTCTTGTCATGGGCCCTGATCCAGCAAAGCACATATTTAACTTTACACACATGAAAACACACTGTCTGTAATGGGATTACTCTCATGCCTGAAGTTATGCACATGCATAATTGCTTTGCAGGGTTCGGGCCCTGGGGCCTCACAAATGTTAGCAATTGCTCTGGCTTGAATGGATTCATTAGGGGCTCTGTGACTTTGTTCCAAAGTCCTGGTCTAGAACATGGTATTAATCTTTCTGGGTATTACAAAGGCCTAAAGGTACTTTTGGAAAAGAATGGGTATGTCCTCTAATTAATACATGCTGGTACACTGCTGTCCAGTGTCTGGGTGGACTACATTGATCTGAGCAGCAGTACCAACAATATACAGATTTAAAAGATATGCCTCTGAACATACTCTCTTCTTTATAGCATCACCTGACGGAAGTTGGAAAAGTCATACCGGATTCACTCACCTCCCCAAAGTAGAGCAAAACCTTTCCTTCTTTGTACTCAAAGTGGTCGATGTATTGGTCTGCAGACTTTACCAACTACAAAAACAGAAACATCATTTTTACCTTGGTTTAAAATCTGTTTTTGGCTTCTGCTGGCTGTCTTAAACTGCCTAGGTGTGTATTGTACTGGACTGGTTGATTCTTCCTTAGAATGAACAGTTCCTTGGTCTGCTGTTCCTTTATGTGGTGGAGGACCTAGGCTATTTTCTGGATGAGTATATGGAGGGCCTGTTTGCTCATTTTGATTGTATTTTATTTATTTAATCCATTTATGAAGGGCACATTGTGAGCATCTAATGGTCATAAGACAAAAGCAGGGCCGGCTCCAGACCCCAGCGCGCCAAGCGCGCGCTTGGGGCGGCATTTTGCCGGGAGGGCGGCAGGCGGCTCCGGCGGACCTTCCGCAGTCATGCCTGCGGATGCTCCACCAGAGCTGCGGGACCAGCGGAACCTCCGCAGGCACGTCTGCAAGAGGTCCCCCAGAGCTGCGGGACCGGCGACCGGCAGCGCGCCCCCTGCGGCATGCCGCCGTGCTTGGGGCGGCCAAATTCCTAGAGCCGCCCCTGGACAAAAGAGTACAAAATATTAAGATTCGAGTTGACTCAAGCAGCCAAACATCATATCCAGCCAGGGACTATTTAAAAAAAAAAAAGTCTAGTAGGACAAATACAGACAAGCCACCTATCAACAAAAGCAATCAATCCCTAACTAAGGGTACGTCTCCACTATGTGAGCTAGTGGTGCAATTCGCAGCTCATGTGTCTAGGGCTGTCAGTTAATTGCAGCTAACTCACACAATAACTCAAAAATATTAATTGTGATTAAAAAAATTAATCGTATTAATCACACTGTTAAACAATAGAATATCAATTGATATTTATTAAATATTTTGGATGTTTTTCTACATTTCTAAATATATTGATTTCTATTACAACAGACTACAAAGTGTACAGTGCTCACTTTATATTATTATTTTTTATTTCAAACATTTGCACTGTAAAAATGATAAACAAAAGAAATAGTATTTTTCAATTCACCTCATACAAGTAGCGTAGTGCAATCTCTTTATGAATTTATAACTTACAAATGTAGATTTTTTTTTGTTACATAACTGCACTCAAAAACAAAACAAGGTAAAACTTTAGAGCCTACAAGTTCACTCAGTCCTACTTCTTGTTCAGCCAGTCGCTAAGACAAACAAGTTTGTTTACATTTACAGGAGATACTGCTGCCTGCTTCTTCTTATCAAAAATAATAATTTAAAGTAAGCAGTGTACACTTTGTATTCTGTGTTATAATTTAAATCAATATATTTGAAAATGTAGAAAAACATCCAAAAATAGTTAATAAATGTCAATTGAATTGTATTGTTTAACAATACACAATTTTTTTATCATGATTAATTTTTTAGTTATTCGCGTGAATTAACTGTGATTGATCGACAGCCCTTTTTCCATAATGAAAATGTCTGTCCCGATTCTCAGTTTCCTGTTAATTATTCTGCAAACTTTTGAGATACCTCCTCTTGCGATAAATAAAGACTCCCAAAGAACAGCGCAAAAATAATAAATTAAATTACAGATGTCAATGAAAGAAATGCTCCTCACCTGCTCAAGTTCAGCTGTGTCAGGTTCCAAGCCACTTAAAAGTGAGAGATCAACTAGAGACATCTTTGGTATATTGGGACCTGCAGATCTTTTAGGGAAAATTGCTGTCAGTAAATGCTTATATTGTACAACATATGCAGTGTTGCTGTCGCTATGTCAGTCCCAGGACATTAGAAACACTAGGTGAGTGAGGTAATATCTTTTATTGGACCAAATTCCATTGATGAGAGAGAGAGAGACAAGCTTTCTGTGTAATCTTGTCTCTCTCACTAATGGAAGTTGGTCCAATAAAAGATATTACCTCCCCCACCTTGTCTCTCTACATTGTACATTTACATTTTGTTACAAAGAGGGTCTTCTGAAGAGCTTGGCCATTCCTGCCTGGTGGTGATGAAACAGATTCTGATTCCTATTGCCAATGAGGACAATCCAAAGCTTTCCTAGAAGCGGTTGATTTAAACTTATCTACCTAGGCAAGTAAATAGCTAAAATTTATGTCTAGAGACTAAATTCCTAAATATGCAACTGTCTTTTGTGCTTTTCTAATGCACTTTAATTCCTCTCCATTCCCAAATTCTTCAGAGTTGGATTATTTTTGTTGAGCCATCTCCAAGAAGCCGGAGATGATGACGGTATGTTACATTTACATGGTGCCTCTCATCAGAAGCTGTTACAATGTGCTTTACAAATGACAGTGGCTCTTTGATAATTCATGCTGTGGTAAACCACAACCCCTTAAATCCACACTTAAATCCACTTAAATCCCCTTAGAAGCAACAAAGAATCCTGTGGCACCTTATAGACTAACAGACGTTCTGCAGCATGAGCTTTCGTGGGTGAATACCCACTTCTTCAGATGCAGATGTATTCACCCACGAAAGCTCATGCTGCAGAACGTCTGTTAGTCTATAAGGTGCCACAGGATTCTTTGTTGCTTTTACAGATCCAGACTAACACGGCTACCCCTCTGATACTTAAATCCCCTTAAATCCACACTGGATTGCAAGGGCAGGGCCAACTCTAGGTTTTTTGCTGCCCCCCATCCCAGCCCTGGGCTCTCCCCTCCCCACCAGTGCGGATCAAACCGTTTCTCTTATTTTTATTTCACTTTAGTATAAATCTCGCCCCCCATCCCCCGCAAGCCCAGCTTTAGTACACCAAATGCCCATGGAAGGCATAGGGACTAACCCTCAAACCTTGTACCTGGAAAGGGATGGGGATCTAGTACAGAGGGTTCAGGCAGAGGAGCAGGTGTGGGGGTGCTGGGGGGCTCTACACTGGCAGAGCAGCGGGGTGTGCTGTGCTCGTGGGGAAGGAGGGTGGAGGAGGAGAGGGGGTATCAGGAGGGTTGCGGGAGAAGAGGTGCAGGGGAAGGGGGAGGTGCGGGAGGAGAGGGTACAAGGGGAGAGGTGCAGGTGAAGGGAGAGTACAAGGGGAAGGGGTGCAGGGGAAGGGGAGGTGCGGGAGGAGAGGGCTGGGGAGGGTACAAGGAGAGGTGCTGGTGACGGGAGAGTACAAGGGGAAGGGGTGCAGGGGACGGGGGAGGTGCGGGAGGAGAGGGCTGGGGGAGGGTACAAGGGAAGAGGTGCAGGGGAAGGGGAGGTGCGGGAGGAGAGGGCTGGGGGACGGTGCAAGGGGAGAGGTGTGGGTGAAGGGAGAGTACAAGGGGAAGGGGTGCGGCGAAGGAGCGATGGGGGCAGGTACAAGTGAAGAGGCTGCGAGCGGGATGGGGGGTGCAAGGGCTGAGAGGGGCAGGCGCTGACAGCTGCTTTCCCAGCCTCGTGCAGGCAAAGCTGAGAGGACGGACACTGATCCCCAGGTGCCCGAGCTGTGGGGGTCCCCCGGCAGGGCAGTATTCCCCGCTGCCCCACTCGGAGCCAAGCTCTGCCTCTCCCTGCCCCTGGCGCTGTGGGGGCTCGGGGCAGGCAGCGTGGGGCAGAGGCGGGGAAGGTGAATGGCAGGCTGGGGCTGGGGGTAGGAGGGGGCGGCGGCAGCTCCCTGGCAGCTTGGGCTGCCCAGAAACTCACCCCATCAGCGCATGAGCTGGGATCCGCCCCCTGCCCAGCCCGGTGGCGCCCTGCACAGCCCACTCGGGCGGGGAAACACCGCGCTGCCCTGGGGAGACTCAGAGCAGCAGCGGTGCCAGCAGCAGGACCCCTCCTCCCTCCCTGCATCTCGGGCCCCGCTTCCCTCCCTCCCCAGCTCCTCACACACTCTGGGAACCCCTCTCGCCACTGCAGCCCGGGCGTGGCTCCAGGGGACGATGCTCAGGCTCTCCAGAGGCAGGGCTCTGGCCAGGGCCAGCTCCCGGCTTTTTGCCGACCCAAGCAAAAAAAATAAAATAAAAAGTGTGTGTGTGTGTGCACGCGGGGGAGGGGGGCGGAGTGCCGCCCCTTGGAAAGTGCCGCCCCAAGCAATGGGTATAAAGGTACCTACCCCAGCTATCCCATTCATAACGCTGCACTGCTCTTTGGAGAGATGCTGTCACCTCCTCTGTAGCCATAGTGAGTAAAGAAGATGGCTCCTACCATGCTAGTTTTCAAAGAGGGGATGTCTTGTTGTTTGCTAATCCACAGTGGGAGCAAGCAAAATGGCTGCTGCAACCCTATTCTGTATAGGACACTGTGTTCTGCCAGCTCTGCCCTTTCCTGCGTTTGGATTAGCAAACAACAAGACATTCCCTCTCTGAAAACTAGGATGGTAGGAGCCATCTTCTTTACTCACTATGGCTACAGAACAAAAGCAAGTTACAAAGTCCTGCCTAAAACTCTGACCTGCCATTGCTTAAAAGCCACCATTGCACAGGAGGGGAGTGAAACAGCAGCCTTAATAAAGGCCCTTCTCACCCACTGGGCTCCAGTGCCTCTACTACACAACTACCAGTTTCTCTTCATTCCCATGGTTCCAAAAGAGCCAGAGGCACTGAGAGCCAGACCTTCCCCTCTGCTCTCCACACAACAGCATGAGAACATGGTCTATCTTTGGAGAAGCCCCACCAGCCAATAGTGAATGGACTAGCTCTTTTCCAGGGCATTAATGAGTGCGAGGGAGTGGGGGAGAATGTGTGACATCCACAGGGAGAGGGAGGTTACTCACACAGGGCACACACCAACACTCCGTGATCTGCAAACTACACTAATCCCACTGAGGTTCCCCTCCTCTTTGGTGTAGTTTATAGAGTTTCTGTTGTTTACATATGCTTAAGTGCAACCACCTCTGGGGTGGAGGGCAGCAGCCAGGTGAATAGTTGGCATACAATACAACTATGGGGATATAAGGGAGGAGTTAATTTTTGACCAAGAACAGTGGGGCAAAATCTTACATTAAAACAAACAGACAGACAGACAGACAAACTATTCTTTAATGTTATGCAGAGCAGACAGGAGCTTGGTGCTTAAGATCTGGTGTGAATGGCTCATACCCCATACACTGCATGGAAATCAGCTTTACTGTCTTGGAAGACAAAGAGCTGAGCCACCATGCTGGGATTTGAACGTGTGCTTCCAGAAAGACAACAGATGGCAGAAAGATGTATAAGACCAAGACTTCCTAACCAAAAGAGTGTAATCTCACTAATAGAGTTAACCTAGTCCCGAACCTACCTGACGCAGACTTTGTATCGTAATGATTCTGTTTTACCGGGAACAGGCACCTCTCTCTTTCTTCTACTGCGGATGTCAAACCATTCTATCTGGCTCATGGGCTCATCTCTTCTGGTTTCCGTCTCATGGTCCTCCCCATAATCATAGTCCTCTTCCTCAGCATCCAGAGCACCTGGAGGTGTTAGACGCAATCAGACCCTGTCAGACTGGGATGAAAAGCTTGCTGATTGCTCTCCTCTTTGCACTTTGTGAGGGATCAGTGCTGACTCCTGCCACCTCCACTGCTTTTCTAAACTTCATTTTCCTCAGTCTCATTATCTCATCTATCTTTGAAATTAAAGCTTAAAAGAAATGCCTGCAATAATCACCATTATTTTTAATTTATATGAGAGTAGCACCTAGAGGTCCCGGCTGAGCTTGGGACCCCATCTGTAAATACACAAAGACAATTCCTGCCCCAAAGAGCTAACAATCTAAGGAGAAGAGACAGACAGCACTCAGTGGAGGTGCTCCAGCTGTAGTGATTTCAGTATAATAAATAGCTAAAAGACAGACACAGGAAATATTAACTCTTTTTGGGCAGGAACCATGATACACAGAGATATTAAGTCATTTGGCCAAGAAGGCCACCCTTGCTCTCTAATAATAACTAATAATAATAACATAAGTATATTTATTAAGCACCCTCCAAAAAGTCAACTGGGGTCTTATAAAACAATTCTTAAAATATTACCAATTAAATACCCTACATGTAATAAAAATACAACTTGTCCTGAAGGCACTATAGTATATATCTTTCTTCTTTCCCAAATCTAATCAGCTAAAAAGTCATAGGATACTATCAGGGTTTAGCCAAATTTGCCACCATTAAAAACAGTTACTCTGTTTTCTTTTCACTTACTTGAATATTTGACGTTGCCTTCCATTTCAACTTCCAGAATCAAGTCATTACATGTGGTGTTCTCCATCTCAACAGAATAATATATTTTTTGTATCTGAAAAAAAAGAGAACACTCTAAAAGCTCCTTTAAATAACAAAGAATTTAACCAAACAGGTCTGCAGCAATTCATCTGATTCTGCACATACTGGAAGTTACATCTGATCAGGGAGAGTAAGAGAGATTCCACAGAAACTAGTTTCAGGCAGGTTTGTACTTGGTATGACTCAGCCATGCCTCCGATGCAGCTACCAGTGCTATAGCAGCTACCCTGCTTGTGATACTTGTGATAGCTCAATAAGAACTATCATGAGTCTGTGTGCATGAGCAGGGGAATCACACCCATAGCTCATAATGTAGTTATAGCTACAGATTATCTCCTGATGACTGTAGTGGATACAACAATGACAGACTGATGAACAATATTCAAAGACCTAAATGGCCTGGGACCTACCCACTTAGGGTGACCAGACAGCAAATGTGAAAAATCAGGATGGGGGTGGGGGGTAATAGGAGCCTATATAAGAAAAAGACCCAAAAATCGGAACTGTCCCTATAAAATCGGGACATCTGGTCACCCTATACCCACTTCAAACACCCCCTCCCCGTCCCCTACCAGCAGCGCTCAGTGGAGGTGCGCAAACTGAAGTAATTTAAGTGTAATTAATAGCTAATAGGCAGTTCTCCATGAGGCTCCATAGACTTTGGAATTTTTCCCTGTAGCTGGGTCCAAAACAGACAAAATCTGTGACCTTCAGGGCTCTCTGCATCTATTTTCCAGGGATTTGGGGGAGAGCAGAGATGCATAAGGACAGGGTCTTAGGCATTATGGGGTATTGATTGCTTTGCTTAGTTACTGTTAGGCAGGATCTGAGAAGGGGTGAGGCTGCCTGAGGTTCCTTTCTGCACTGTGTGTAATTGGAAGTGATGGTGGGGCAGGCCCCTGCAGATGTGAATTAGTACCGTTTTCTTTTTGAAAGAGAAAAATAAAATGAAACTTATAAGTTTTCAAGCTCCATCTTACACTCAGCGTCCCATTTCCTTGGCCCTTTACCGTCACTTCAACTTTGCTTCCGAGGTCAAACTGCAAACCAAACCAAACAGTAGACATTTAACACTTTGGCCACTATTCACGTTGTCTTTTTCCTGTGATTCCTGAGAGTCTTGCTTGTTGTCTGGGACCTGGGCAACCTGCACCATGTTAGAAGGTTTTCCCTGTTTGCCATGAGTGAGGGACAATAGGGGTTCCCCCACCTTAGTGCAGGGTTGTAACAGTTCCCTAACTGTCATTCAAGGAACTATGGGGCATGTCTTCTCCTACCTCACTAAAGTGATCACTGCAGCAGGAGTAGGAATCATTTTTCCAGGCCCCATTGCATTGTGGGTCAGAGCAAAGGACATATCTTGCCTCTTCCCTCCCCTAAGATGACCCTGAATGGACAGAGGACTGCAGTGGTCCTTCCCATTGGAGGGAAAGCAGCAATCTGAAAATCTGGGAGAGGCAGAAAGGTGCCTATAAGTGCTAAATATTATTATTACACAGAAAAATGGCTGCAACCAAAGTACATCAAGGTTGCTGAGAAATGAAAACATTCCTTCTGTTCTCAAACTAGGAAATATCACAACTTAGAACAATAAAGGGTTGAGTACCTGTAGTTCTTCCTGAATCTGGACATTGTTACTATTCAGGTTAAAATAGTGCTTTTTGTGCCTTCCAGGTAGGTTTAATGCAAGATTCAGAATGGTGGGATCGCTTTCTATAGTCTGTATGCTATACTGTGACAAAGCTTCCAGGGCCACCACTGTATCCTGTGTGAGATTGAAATACAAATGAACACCAGCCACACTGGAGTCTTTCAGCAATAGCAAAGTGCTCTAGTCACATGCCTCTCCTTGTAAGTAACTCCTCATTCGGATGTCTCCCTTTTAGATCTCTGTTCCTTTGAGGTTCTCTCTTTGAAGTCTCCACATGTCCGCTCACCCCCTTCAATCCATTCACCTTATTTTCCATATTCTTCTATCAACATTTTGGACCAGATCCCCATGGGTATAAATCTTCGTAGCTCCACTGAAGTCATGGAACCCTCACTAATCCATATTGTTCCTTCCTGAGGGCCAAATTCTCAGGGGTTTACTTAAGGACCTCGGGACTTGGCTCACTGTGGGCTTCAATCAAAATAAGCAACTTTCTACCAATGGAAAATCCAGTTTCACCCCATAACATTATGATCCTGACCTGCTGTAAAAGGCTGCCTGGTTGGACCCATAGAAATATTTATCTTTCCATATTTATTGGAAGGGCTTATAAGGGTATTTTACAGTACTTTCCCCCCACACACTCCATTGAGCCTGAAAGCCAGATACCTGTGTAGAACAGTATCCGCCACCATATTTCCTTTTTTCTGTTAACCACGTAGCAATAGGTTCTGCATACTCGATATCCTTCTGGCGTAATGTCTGAAGTAATGCGTAAGCGGTAGCTTCTATAGAAACTGCATCTTCACCATTTCCCCAGTAGCGATGTTGCATTGCTGAAACAATGAATCAGTCTTGAATCAATCCGGGGAAGGTATTTTCCAAAAATTGCTTCAATTTAGCTCAATATAGGTAATTTATTTCATAGTAATGATTGCACCCAAGAAAGACAGCCACCACCACTCTGACGATATAGGAAGCAAAGGTTATTAAAAAGCCCGATTCCAAACAGAGTTTTGACTTATCCCAGCCATTATAGTGCCTTGATCACAATGTACTGACCCAGTTGTTATAGAGTACTGATCCCAAGGTATGCAATGCCAACTCAGTGCAGTGCTAAGATTGTTTCTGGGGATAGCTTAAAGGTAGAATTATTATTCCAATAGGTCTAGAATTAATAATCTGCATACTACCTACATTTAATCACGTTGGCCTTGTTGCACCTGATCTTGTTTTTAATTATGTTGCAACAGCACGCAAGGACTTTGACTGGGAAGAGTGCTTTATAAATCGAATCACCATTGTAAGAATAATTATTAGTACCTGCATCAAGTGTAGAAATTTCTCTTAAAATCTGTCCTGCTCGTTTGGCTTCTGAGCTATTGTGTTTCACAAGAGCCAGAGCATAGGCAGAGATTGCAACTGAGTAGAAGTTCAGCTGAGGTGAGAGTTCTTGATGCACATAAGTGACAGCTTTCTCAATGCCTCGTTTCTGTGGAAATAAATATGGATCAGTTTGGAGGGTGGTACAAAACCAATGCAAAAGGTAACACTGATTTGAGTTCCAATGAATTATAACAACACAATGCAGCTATTTCGAAATTAAATTGAATGGGAGTGAGGTGTCCCTAATAACTGTGGTTAAGAATAATGCAAAACAATTATATTTGTTGAAGATTTTGGCAGGGAATAAAATGATTTCTGATATGAGCACTGGCTGGCCTATGCTAAAAGAGATGGGCTATTTGAGTTGCAATTGCTCCATTTACAAGGAGTACAAAATTCTCATCAGAGACTCCCTGCCACATACAGCTGATTTCTGGGGGAGAAGAGGAGGCACCTTTATCATCTGATTGCAATTGTTGTGGCACCAGATCCTAATTTTCTGGGAGAGGAAGGCTTCGAAGACGATGCAGGCAGTAATGTGTGCAATAACAAGATACTTCAAGATGAATGTTTGTCCAATGCACTGAATTTTTAAAGTGCCGGATAAGTGCTAAACAGCATTGTTTGGCCAAATCCTGAGTTTATTATTCAATTTTTACTTAGTCCTTTCTCAGACAAAAGTGGGAGTTTGCCTGAATGTGGACCTCAGGATCTGGGGTATTAATCATTATTAATTATTTAGTATCACTAGGGTCAAATTCAAGACAAATGAAAAGAAATACATTTTCACATAATGCCAATTAAACTGTGGAATTCATTGCTACAGTATGTCATGGTAGCCAAAAACATAGCAAGATTAAAAAAGGGATTGGGCATCAATATGGATAACAAGACTATACAGAGGTATAATAGTTGATTCTAACATAGGCTCTGGGAGAGAGATTAAAATTTATGATTCAAGGGTTAAGCCAGTCTCTAATTATTAGAGTTAGGAGGTTTCTTTCACCTTCCACTGAAGCATCTAGTGCTGGCCACTGTTCAGTCTGGCTATTACTATATTTCTCTGTTCCTGCTTCTACCTAGAACCATGATTTTATTACCTGACCATGGATTATAGAATAATTATTGTGTTTGAAGCTCAAAGGACATGGCTTTTAGTCCTGGCTTCATTTTGTAACAGTATTTATAGTGCGGGCTTCCAAGTTTACCCATCTGTTTAATGGATAACAGCACTTCCATCCTCACAGGGGCATTGTGAGGACTAATGCATTTAAATGTGAGATCTTCAGATGAAAGGAGCTATAGAAAAGCAAAGTATCATAAGCACACCACTGACAATGGCCTGGTTCCCCTAACTGGTGTAAAATCACATTTCCCTGGGCCCACTGTTCCTCTTGCACTATAGAAAGGATTCACCCCAATGAGAGCAAGCACTGATGCTGCCACCTACCTTCCCTCTGGTAGCTTTAAAATCTGCTAGGGGCTTCAAAGAAACTTGCTAGTAGAGGCAGCCAAGGGGATGCATGGAATCAATGTGTCCTCTAGTCACATTAGCCTGCCCTTTGTGCTTTTGGGGAACTGCAGTCTCCCCACAGTGGAGGAAAGGTTGTGGTTGTTTTGCACTGCACCAGCCCAGCAGACTTGTGGCCACTGGGGTGCTGTGACTGTATTTCTCCCAACAGAAATTTGAGTTGAATCTGGCCCAATAAGTGTAAGGGTGGTGCCACAATGGAAATGCAGCCTCAATAGTGAAGATGAGGCCAAGGACATGCTCAGGAATCTCTATGCCGCTAAACCGAGCGCAGCACACATGCCAGCACAAAACAAATGCCCGTAAAAAGAAAATGAAAGATTTAAGGAGAAAAGAAAAGCAGGCTTCTTACCACCTCAGAAGACTTAGAGTCATCGAAAGCCTTCAAGGCCTCCTGCATAGCGATGGTTATAAAGGCTGTCAAAGCCAAATGTTCTTCAGCTTTCCCAACTCCACCCTAGAAGGTTAATCATGGGAAAGCTTCTAAAGCATGCATTTGTTTTATTATTCAATTGAGCAAATCTAATTTTATTTCTTTGTATGAAAAATAAACAACACCACACGGTCACACATTTGTTGCTAATACACCCACCTAACATCCTTCTCCATTCTCCCAGCCACACTTTTTTTTTCTATTGTATAAGTATTTTTTTCATTCATAGATTCATAGCTTTTAAAGTAAAAAAAGACAATTGGATCCTCTACTCTAACCTTCTATAACACAGGCCTTTACATGTTCCCCATTTACTCCTTTACTGAGTAAACTTGTCTAAAGCACAGCTTCCAGGAAGGCATCCTGTCTTGATGTGAGGACATCAAAAGATGAGAATCCACCACTTCCCTTGGTAGTTTGTCTCAATGGTTTATCACAGTCCTGGTTTAAAAATGTGTGCTGTATCCCTAATTTGAATTTGTCTGGCTTCAGCTTGCAGCCATTGGTTTTTTTTATGTCTTTTTCTGCTAGATTATAGAGCCCTTTAGTAACTGGTATCTTCTCCCGATGAAGGTACTTATACACTGTAATGGAATCACTACTTGCTCTTCTTAATAAACTGAACTGATTGAGTTCCTTGAGTCTCTCACTGTGAGGCGTTTTGACTCATTTTGCGGTTTTTCTCTGCACCCTCTGCCTTTAGAAAAAGTCTTAATTCCTCCCCAGTCTGCCTCAAATACTCATCCTTTTAAAGAGTTAAAAATATTTTGCTGCAAGAGCTGTTGATTTTTCCCTCCCCACACACAATTATACGGGAAGCAAAAGATAAAAGTCCAGAATCAGGGGGAAACAAAACAAAACAAAATAAAACACATGGCCACATCATCAGCTGGTATAGTCCCAAGGATTTCAATAGAGTGACACCGATTTACAGCATTTGAGAATCTGGCCCGTATGGGAACAGGTTCTTATCATTTTCAGTGACCAACCTGCATAAGTCTGTCCATCACTGGGTGAGGGTCACGGAATGAGCCATCCGCCTGCTGTTGTCCAAGCAAGTAGGAAACAGCTTTGTGTATGTAACGGTCTTCGACACTGATGTATTTTCTGCACCTTGTGAGCACTTTAGCAATGAATGCAGTTAGCCTGTATAAAATAAACTGGTTTCATTTTCTAAAGTCATTGATATTTGTGGTTTGCTAACACGAATTAGTACTAGGGTTGTCAAGCAATTAAGAAAGTTAATCACGATTAATCACGCAATTAAAAAATTAATCATGATTAATTGCTCTGTTAAACAATAATAGAACACCATTTATTTAAATATTTTTGGATGTTTTCTATATTTTCAAATATGTTGATTTCAATTACAATGCAGAATACAAAGTCTACAGTGCACTCAAAAATAAAACTGTAAAACTTTAGAGCCTGCAAGTCCACTCACTCCTACTCCTTGTTCAGCCAATCGCTCAGACAAACAAGTTTGTTTACATTTGCAGGAGATAATGTGCCCTCTTCTTATTTACAATGTCACCTGAAAATGAAAAGAGGTGTTCACATGGCACGGTTGCAGCTGGCATTGCTAGGTATTTATGTGCCAGGGCTCCAGTAGAGATTCTATTGTGATTAAAACTGTGATTCATCGTGATTAATTTTTTTGAGTTTATTGTGTGAGTTAACTGCGATTAATCGACAGCCCTAATTAGTACATCAGAAGATTCTGATACAATTTTGCACAAGCTACTGCTATGTATAACGTTGACCAGTCAATGGTAGTTATGGGGCAATGCCTAAAGATACACCTCTACCTCGATATAACGCTGTCCTCATGAGCCAAAAAATCTTACCGCGTTATAGTTGAAACCACGTTATATTGTACTTGCTTTGATCCACCGGAGTGCGCAGTCCCGCCTCCCCGGAGCACTGCTTTATTGCGTTATATCTGAATTCGTGTTATATCGGGTCGTGTTATATAGAGGTAGCGGTGTATACAAGGCATCCAGAAAGACTGAAGAATCTCAGTGCAATTCATACCTTAGGGTACACCACTACTCACTACCACACTGGGCCCAGTTCTCTTCTGACACTGGTTTTTCATGAGTGTAAAAGATAGAGATAGATACACAAAAAGATAGAGAGAAAGACAGAGACAGCCTCATGTACAATGAAGCCTGTTTTACACACCAAGTTGCATTGGTTTAACTAGCAGTGTGAATTTCTATTGCTTTAGTTATACCAGACAACCCCCTGTGTTTATACTCTTCTTGCATTGATGAGTTTAAATTAAACCAATATACAGGGGTGAAAGTGGGCCGGTACGGGTTGGTATGGTGTACCCGTAAGAAGCTGGTACTAGCCCATACGCAGCTGATGTTAAAGCACTTTAACATTGCTGCCCCTTTTGCCCCCTCGGTCAGGAGCCCTGGGCCCTTTTAAATTGCCACCGGAGCTCCGGGTGGCGCGGGCCAGACAGTGCAGATGGGCTGGCTGGGGGAGGCTGATCCCCCAGTCCTGCCCCTTCTGCTTGAGGCCTCGCCCTTTCCACTTGAGGCCCAGAGCTGGGCCCCCTTACCAGTAAGTATTTCATATTACTTTCACCCCTGCCAGTATAAGCAGTATTAAACATATATACAAGTGTCCGCCCAGGTGTTTGCACTTCTTATTAAACAATGCTTGCACATGCCCACGTAATTACATCAGCATTAGCTGTTCACTGAAAGTTGTTCAGAAAAAAAGTCTCACTTTATTAATAATAAAAACTATTTGGCCATAAAAAGCCAAAGAATCAAAGTTTAGGCACACAGACTTGCATCCATATATTTACAAATACCCATTGTGCATGTGTGAAGCCTGCCCACATGCTGTCTATGTAGCTAATTTATCTGTGTACATATTAGATGCACTCAAGTATATGGGCGCAATTTGACAATTTGGCCCCAAAAGCCAAGAACTAAATTTCTGATGCACTATGTGTGACAACACTGGCATTATAGAATATAAAACAACAACTAAGGCGGATTATGACTCATACACTACCATGTACTGCTGGGAGTTGTTTTGAATGCTCCGTAAGAGCCATCCTCCTTCTGAAATTCAAGAAGTCTCGTGTAACCTGCATAAACAAGCAACCAGATATATTGGGTAAGAATATTACTGTGCATGGACTTGTATTTATGCACTTTGGGCCTTTACATGCTACACCTGGATTAACATGGAAGTACCCTCCACTGCTTTTGTTTGCTCCTCATAAAGGTTGTGTGTGTGTGTGTGATTGCGACAGCAGGCCCTTTGAAATAAAGTAGAGGAAAGGGAGCATGAGTTTTGTTTAAGTCCTGCATTGATGGGTCTACTTGGGTTGGCATAAGGGCATCAATATTACAAGCATTTGTGGATACCAAGGAATTTCTGCCTGGTGGGTACCTGAAAATCCATCCCCAAGTACTGCCACTTTCTTGAGCAGCTGTACAAGGAGTTGAAATAAGACACAAAAGAAGCAGTGAGGTCCAGCAGATAGGACATATAACTGGAAGTCAGGAGATCTAGGCTCCATTCCCAGCTCTGCCACTGACTTGAACAGATCACTTCATTTTTCTGCACCTCATTTTCCCACCTTTAATGTGAGCATGATACTCATCCCTGTAAAGTTCTTTCTGATCTATTGATAAAAGGCACAGTAGAACTATGTTTTATTAATAATAATTAATCACCAGTAATAAAATAGCATCATGTTTCCTTGGGGGATTTTAGATAAATACAACTACTAAGAAAATGAAACGATGCCTGACCAAACACCTCAGGCCAAGTGTTTCTGTTTTCCAGTCAGATGCGTGCAACACATTCTAACATTGCATTCTAATCGTTGCACTCTAATTCATTGTTAAGATGCACAGAAGCCAATGATGGTGGGAACAAATTATTCTGATGAGGCCCTTGGTAACAGATATACAACAAGGCCAAAGATCTCCATTCAGCTAACTGCCAAACAAAAGTCTATTTTCCATCATTACTCTTCATGGGTGAGATTCTGTGCAGCACAACACAGCACTCAGAGCCCATGGAGGAAGGTGAATATGGTGGCTTTAAGTCATTTGTATGCTCTCCCAATTCTGGGATGCTCAGCAGGCCCTGACGTAACACAAACAGCCCTTGGGGCCAGTGTAAGTTATGGCAGCATGTCATTGACTGCCTATGGGTCACAGCACTGCCCGGATTGCCGTAGCCCCACATGCTACAATCCAGGCCTCCCGGCACCCCTCTCATCTCCAGCATCTCCCAAAATGTGGCCAGCCTTTGCTGCATCTGAGGGATTTTGAGTCATTCTGGCTCTTTGACCCAGTGTAAAGGCACTGGAGCAAGGGAAGGGTTTGTCTACACCAGGGGTGGGCAAACTTTTTGGCCTGAGGGCCATATCTGGATATGGAAATTGTATGGTGGGCCATGAATGCTCATGAAATTGGGGGTTGGAGTGCAGGCTCTGTGTGGGAGTGCAGGCTCTGGGGCGGGGCCAGAAATGAGGAGTTCAGGGTACGGGAGGGGTCTCCGGCCTGGGGTAGGAATGCAGGAGGGGGTGAGGGGTCCAAGCTGGGGGTATAGTCTCTGGGGTTGGGCTGGGTGTTAGGATATAGATATTCAGGCCTGTCTGCAAAGGCCTATACTTTAAGAATGTAGGTGTATTTGTAAGCATGTAGCTAGTTATAGAGGTTTAAAAGAAAGAATCAAAATCACTGTCTGCTGTGTAAGGGCCTTCTCTTACTGTGACAGTCTGAGGCCCTTTTCTTAGGGTACGTCTACACTACGGGATTATTCCGAATTTACATAAACCGATTTAGCAAAACAGATTGTATAAAATCGAGTGCACGCGGCCACACTAAAACACATTACATCAGTGGTGTGCATCCACGGTCCGAGGCTAGCGTAAATTTCTGGAGCGTTGCACTGTGGGTAGCTATTCCGTAGCTATCCCATAGTTCCCGCAGCCTCCCCCGCCCCTTGGAATTTCCAGGTTGAGATCCCAGTGCCTGATGGGGCAAAAATCATTGTCGCGGGTGGTTCTGGGTAAATGTCGTCAGTCACTCCTTCCTCTGGGAAAGCAACGGCAGACAAGCATTTCGCGCCTTTTTTCCCTGGATTGCCCTGGCAGATGCCATAGCATGGCAATCATGGAGTCTGTTTTGCCTTTTGTGACTGTCACCATATGTGTACTAGATGCCGCTGACAGAGGCGATTCAGCAGCGCTACACAGCAGCATGCTTTTGCTTTTGCATGACAGCAGAGATGGTTACCAGCCATATTGTACCATCTACCATACCATAAATTGGTAATAAGATGATTGTGGCTACCAGTCCTTTTGCACTGCACTATTTGCTGCTGTCATAAGTGCCCCTGGCTGAGATCAGCCAGGGGCGCAAAAGCCAAAATTGGGAATGACTCCCAGAGTCAATCCCTCCTTTTTGGTATCTAAAAATAGAATCAGTCCTGCCTAGAATATGGGGCAACTGTATTAGAGAACCACTGTATCATAGAACCAGAGAGCACAGCTGCTCTGTGTCAGATCCTGCAGAAATTATGAGCTGTATGCTATTCACAGGGGGTTGCTCCTGCAACAACCCCACCTGTTGATTCCGTTCTCCCCCCAGCCTTCCTGGGCTACCGTAGCATTGTCCCCCCACTTGTGTGATGACACAGTGACTTGTTAGTGAGAAATGAGTGGAAGGCAGCCTCCAGCTGCTATGATAGTCCAGACAGGACATTAAGCAGTGTGTAGGAGAGGAGCCCAGCATCCCGCTGCTAGTCCAGGGGCAATTGAATCTTTTCTTTACACATGAAGGGTGGGGGCTGATGGAGCTCAGCCCCCTGTTGCTATGATGAAGACGGTTACCAGCCATACTGCACCATCTACCAGGAAAAATTAGGGGCAGGCGCCCTTGATTGACCTCACTGATGCTAGTCGGCATGGTTACCAGTCCTTTTGCACTGCACCATAAGGCTGATGATGAGGACGGTTACCAGCCATATTGCACCATCAGCCACCCATGGTGGGGGGGAGTGAGGATGTTGGTGCTGAGTGCTACAGCATCGCGTCTATCTGCAGCATTCAGTAAAGATAGGGTGACATGTAAAAGAGTCAAGAGAGGATTGTTTTCCCTTTCACTTCTGAGGGTGGGTGGGGGGGTGCGTAAATTGCCGAGCTATGCCCTGACCCACCGCGGACACTGTGTTTGACCCTAGAAGCATTTGGAGCTCAGCCAAGAATGCAAATGCTTTTCGGAGACTGCAGGAACTGTGGGATAGCTTGAGTCCTCCAGTCCATGAGCGTCCATTTGATTCTTTGGCTTTCCGTTATGCTTGTCACGCAGCAGTGCGCTGAGTCCCTGCTATTGCGTCTGTCTGGAGATTTTTAAAAAATGATTTTGAATTTCGTCTTCTGTAACGGAGCGCTGATAGAACAGATTTGCCTGCCCTTACAGCGATCACATCCGCATGGTCCATGCTGGAGCTCTTTCTTTATTTTGATTTTTAACTGTATCGCCACACGTGCTGATCGGAGCTCCACGCTGGGCAAACTGGAAATATTCAAAAGTTCGCGGGGCTTTTCCTGTCTACCTGGCCACTGCATCTGAGATCAGATTGCTGTCCAGAGCGGTCAGTGGTGCACTGTGGGATACCACCCGGAGGCCAATACTGTCTATCTGCGGCCACACTAACCCTAATCCGATATGGTAATTCCGATACTAGCGCTACTCCTCTCATTAGGGAGGAGTACAGAAACCGGTTTAAAGAGCCCTTTATATCGATATAAAGGGCCTCTCAGTGTGGACGGGTGTGGCGTTAAATCGGTTTTATGCTCCTAAAACCAGTTTAAACACTTAGTGTAGACCAGGCCTTAGACTAAGGCCTTCGGCTAAGCAGCAGAGGCAGCCATTAGCTGGGAAGTGTATGATCACATCCTTACATTCCAAACTAGTCACATTGAAATAAGGTGCTATTGGGCTGTTAGGAATACAATCCTGTCCTGATAATGCCTATCACCCCCAGAGAAAGGGAAGGGCCTAAAAGATTTAAAGAAAACTTAGTTTGGTAGTATCTTGTCTGTCAAGACTCACTTATCAATAGCTGAGGTGTAAAATCCTCATTTCTGTATTGTTCTATCACTGTAGTATCCACTTACCTATTCTTTGTCTGTATAATCTCTGTCTGGTTCTGTGATTGTTTCTGTCTGCTGTATAATTAATTTTATTGGGTGTAAACCAATTAAGGTGGTGGGATATAATTGGTTAGATAATCATGTACAATATGTTAGGATTGGTTAATTAAATTTCAGTAAAATGATTGGTTGAGGTATAGCTAAGCAGTTTTACTATATAGTCTGCAGTCAATCAGGAAGTAAAGGGAGGGAATGGGGGTGGGGGAATTGGAATCATGTTTTGCTAAAGGGGTGGGGCTGGGGGAGGAATGGGTATGGGAACAGGGACACAGGCAAGGTTCCATGGTGTCAGAGATGGGAAGGGGGACACTGAGGAAGGAAACTGAAATCATGCTTGCTGGAAGTTCACCCCAATAAACATTGAATTGTTTGCACTTTCTGACTTTGGGTACTGCTGCTCTCTGTTCATGCGAGAAGGACCAGGGAAGTGAGTGGATGAAGGAATAAGCCCTCTAACACTGGGGATGAGGGGTTTGGGGTGCAGGAAGGTGCTCTGGGCTGGGCTCTCAGCACTTTCTGAAAACCAGGCTCTTTAAGGTGTCTCAGGCAGGATGCCCAAAATGTGAGGCATCCTAAAATCATCACATAGTGTTTAAAATTTTGGCCAGCAGTCTTGAAATATCCTTGCTTCCTACCAGCCTCTGCCTCCTAGCTGGTATAGAGCCCTCAAGCTGCCACAAACCCCAGGACATTAGCGAGTCTCCAGCTGACAGCCATCAGGCAACTGTCCAATTGCCTATGGGTAAGCTGCAAAAAGCAGCTTTCTTTCTGCCTGTGGGTAACCCAAAAACTGCTGCGAAGAATCTTCCCGTATTTCCCATATTTCATTGTCACAACTGGGCTGAGACAAACATGAAGAACTTCAACACTAGGCTAAGTTCTGTGGATAGTTAGAAGCACTTGAAAAAAAATCTGGGGCTTAGGATGAAAGTTCCTCCTTCAAACACACCCAGGATCCCCAGGCAGGAACTGCTGTTAATGGCCTCCGTGGCTCACCTTCACCTGGCTGAGGTGTGTCATGTCCTGCACAAGGGCTGGATCCCTAGGCAGAACTAGCCATACTAGTGTTACTAGATTCATATATACTTGTGTCTATGGTCAGCTGACACAGAATCACAGAATTGTCGGGCTGGAAGGGACCTCGAGAAGTCATCAAGTCCAGCCCCCTGCACTGTGACAGAACCAAGTAAACCTAGGTGATCCCTGACAGGTGTATGTTCAACCACTTCTTAAAAACCTCCAATGATTGGAATTCCACAACCTCCCTTGGAAGCCTGTTCCAGAGCTTAACTACTTCTTTAGTTACTGTCTTCTTTATAACAGCCTTTAACATATTGGAAGACTGTTATCATGCCCCCCTCAGTCTACTTTTCTCAAGACTAAACAGGACCAGTTTTTTTTAAAACCTTTCTTCATAGCTAAAGTTTTCTAAACCTTTTCTCATTTTTGTTGCTCTCCTCTAGACTCTCTAATTTGTCCACATCTTTCCTAAAGTGTGACACCCAGAACTGAACACAGTACTCCAGCTGAGGCCTCACCAGTGCTGAGAACAGTGGGACAATTACGTTTTTTGTCTTACACATAACACTCCTGTTAATACGTCCCAGAATGATATTAGCATCTTTTGCAGCTGCATCATATTGTTGACTCATATTTAATTTGTAATCCACTATAACACCCAGATCCTTTTCAGCAGCACTACTGCCTAGCCAGTTATTCCCCATTTTGTAGTTGTGCTTTCTGATTTTTCCTTCCTAAATTAAGTACTTTGTCCTAGTTTTTATTGAATTTCATCTTGTTGAATTCAGACCAGTTCTCCACTCTGAATTCTAATCCTATCCTCCAAAGTGCTTGCAACTCTTCCCGGCTTGGTATCATCTGCAAATTTTATAAGCATACTCTCCACTCCATTACCCAAATCATTAATGAAAATACTGAATTGTACCGGACTCAAGGCTGACCCTGGCAGGACCCCAGTAGATATGCCCTCCCAGTTTGACAGCAAACCATCGATAACTACTCTTTGAGTATGGCCTTTCAACCAATTGAGCACCCACCTTATAGTAATTAAATCTAGACCACCTTTCCCTAATTTGCTTATGAGACTATCATGCGGCGCTGTCAAAAGCCTTATTAAAATCAAGATACATCACATCTACTGCTTCTCCCCATCCACTAGGCCAGTAAGCCTGTCAAAGAAGGAAATTAGGTTGATCTGGCATGATTTGTTCCTGACTAATCCATGCTGGCTATTCCTTATAACCCTGTTATAACCCTCCACACGTTTACAAATTGCTTGTTTAATAATTTGCTCCAGTATCTTTCTAGGTATCGAAGTGAGGCTGGCTATGCTATAATTTCCTGTGTCCTCATTTCACCCCTTTTTAAAAATAGGCACCATGTTTGCCCTTCTCAAGTCTTCTGGGACCTCATCTGTCCTCCAGGAGCTCTCAAAGATAATTGGATCTATGGATCAATTTCAATATTCATATTAGAGTGTGTCTGGCTTATAAGTAAGTACAGATGGTAACCATATATATAGCTCTGCTGTAATAAAGACACAACAGGAATATGTTTCACCACAATATAATTCTTGTAATGGGAATATTTTGTTAATAGCTATTTATTTAAGGGGATAAACTGTAGATGTGGTTCTATTCTGCATGTTGCACAATGACAACTCTGCAGTAAGGTTTGCAATGTCTTACTTCATGCCCAGTCTTATTTGACAGCCTGTAAAAACTTCAAAGGGAACTGCTATGAGTGCAGGGGTTATAGTCTACCTAAGAACTGGCATCTAGCGATGGAGAGCTGTAGCTTTCTTCATGGGCTTGAGACAAATGATGCTACCAGATGAAAGCAGGGAAAAGTAGCTTTGGATCATCAATAAAACAAGTAACAAGCTGGAGGAATTTGAAGAGCTGGGGATATTTTTATAGCCACATTTGAATTAATTTAAAAGACACCACATAGTATACACATGGACACTTAGTGCATGGCAGGTTAGTGCAGAGTAGATTTACACCCCAACTTTCCGTGAACTAAGTGTTCATGTAGAAAAGCCCTAAGTAGCATTCATATCACTGGGAGTTCCATGCCCGTACAAGAGTTGGGGGGAAAAGAAGCCTCTAATTATATTAGAAAAGGTTTGCAGAATTCTAATTAACCATAGAGAGTCTTTGGGTCAGAGCCTCAGCTGGTGGAAATTGACACAACTCTATTGACTTGGATCTTCATCAGTTCACAGACAGCTGTGGATTTGCTTACACCTTCCCCTTTGACTTTATAAGTGTATGGAATTTCAATAGTTCTTTCATTATCATCCTGGCAGGTGAATGTGTAGATTTTGTGCCTGGTTGCTAAATGTCCATAATAGTTCTGCAAGTTAGTTAGAATCAAGCTCAGCCCTATGTCTACAATGCAAAGAGAGAACAAGTAAAAACAGTTTTGTTATTTTGGGGGGCGGGTGGGCAGGGGGAGGAAGAGGCTTCGCATACCTTGTGCAATCATGTTATGGGCTTCTTCTTTCCGTTCAGTTTTAAAGTTGATCCACTGTTCACTTGCATCCAGGTATTCAATGGCATACGTTGCTGGAGCCATTGTCACCATAGTTTGCTCAGCACAACCAGTGGGCACTTTGATAAGCTTATCAATTCCAGCTGGACTGAGACAGTTTTGAATGGACTCACCCATTATATCCCCTATATTGGCAAAAAAAAAAAAAAACCAGACAAAAATTATTGTATTAAAAGGTTGGAAAGGGTAAAAAATAAGAGTAAACATAAACCTAAAATAACTGATTATAGGTGGGGCTAGTAGCACTGCCTATTATTAAGGTTGCCCAACAATTCCCATTATAAGATTCTGTTTTCAGTTGCTTATAACTTCGCCCAACTTTAACTGCTTGGTTGAACTTTTCCATGCTGGGTGTCTGCCTCAGGCTGATTGATTTATTTATTTTTAATTTCAGTCACAACAGTTCAGCTATTTCCAAGAACAAGGCTAGGGAATAATGTTAAAAATTTCTGACCAGCTTTTATTTCAGAAGTTCTAGCACTCCCCAGGCTTTGGAGCAGTGACTTGAAATTTGAGGTATGTGTGCGGAGGAGGGGGTGGAGACTGTGTGTCAGTGATATGCCTTTTGCCATGCCAGTGAAAAATCAGCCCAAATTTGGCCAAGTTATAAGCCTTTGAAAAATCATAGTTTGCACATGCTCAGTACATATTTGTTATATCTTCAGTTTATTCCCTGAAAATTCCATCTGGACTGGGCATAAGCCAGCCCAGGGTTGAGCAGGACTTTCCCTGCAATTGCAGTTCTGTGACCCTATGCACACTTCCACACCAACTGGAAAATGGTTTAGTGTTCTGTAACAGCAACTCTGAGCAGGCTTGACAAACTCATTGCACCTAGCAGACAATTTTTATAGTATTTATCCATAAAGAATGTCATGTAAGGCTTCTAATAAAGGCTTATCTTATACTGATCCTCATAATCATCATGAAATATATGTACAGATGGTATTTAAACATGTTGTGTATATGTATTGAAACTGTTTTAAAGTCTGTCACTAACCAAAAAAAACCACAGGTTTCTTCCAGGCAGGAGTTAGAATATATATTCACCTGTCCATCTTGGTTCCCATGTACATTAAGTATTATAAGCCAACACAGTAGGAGACCAATTTAACATGAAGTCAACAAGAGGTTGGGATGACACTGGAGACTAAGCTACAAGGGGTTTCTGCTGTCTCTGGGGGCAAAAAATGAACTTTGAAGAATACAAAATGAATGCAAGGAGACATTTTGTTATCCATTCACTGAGGAAAACCCCTGGCAGCGGGAAGATGCTTCATGAATGCTTGGATCCTGGTTTTTCAGAAACCAGCTAGCTCTGCATAAGACTGAACCTTTCAGGTGGAGGAGAAGGGGGGAGAAAGGGGGAATCTATTTGATTATATAGGAAAGGTAACCACTGATAAGTGTAGACCCAGCTTGGCATTTTATGATTTTGTTTTACATGAAACCATTCCTGTTTCCATTGTCCTTACTCACTGTCCCCTACATTTTAGCTTTTGATAATAAACTTATGATTGTTTTTACTGTAGCTCTATCTCAGTGCTGTGATGTTATATAGGAACTGACTCTCAGTGTACACTGGGGATAGTGAATCTGGCAATTTCTGAGAGTGTCCAGTGACAGGAGCTGGATACTACAATGGAACATTTCAAAGGTGATTGAGGATTGGGGTACACTTCTTGTTAAACCGCAAGGCAAAGTAAGGGCTGACAGAGCCCCAAGGAGATTGTTTCGGCAGCTAACAGATGGGTGGTGTCATGGAGATGACACCCAGCACCAGCAAGTCTTCCTCTCACTGGGGTCAGTGGGGTAACAGTCATGGGCCTCCTGAGAAAGTCTCACAAGTTCCCAGCTGTGCCAGGTCCAAGCACTAGAACTGTTAGCAGGGAGGCTGTCTCTCCTGTGCTTTCAAAGACTCTCCTACTGGGCCCAGGAGGCATGAGCCACCTGAACCGAATAACTGAATGCAGAGGAGAAAAGAGCTGGGCCTGAGATGTGTGTGTGGGGGGGCGGGAGACAGACTGAGTTCATTGGGACAATGACGTTGGGAGGGAAGGATGGAACTGGAGGCTGAAGGGTACGGGGCAGGAGAGGGAAAATTGGGACCAGGAGTTGGGGGTAAAGAGGAGACTGGGACTGGATGGGCAAGGTGACTAGGACTTGGAGACAGGGGCAGAGGAGATTATGACTGGTAAGACAAATAGACTGAGACTCGGAGACAGTTGTGGGGGACTGAGACTAGCTGGACAAGGAGATCGGGAGCCAGGAAGGGAAAAGAAGGGGGCACTAGGACCCAGTGGATGAGGAAGGAGACAGTGGTTGGTCTAGGAGATTGGGGAAGAAGAATGAGACTGGCTGAGCAAGGAGATGAGGACTGGGAACCAGTGGGGCCAGGGGAAGAGGTGTAGAGGAGAGAGGCTGGTCTGATGAAGAGCCAGGGTGAAGCGGGAGAACTAAGATTAGATGTGCAAAGAGAGTGAAACAAGCAGCTGGATGGGGTGGAAACGCTGGACATTGGAGAAGGATCCCAAGGAGGGAGATTGGGACTGGAGCTTATGGGGATGGGGAATGAGGGGATGGGGTGACCAGATGCTAGGGGTGAAGACACAGATTGAGAAAGAAGCCAGGAGATGGGAACTGGGACTGGCTGGGCAAGGAGACTAGGGCTGGGATGAGAAGCCTGAGGGATGGAGACTGGAACTGGCTAGCCATGGAGAACACAACTGGGACAAGGAACCAGGGGTGGGAAAGGGGCAGGACAGGAACATGTTGGAGGGGATTGGAAAGAAGGGGCAAGCTGGGAGCAAATGGGCAGAAGAGCCTGTGCCCTCTAGGGAAAACTCCCCTCCAGAGCCTGTAACGCAGGGGTAGGCAACCTATGGCACACGTGAGCAGATTTTCAGTGTCACTCACACTATCTGGGTCCTGGCCACCAGGCCGGAGGGGGGGGGGCTCTGCATTTTAATTTAATTTTAAATGAAGCTTCTTAAACATTTTAAAAACCTTATTTACTTTACATACAACAATAGTTTAGTTATTTATTATAGACTTATAGAAAGAGACCTTCTAAAAACGTTAATATGTATTACTGGCACGTGAAACCTTAAATTAGAGTAAATAAATGAAGACTCAGCCCACCACTTCTGAAAGGTTGCTGACCCCTGCTGTCACGGAACTCATGATTCCCAAGTCTCACCGTTTCTCCGCTGTCAGCGGACATCAGTGAAATCCTTTGGCAAAGTGTGTTGCTTTTCCCCTCTCGCACCGGTCCACATAGAGGATGACAACTTCTACTGCTATCAGTTACTTTGGTAGCTCAAATGGCAGAGGCAGGGCCGGCTCCAGGCACTAGCATTCCAAGCAGGTGCTTGAGGCGGCAATCTGCAAGGGGCAGCAGTCCATGTGTTTTTGCCCCCAAGCAGCGCACCGAATTGCCACCATGGATGGCGGGGGCAGTCCATGTGCCGTTAGGGTGGCATGCACATTTCTGTGGCGGTGGCAATTCAGCGGCAGCTTCTATGTTCAGCTGTCCGCGGTGGCGCAGCTTCTGTCTTCCGGCTTCTGAAGACAGAAGCTGTCGCCAAATTGCCGCTGCCGTGGAAATGTGCGTGCCACCCTAACGGCACATGGACTGCCCCTGCCGTCAGCGGCGGCAATTCGGCGCGTTGCTTGGGGTGGCAAAAACAGTAGAGTCGGCCCTGGGCAGAGGTCTGTGCAGTGGATCTAAAAGTTTCAACACTGCTGATGACCCATGTTGGTGTCAATATGATGCCACATGATGGAATTTGTTTTTTTTTCTGTTTGCTTTTTTAAAAAAAATTAGGAAATTACACAAAAATCGGCTACTCGAGCAACCTTAATTTGTCCCTCTCTCAATAAGCATTATAATCCAGTCTTTAATTATATGATCCCGTATTATTTTTTCCACAGAACCCCTGCCTCATTCAGTATACAGGATGGATTTTACTCTGGAGGTGAATCAGGGTTTTGTAGTGAAAGCAACTGTTTTCTGCAGAGAGATTTAGGTTGGATATTAGGAAAAACTTTCTAACTATAAGGATAGTTAAGCACTGGAATAGGTTATCTAGGGATGGTACAATCCTTGTCATTGGAGGCTTTAAAGACCACAGTATTCTTACCAGCAAGTTAAAGAAGTATGGGCTGGATGAATGGACTATAAGATGGATAGAAAGCTGGCTAGATCGTCGGGCTCAACGGGTTGTGATCAATGGCTCGATGTCTAGTTGGCAGCCGGTATCAAGCAGAGTCCCCTCGGTCCTGGGGCCAGTTTTGTTCAATATCTTCATTAATGATCTGGAGGATGGCGTGGACTGCATCCTCAGCAAGTTTGCAGATGACACTAAACTGGGAGGAGTGGTAGATACACTGGAGGGTAGGGATAGGATACAGAGGGACCTAGACAAAGTAGAGGATTGGGCCAAAAGTAATCTGATGAGATTCAACAAGGACAAGTGCAGAATCCTGCACTTAGGACAGAAGAATCCCATGCATTGCTACAGACTAGGGCACGAGTGACAGTTCAGCAGAAAAGGATCTAGGGGTTACAGTGGATGTGAAGCTGGATATGAGTCAACAGTGTGCCCTTGTTGCCAAGAAGGCTAACGGCATTTTGGGCTGTATAAGTAGGAACATTGCTAGCAGATCGAGGGATGTGATCATTCCCTTCTATTTGGCATTGGTGAGGCTTCATCTGGAGTACTGTGTCCAGTTTTGGGCCCCACACTACAAGAAGGATGTGGAAAAATTGGAAAGAGTCCAGCCGAGGGCAACAAAAATGATTAGGGGGCTGGAGCACATGATTTATGAGGAAAGGCTGAGGGAACTGGGATTGTTTAGTCTGCAGAAGAGAAGAACGAGGGGGGATTTGATGGCTACTTTCAACTTCCTGAAAGGAGGTTCCAAAGAGGATGGAGCTAGGCTGTTCTCAGTGGTACCAGATGACAGAACAAGGAGTAATGGTCTCAAGTTGCAGTGGGGGAAGTCTAGGTTGGATATTAGGAAAAACTTTTTCACTAGGTGGGTGGTGAAGCACTGGAATGTGTTACCTAGGGAGGTGATGGAATTTCCTTCTTTAGAGGTTTTTAAGGTGAGGCTTGACAAAGCCCTGGCTGGGATGATTTAGTTGGGGTTGGTCCTGCTTTGAGCAGGGGTTGGACTAGATGACCTCCTGAGGTCCCTTCCAACCCTGATATTCTGTGATTCTCTGATTCTATGATTGACAAACATGTAGGGATGGTCTAGTTATCTTAATCCTGGCTCAGCAATGGGGATGGATTAGGTGACTTCTTGAGGTCTCTTCCGGCCCTCCTTTCTATTTTTCTTCTCCTTTCATCTAGGTTAAAAAGAAGCAATTTTAAGATATCTAAGTCTAGGTTGGTGATCAAATTGATTGTTTCAGGTGAAGTGGAGAGGATTGCAGAGACATTATTGAGATATGATCATTTGACACATTGATTGATGAGGTGTTCCATAGTTTGAAATCTGTTTCCACAGTCACAAGTAGGATTGTATCTCCATCTCTCAGTCCCCATTTATGGAGAAAGTAGGCACATCTGCCATGTCACGTGTGCATGCAATTCAAAGTGGACCATATTTTCTATGGGAGTGAAAAGCCACTTATTTCTTCAACATGATCCTCGATTCGGTGTGTATTTGGGATGTTGGCATCCGTCCACCTTCCACCCCAAGTTTTCAAGCTCTTGGAGTATCTCTACACTACAATAAAAGACCCACAGCTGGCCTGGGTCAGCTAAGTGAGGCTTCATGGCTGAAGCCTGGGATCTGAGACCCCATGAGTGGGGAGGGTCCCTGAGCTCAGGCTCCAGCCTAAGCTCAAATGTCTACACTGAAACTTTATAGCCACACTGCCTGAGCAAGCTGCAGCTGCACTGCGGGTCTTTTGTCACTGTGTAGACGTACCCTTGTGTTGCAAACCGAAAAGGTTTTCTGGATTTGAAACAGAATCTCAACATATTATTTAGGCCTTCATGTATTGGAAGATCCTTGTTCCCTTAAATACGATGGAACTCCCAAACAATTTTCATGACAAATTTGAGGTAGGTGGATATGCACCAGTTCAGGAAGCCAGGATCAACAAGAGGTATTGATTTTATTGTGCCTGTAGTAATCCACATGAATGTGTTAAGCTGAGAATCCACAAATGATGTGTGGAAGCTATGTGTAGCCAATTAGTTTAATCTATCATTTAATAGAGTATTTATTGTTGTGGTTAGATATAATTAATGCATAATGGACAGGTTTAAGCATGATAGGATCATAGGAGTATAAGACTGACAAGTATTTATGAGAGAAAAATATGTATTAGGTATATAAGCAAAGTAAGGTTGTAATGCAAGGTCTACAGGCTGAGGCCTGTATGATTTCAGCTTAGCCATACTAGGCCTCAGGAGGTTGACATAAGTAGGTAACCCAGGAATAACCCTGTACCAGTAAAGTTACAAGATAAAAGTAAAAAAAATGTTTAAGAAAATATGCCACAATGTATCTGTCTAGACCAATGGTTCTCATCCAGGGGTACATGTACCCTTTGGGGTACATAGAGGTCTTCTAGGGGGTACATCAACTCTTCTAAATATTTGTATAGTTTTAAAACAGGGTACATAAAAAGCACTAGCCAAGTCAGCACAAACTAAAATTTCATACAGAATGACTTGTTTATACTGTTCTATATGATATACACTGAAATATAAGTACAATATTTATATTTCAGTTGATCTATTTTATAATTATATGGTAAAATGAGAAAGTAAACCATTTTTCAGTAATAGCGTGGCTGTGTCACTTTTGTATTTTTTGTCTGATTTTGTAAGCAAGTAGTTTTTAAGTGAGGTGAAACTTGGAGTTAGGGTGACCAGACGTCCCGATAAAATTGGGACCATCCTGATATTTACGTGTTTGTCCTGCATACCGACCGATCCTTGGTGGGGATGCAATTTGTCCCGATATTTTGCTCTGTCAGCAGCACTCAGCTTTTTTTTTTGTTGCTCTGCCGGCAGATCCCCCACCCCACCCCATGTGTCCCAATATTTTCTTCCTCTCATCTGGTCACCCTACTTGGAGTATACAAAACAAATCAGACTCCTTAGAAGGGCACAGTGGTCTAGACAGCAAGACATCCGATTGTAAACTCATGAGAAATTCTGCAGGAACTGCAAGTTACCATCCAGACTTGTCTGCATAGATGTTAATGAGAATAAGGGGAACTAAGGGCAGGACTACACTAAAACACTGCACCAGTGCAGCTGTGCTTCTGTAGCACATCAGTGAAAATGCTACTACACTAATGGGAGAGCTTCTCCCACCAGCAGTTAATCCACCTCCATGAGAGGCAGTAGCTGTGGTGACAAGAGAAGCCCTTCCATCGACATAATGCTGTCTATACCGGGAGTTAGGTCGCTATAACTGTGTCACTCAGGGGTGTGGATTTTTCAAATCCCCGAGCGACGTAGTTATAGTGATGTAAGTTTGTAATGTAGACCTGGTCTACCAAGATAACCTATGAAAAGCGGAGCACCCATAAGTCTATGGGGTGTGGAAGTGCAAATAAGAAAAAAGGAGTCGCCAGCCTTATGCATATATATGAGCCTTAGTAGGCATAAGCATAACTCAGGATAAAAAGTGTTGCTTGGTCTGTGTAGGGGGACGGGAGAATAAATGCACGAGTAGATGCCAAGATGTCAACCACGGGTGGTGATGATGACAATGATGAGCAGAATAATGACTGACACTCCAGAGTCCCCCAGCAGGAGATGTGAGTGATATTGGTCATATAGGGCTAAACATTTTACACTCTCTCTATATCTGCTATTGTATTTTAGTATTTGTGGGACTGTTTATCTGCTTAGAGAATTTGTTACTAAAAGAACTTGTAATAAACTTGAATTGTTTCTCGTGTGCTCCTAGGGTCTCCTAATAATATTAATATTACTGATACTCTAGAGCTCAGGAGACTGAATCTTTAACCAATGCAGTCTAAGAGATTAATCAATGATCAATATACCCATTCATGAATAACATGTGTGTTCAGACAGGTGCACAGTATTTTGTGGCAGAGAAGTCTACCTGCTAAGGGACAACCAAGTTATCAAACATCCCGGATTGAACAGCAATGGAAATTCTGTGACCAAACAATGAAGATAAAAAAATGCTGAATTGCTGCTCCTTAATTGAGTACTGTACAGTCTATGCACTGAATGAGGCAGGGCTTCCATGGAAAAAACAGTATGTGATCAGGTAGTTAAAGACTGTTCATAATGCATATGATTCTGGCATTTCCTAACTTCTGAATGTTTGACTTTGCACCTTAATGTTCTTTTAACATAATTTTTATGTGTTTTACACACACACACACACACAATATTAGATTATATACCGGTATACACATTCACTATGGAGAGAGTAGATGGAGAGGGCATGGCTTAGATTTGGCTCTGCCTCTCTCAGTGATTTGGGCCAAACCAATAGCAAAATATTTCCTGCTGAATGACAGGGGAACCCCAGGAAAGAACTGTGACTCATATTTACAGAGATCAGTTTATGAACCTGACCCACCAGTTCGCATATCATTTGCCATCATTGTAATCTCTGGAGGCTATTTTTACCTTTCAAGCTCATAAAGACATGGCTCTCAGACTCTGGTATCATATCAGAGGGTTTCTCCAGATCAAGAACAAGGCTTCTAACTAGAAAAGAAGATGTGCATGAGAACTGTTTAAGTGTTATCCAATACAATTTAATTTAAAAACATATCCTTCATACCAATATCTCACAATGCATAGCAGTTTGGGATAGATAGCAGTTCACAAAAAAACTGTTACATTAGGAAGTTGTGAGAGTTAAGGTCAATGGCAGACAAGAAGCAGCATGAAGAGCTGATAATAGTGGCCCTGATTCAGCAAGGTATTTAAGCATGTGCTTAACTTTAAGCACCTGAGTAATTGCAATGGAATTTCAATGTCACTACTTAGCTGCTTAAAGTGACATGCATACTTAAGCACCTTGCTGAACACAGGGCCGGCTCCAGACCCCAGCGCGCCAAGCGCGCGCTTGGGGCGGCATTTTGCCGGCAGGGTGGCAGGCGGCTCTGGCGGACCTTCCGCAGTCGTGCCTGCGGAGGGTCCGCTGGTCCCGTGGCTCCGGTGGACCTCCCGCAGGCATGGCTGCGGATGCTCCACCGGAGCCGCGGGACCAGCGGACCCTCTGCAGGCACGTCTGTAAGAGGTCCCCCGGAGCCGCAGGTCCGGCGTGCTTGGGGCGGCCAAATTCCTAGAGCCGCCCCTGTCTGAACAAGGGCCAGTAAGTGCTAACATGAGAAATATGTTGTAAGCTATGAAGAAATGATTTTGAACATCATTTTAAAAACGGATCAGGGACACAGAAAGATATGGATGAATTATTCTTGATAGACAGTATGGTGTCAGCAAAGGGTTAACAGTTTCCTGGCTATGAAATTCTTCCAGTGAAAGTCTTTCTCCACCAGAGTAGATTGCGTCATGGAACTGGTTACCCGAATGCCCTGCAGGAAAGCTGCTTCAGTATGGAAATAAAACCCCCTCCAACCGAATACCCCTACTTGTCACCTACCACCTCACACCGGAAACCATATGGGATCTCATTAAAAAAATTACAACTGATCCTTCATGGGGACCACATCCTAAAAGAAATCTTTCTGGAACCCCCTCTTCCGGCCTTCAAACAACCCCCCAACCTCTCCAAGCTCATTATCTGAAGCAAGCTTCCCACAGACCGGGACACACCAACTCAAAGCAGCACCAGACACAAAACCTATAGACATATCTTCACTGCTACGATAATCAATACCCGCCGCAACACACCTTTCAAGATGCAGGGGTCCTACACATGCCTATCATGGCATTTGGTGTACCTCATCCAATGCACTAAATGCTCCAATAACAGCCCCCAATAACAACCATGTGGGTGAAACCAGACAATCACTATGCTCTTGAATTAACTCACACAGAACGTGATAAAAGACAAAAACGTCATATCAACCATGGGTGAACATTTTTCACAAAACGATCACTCTATCATAGACCTCGTCTCATCCTCAAAAGAAATCTACACACCTTCAAAAGACAAACCTGAGAGCTTAAATTCATAATTTTGCCTGAATAGCCTGAATAGCACCACTGGATTTATAGCTTGTTACAATAATCTATAACAGGGGTGACCAAACTTGCGGCTTGTGAGTCACATATGACGCTTTTACAGTTAAAGTGTGGCTCGCGGTGTGCCCCCCCCCATTCTCTGCCTACCAGACTGGGACAGAGGCTCAGGGCTTCTGCCCAGCAGCAGGGTGGTGGGCCTTGGGGCTTCAGCTCCGTGGGAGATGCCTGCTGGGCCATGGTGTTTCTGCCCTGCAGGGAAAGGGGTGCGGGGCTCGGAGCTGGAGCCCCTGCCAGCATGCCCAGCTCTCAAACCTCTGAAGATTATCATATGCAGCACAGAGGGTCAGTACATTTGACCATCCCAATCTATAACTCACTAACACTCCCCATGTCTCTCGATGGCTGTCAGACAGGATTTTACTGACAACTTAGATTTTTTGTTTTTACCACATTTCCATTTTGTTCACAAGAAACAACTTCATTGACAACTGGAGCTGTGTGTGTGGATAATCAATATTTTGGTTCATTAGCCAAACCAAAAAAATCCCCAAACCCTAAAATAATACATTTAAGATCAAAATGGAAATTTTTTGGTTTTCTTGGCAAAACAAAAGATATATAGATTCAGGTCAAATGAACTGTTTTATTTAGATTTTAAACATTTTTAACCATTTCTTTTTTAATTAAAAACAAGGAAATTTGGAAACACCAGTCATAAAATTAGAAGAGGAGGTGGTACACTCAACTGGGATGTGTGAGACCCAGGGTCAAGTCCCATTCTGCCTTATCGAGAGCAATGACTTGAACTTGGGTCTCAGACCTCCTACGTGTGTGCCCTAACCACTGGGCAACAGGGTACACTGGGATGGGTCTTTCTCAGTCTCTCCTGTTGAAGCCATTCCACTTTGTACAACATACGTAGTCATTGGAACAGAGATTTGAATTTGGGTCTCCCACGTGCAAGCTCAAAAATTGTTTTTGGCTCAAACTATTCAGCAAATTTATATTGAATTCTCAAATAGTTCCAGCGGGCCCAAAACTGCATTTTTTTGGTGAAGAAACTATTTGTCCTAAAATGTTTTGCCCAGCTCTAGTGTCAACCAATTGAACTGAGAGCAGAACATTATCATAGCTTATCTAGAGGCCAACTTGTGCATGCTTTCCTCTGCAAACAGTCAGCCCCATTTATGTTAATGAGACTATTCACTTAGCCAGGGGAACACGATTTGTTTGTCAATGTGGAGTCAAATTTTATCAATATTAATTTTTAGTACTTTGACACATTCACATGTGAAAGAGGAAAGAGAAAATATTTTATGGAGGTAACTGTAGTTGCATGCTAGTCACTGTCATTTTGGTAAATAAGGATTGGCAGTACAATTATTCTGAACATGGAACCACAGAAAAGGGACAACAAACATCAATTGCCCAGGATAAAAATTTACTAAAAGTATACAAGAAATATTTCAATCAAATATTTCAGCTTATTTCCTGGTGGCATGTAACAGAGCATGGGGATAGGAATGTCACTTTAAATAAGGTTCTTACACTTACCTCTGAAGCATCTGGTGTTTGCCACTGTCAGAGATGGAATCCAGAAGTATACGGGCCTAGGATTCCCATAAGCAGTTCCTATGACCCTACTAGCCCAGATAGTTGTAAAGTATTTTGAAATCAGATTATTAGACTAAAAATGGTGGAAGTCTTAAAAAATAAAGCCCCTCTTGTAACTTACAATTATTATTAATGCAAATGGTCTCTTCTTCTGTCCGTAAAATGCCTTCAGTCTGCACAATAAAGAAAAAAAATAGGTCAACTCCATTGAAAATGATTGCATCCTGAGGACTTAACTGCTAAAAACATATCACCACTAACATAATATTGGACCAGTAGATGGCAGCAATAATTTCATTTGGATAGAGATTTCTGATCAAATACAATAAAAGGTACTTAGAGTCAGTATTTCAAGTCCATAAATATACCAGCTGAACTGAGTACTGATTTTTACTTGTCTTTTTGTTAGAAAAAGAGTCATTTTTTCAGATGAAACATTTTATAAACAAGAAATGTGAAGCTTTGACATTTATTTGTAGCACGTGAAACCTACATTTACACTCCATAGGAGGGATGTTTTACACACACACTATGCAAAGTGTCAATAAAGGAGCTATGTATTAATTTTCTTTTAATCAATTCTTTTTTAAAAAAATAATTAGAAGATGCTGACTGTGCAAAGCTCATACAAGTTACAGCTGAGACAACTAATGGCCTTGATTCAAGTGATATGATACAAACACCTGTCAGGGATGGTCTAGAGCAGTGGTGGGCAACCTGCAGCCTATAGGCTGCAAGCAGCCCTCCAGAGTAATCTGCCAGTGGGCCGCAAGACAGTTTGTTTACACTGACCATCCGCAGGTAAGGCCGCCCGCAGCTCCCAGTGGCTGCAGTTTGCCATTTCTGGCCAATGGGAGCTGCAGGAAGCAGCAGGGGCTGCAGGGACGTGCTGGCCTCTGCTTCCCACAGCTCCCATTGGCTGGAAACAGTGAACCGCAGCCACTGGGAACTGCAGGCAGCCATGCCTGTGGACGGTCACTGTAAACAATCTCTCTTGCGGCCCGCCAGCAGATTACCCTGAATGGCCAGTTGCAGCCCGTGGGCTGCAGGTTGCACACCACTGGTCTAGATAATACGTAGCCCTGCCATGAGTGCAGGGGACTGGACTAGATGACCTCGAGAGGTCCCTTCCAGTCCTATGAGTCTATGATTCTAATGTCTCAGTGTTCTTGATCTCACTACCTGGAATGTGGTCCCTGTTATCATGACATTGCAAAATTCCAGATTGTCTGTTAAATATGGAAGACCTTGTGCTGGGCATTATCACTATGAAGGATGGCCCACTGAGAAGGGTACCAACCTAGGATTTGGGGGACACAGTTTCAGTTCCCTGCTCTACCACAGACTTCCTGCATTTATACTAAAGCAATGAAGGCCATATAAGGCCAATAGTGTTTTTTCCAGCAAAGAGACAGAAAGTTACCACAAATGACTGCTTTCCTTCCTGACTTCCCAGTGTCTCCCATCTTCTCTATGTCTTTTAGTTGGGAGGTAGGAACTTGGGGTAGGAACTGACTTTATCTTTGTGTCTTGTACAGCAACAAGCATGTTATTAGCAGTGAACATATAAATAAATAAATAATAAAGGCTGCCTCCATTTTAATGGGGATGTGGCCAGTAGAAACTACAGGTTTCCAACACACAGTGCTTTATCTTGATCCCTGAGGCTACACCTGCTTATTAATGGTGAGCGCAGCCAGAATCAGTCCCATTATATGTAAATTAGGTGTGGCCTTGGGCTCCTGGCAGGTTGCCAAAGGGACCCTCTGTTGGGCAACCCTGAGCTAGACTGACTTTTGAAAATGGCATCCCCTCCCACCTTTAGAGAAGAAAGCAGTGAGATTAAAGATTCATCCAAGGCAGCTTTCTTTTCAGGTATGCTCCTTAGCTGTACAACCATTAATGTTGGCTAGGAACAAATGCCAGGGCTACTAGGAGTTACCACCATCACAAATGTTGCATATAGGTGGGTGAACACCATGCAAATCTTCAGCCACAGGTTCACAGAATAAAAACAAACCCTCCCAACTTCACATGTAGCACTATATGCATATATGGCCTATATGCAACCTAGGTGGAGGTTTGGGACTAGTTAGGCCAACCCTGTTTTCCAAACAATTGTGATTGGCTGGTCTATGAGGCCACTCCTTTGATGGTTGCCAGAGCAATTGGACTCCTCCTTTAAGAGCAAACAACTAATCATACTGGCGTAGCTCAAGCTACATCAGAGGTAGTGAACTCCTCTCTCCTTCAGGATAATTCAGTAGTGAACTCTTTTTACCTACAATAGTCATAGAAATGTAGAACTACAAGAAACTTTGATAGGTCATCTAGTCCATTCCTCCACACTGAGGCAGGACTATGCATTTCACATATGCACAGTCAACCTGTGGAATTCCTTGCCAGAGGATGTTGTGAAGGCCAAGACTATAACAAGGCTCAAAAAAGAACTAGATAAGTTCATGGAGGATAGGTCCATCAATGGCTATTAGCCAGGATGGGCAAGGATGGTGTCCTTAGCCTCTGTTTGCCAGAAGCTGTGAATGGGCAATAGGGGATGGATCACTTGATGATTACCTGTTCTGGTCATTCCCTTTGGGGCACCTGGCATTGGCCACTGTCGGATGACAGAATACTGAGCTAGATGGACATTTGGTCTGACCCAGTATGGCCATTCTTATGTTATTATGATATTGAATAGAACCAGACCAAGGACAGATCCCTGCAGGACTCAACTCAATATCCCCTTCCAGCTTGATTGTGAACCATTGATAACTACTCTGAATATGCTTTTTCAACCAGTTGTGCACCCACCTTATGATAGGGAATTGTAGTCATAGGTCAATCCGAGAATGAAGTGTCTTCTCTGTGCTAAATGCATTCTAGTCACTACTTTCTAATGCTATTTTCTTCCTGAGAGTTCCATGCACACAATTATGTGTTTATTTAATGAAACAAAGACAGACAGAAAGAGAGCTATTAAATTCCTGCTCCACAGCTGAGCTGATCAAATGCTGTTATACTTACCACAACTTTGAGTTTCTTCATAACACTATCGCTGTGTCCAGAAATTGAGTCAAAAGCAGTAATGGTAATTGGAATTTCCCCTACAATGAGTGGAACTACTGAGAAATAGGCAGGCACTGCTGAGTTTCCCTTAACAGTTAGTTTCTGTTGCACCTCCTTTGTCGATGTCCCTGCACTGCACACCCCCTCCACCGTGATCATCTTCACTGTAACCTGTTGGAACAAGGAAATGCTTGTAATAATATTTATTACACCACTGCTCAAGGAAATAGATATCCGACAGATATAAACAATGAAGACCAAACCTCAAATGGATCAGATGTTCAGAGGAGCTAAGTGCCCATTGTGGCTACACAATGAATCATTATCAAAACCAAGAACAGAACTGCAATCTATTAATTCCCAGTCTGATAGCTAATCCATTAGCCCATCTTGCCTCCCAGCTAAACCACTTAGACTGAGCAGCTTATTCCAAGATGGGGCTAACTGTACTCGCCTGCCTATAGGAGGGATGTAAGGATAAATTAGTGAATATTTGTTCATTGTTTTGAAAACATACACTATAAACATTAATATTATTTTCCATTAGTCCCTGAAGCTTGAGGGAGCAGGGGAAATACCACAGTCTTCCCTGTATCCTAGCTCTGCTCCTTTCTACAAAGCCCAAAGGACCTCAGCCAAGTATGGCCAACTCAGACAATGTAGCTGAAACTTGATAAAGGAAGTAAGGATTGGTGGTTGGGTGATGTATATAGCATCCAGTTCAGCAGTGTACTACAGTAACATTACCTTGAGATCTTCAGAGAGGTAGTTGTAGACAACTGCTTTTACTTCCAGCTGCTCGTACCGTTTAACTGAATATGGTAACCTTATTGATACAAAAAAATCTTTGAAAACCGTAAAGGTCTTGGGGTCAGCTATGCAGAATCCTGGTGGAGGAGAAAACTGGAGTTCAGACCCAGCAAAATCACAGTATGTTAGCTTTTCAGAGAGCTGTTAGTTTAGGTACTCATTAAGATGTTACATTTAAAAAAGAACAAATAACTGTGCTCCTTTCTTGATGTTCAGAAACAAACCTATGTCCAAATCTATCCTGCATCAAGCCCAGCTTAGTTTTGGAAGTCCCGAGGAGGTCTAGGAGACAGATTCCTTCCCCAAGGCTGTAGTGCAGATCAGCGCGACAACCATGACTGCATGCCTGCTCTACATGACCTATGAGATGGATATTGCACAGACATGGATACACCAAACTGACCCTTCCCCACTCCTGGCCTGGCTCCAGTCCCCATCCAGAGCTTCATAAAGGGAGGCAGCTGTGAATGTGTGTTCTGTGTAGCATACAGAAGTGTAGTCTCCCCGTGGACAACTACACTGGTTCTGCTGAGGGCGGGGCTCTCTACCTGCACAAAGGGATGACAGAATTTACCTCACACAGTACTAAAACAAATAGCACAAAGTTTGTTGAACTTCTTTCCAAATAATCTCTTTTCTCTGAAAATATTTAACAGACCGTGAATTAGGTTCCTAGGAAATGCCTTTTCCATTACTTTTCTTGGGTAGTACTCCATAGTCGTGCTCCACTGCTGTAATCATTACACTTTGGCACATGTTAAACCCCTTGCTGAATCAAGGCCTAAATGACTACGGTACTGATTCTGCAAAGGGACATTTCATGTGCAGAGTCCTGCTGAAATCAACGGGATTCTGCATGGGCTCAACGGTCCGTGCAGGCAATCTTTCTGGGGTCGACAATAATGCGTTAGTTAAAAGGTATGTTAATCTGGAACAGCAGTGCTACCTAAACCCAGTGCTGGCATCCATGGGAGACTTATGAAAAGGCCTGAATTTGCTAAGCTTTTACAATAAATGCAAAATAATGGTACTGAGTTTGTTTTTTTTACAAACTAGGAACAAAAGTCTCTGTAGCTATATCTTATGGCAGTTTATGTCTGTGATTGTGCAAGCTAAAATACTGATAATGGTAATCACACTGTATGCTTCAGACCATATGCTGATCACCTGCCAGATCAGGAGGAAACTTTTACTCCTGCCTCCAACACCGAACAATTGCCTGGGTATATTGTGGATTTGTTCTATTCTTTCTGAAGCCATGAAGTTTGGGCCAGTGGTTGGTTCAGCAAATTTGGAAACCGGATACATCAATGGTCTTGAATTTCATCTGGTATGGCAAATCCCATGTTCTTAAAATGCTTCGTGGAGAATGTGGGCTCAATACAGGAGTAACTGTATTGAGCCCAAATTTCCCTGCCATTGCTGGGGCCTCGGGCACTGATGCACCACAGTCCTTCCTATTCTCTGCCTGTGGCACATAATAGTCTAATGACCTTTGGGCTGTAATACTTTGGTCTAATTTCTGTTGCTGAGTTGAGTGTGTGGGTGCTGGTGGCCTGTGCTATACAGCAGATCAGACTAGATGATCTGGTGGCTCCTTCTGGCCTTAAACTCTATGACTACGACTCTAATGGAGTGAAATTCTATGGTCTGTGTTATACAGGAGAGCACACTAGATGATCAAACGAATGATCTCTTCTGCATGTAGGAGGCAATGTTGCCTAGTGGATGGAGCACAGGACTGGGACTCAGAAGATCTGGATTCTATTCCCATATCTGTCACTGGCCTGCTGGGTGATTTTATGGAAGTCACTTCACCTTTCTGTATCTCAGTTTCCCCATCTTTAAAATGGATACAATGACACTGATCTCTTTTGTGAAGCATGTTGAGATCTACAGATGCAAAGTGCAAGGTATTATTATTCAAAACCAATGAATCTATTAATGGTAATGTACCACATATTCAGTTAAAATCTTCTGAATATGATTCCTTTGGAATTTTCTTTTTGCATCTGCTCCCCAGACTTACTTAATATGAACACAGGCATCACTAAATACAGTGAAAGATTCATAGTTCAAAGTGCTAAGCATTTTATTTATCATTGTTATTTACCACATTTGCCATAACCCTCTAAGTGGAAGCTAACATGAAAAAGTTCTTAGATTTTCAAAGCCACAAGGAACCATTATGATTGCTTAGTCTGATCTCTTGCATAACACAGGCCATTAAATTCCACTCTGTACTTTCTGTATTGAGCCCATAACTTCTAGATGAGCTAGTGCACATCTTTAAGATGGTGTACAGCAGGGGTTGGCAACCTCTGGCATGTGGCTCGCCAGGGTAAGCACCCTGGCGGGCTGGACCAGTTTGTTTACCTGCCGTGTCAGCAGGTTCAGCTGATGGCAGCTCCCACTGGCTGTGGTTTGCCATCCCAGGCCGATGGGGGTGGCAGGAAGCCGCAGCCAGCACATCCCTTGCCCGCACTGCTTCCTGTCGCCCCCATTGGCCTGGAGCGGCGAACTGCGGCCAGTGGGAGCTGCGATAGGCTGAACCTGCAGACGCCAAGTAAACAAACTGGCCCGGCCCTCCAGGATGCTTACCCTGGCGAGCCGTGTGCCAGAGGTTGCCGACCTCTGGTGTAGAGGTTGAGTCAGTATCATGCATCAGTAGAGAGTGAACCAATAGTTTACCAATAGGGTTTTTTACCTTTCTGAGGTGATATACTTATTGCTTGAATTTCCCAAGTAGTTATAGAGTCAGGAATAGCATTTGTTATCCTAAAGGGACAAGAGATAAGGTATTAAGAAGAATGTATGAAATGAAAACAAGTTCATTCCTTAAATCTTGAAGACTGACAAGAAAAAAATATCAGTTGTGGAGGAGAGACACAGCAAGCAGATCCAAATTCCTCTATAATGGATTCAACAGAACACTGACATTTATGGGTATATTTATATACATGTAGGTGTATTCATCTGGTCAAATAATACAATACCTATGCTGTCCAGGGTTTTTAATTTCTACTGTCTCCCACCACCAGCTCTCAGGAAAGACACTGCGCAAGTTGATTGAAGTTTCATCAAACACATCTTCTTCTGGAACGTCACCAACTGGAAAACAGAAATTGGGAGTCTTCCCTGAAACCTATGGACAATAACCTTACACTGATTTGGATAATCAGTTGTCAGAGAGACAAGACAAAAGGAGTAATATGCTGAATAGCTGAATGAAAAGACTGACTGGTTTTGATCTTGTAAACTGCAAAAAAATGCAGAAAGACAACAGACAACGACTAAAGATTGACACTGAACAAAAGGTTAATTCTTCCTTCCAAACTGGGGAATTATATGCTGTCAACCAAAAAAATCCCCCCTTTAGTTATAAGTGGAGAAATTATTTCTTCATTACCACTGTGATAGATGAGGCATGAAAGGAGAAGGAGAGAACACCGGTGACAGAAAGCATGCTTTGAATGGGATCAGTCATGACACACAGAATTGTACAATGAAATTGGCTGCCTAAGGGGAAGAATGGAGACAAATGCAAAAAACTTCTCTGCTTGAATTTCATACAGTCAGCAGGCAGGAAGACTTTCAGAGTGCTTGGGTACATAGGGTGTGATCCAAAGTGCACAGAAATTAATTCAGAAATGATGATGATAATGATTGTTATTATTTATTGGCATGGCAGGAGTGCTTAGAGACCCCAGCTGAGATTGGGTTGCCATTGTGCTAGGCACTGTACAAATACACAGTGAGAGGCAGTTCCTCTCCCTGCTAGTAATCAAAATAGTTTAAATATTGTGTGGGACGGGCAAGAGAGGCCCAGAGCGGTGAAGTGAAATACTTAAGGTCACACAGCTGCTTAGTGTTCGAGCTGGGAACAGAAACCAGGGCCGTACCCAGTAGACCACAGTGGGAATCCATCCACTGACGTCAGTGGGCTTTGGATCAGGCTCATGGTATACTACTCATGTAAAGAAATTAACTTTTCAATTGAAATTGTGGCCAGCTCAGTGAAGACCTCTGCTCAGTACACAGCAGCAGTCAAAAAAGCAAACAAGATATTAGGTTTCCTAAAGAATGGGATGGTGAATAACGGGGAGACTATTACAATCCCTTTGTGTAAATCCATGGTGCAACCTCATCTGGAATACTGTGTCAAGGTCACCAGATCTCAAAAAGTATATTACAGAATTAGATGGTGGTCAGAGAAAGGTAATGTGAATGGTTAGGAAATGGGAAAATTCATATGGAGAAAGACTGAAATGGTAGGGACAGGGATTAAGAAGGAAATGAATAGAAGGGACATGATAAAAGTATATAAAAAATGAACGGTGCAGAGAAGGTGGATCAGGAGCTTCTGGTCTCCCTGTCTCATAACACATAAACAAGGTGACATTTTAAAGTGGGCCATTCAAAACAGAAAAAAGGAAATTTTTTACACAACCTGTTTGACTTCAGAGGCTCTAATTCTCCACTGCTTTGCACCTCCTGTAGCCATAGACAGGCGTGTAGAGAGGATACATGCAAAGTGTTACTGGGAGCATTTAACCCTTCCTTTGCACAGGTATAAGTGACTGTACAAGGTGCAGGGCACGGAGGACTCAGGCTCACAATACCCGCCCAGATGCACCTGCTAACTAAACTCAACATGGCACAACAAATGAGGGCCAAAAACATACGGAGAATTCCTGGATTGCTTTCCTTGCTTTCACTGTTCGCATGTCTCACAAAGGCATGGGAGGCAGTATTTGTGGTATGGTGAATATGTTTGGAGAAGGGACCTTGAAAATGTAAATGGGAGCATGCAGGAAGGTATGGAGAGGTCTGGGAGAGGAGGAGAGGAAAGGGGTGTGGAACTTTGTAAATTACACATAAATCACCAAAAAACAATGGTGGTTAAACATTTCAGGTGGGGGTTTCAAAAGCTCCCATCATTGGCCTAACTCTGCTCTCACTGAAACCCTCCACTGACTTCAAGGGGAGCAGAGTTTAACCAATAATATGCACTTTCCAAAATCCCACCCTACTCAGCCATGACATATGTATACGTGTGTGCATATAATGGAGAATTACACCAGATGCATTGCCACTAGTTTACATTCAGACAAATGTTCTCCTTCATGCAGTGCATTAGCTCTTTATAAATGTAACCCAATGTCTTATGGCCCAAAAACCTGAGCTCGACTTTTGGACAGAGCTAAATCTGTTCTTTTCACAATCTGACATGAACACATATGTACCGCCTGGAAACCATTGGTAACAAACTACAAGGGCAAGAGGTGCTCAGAATGTTGCAGTATTGGAGCGCTGACATCAACAGAAGTATCAGGTGCTCAGCATATTGCAAGACAGGACCGTCAAAGTCAGTGCTCAGTATCTTGCAGGACTGAATTATATTTGAAGTTCAGTGTCATTTTGGAACCCCATGCTTGGGGAATCAGCTGCACAAACTGCTACAGGTTTTATGAGATTAGCACGGCTAAAGCCACAGGCATTGCAATGTCCCCATGAACAATAGTTACTTATGTGATTCTTCTCTACCTTGCAGCCCTAAAACAACTCGTTTTTCAGAGATGACTGTATACAATCCACTGTTTAAAAACGGTGTTACTAAAAGGCAAAATTCCTTACTTCTTGCCAGTGCAGAAGCTAGTCTCTTCTTTTCCAGCTCCTTCCTGAGGCTCTGAGCCCTCTCACAACAGTACTTGAAAGTTTCTTTGCATTTGATTGAGCCAGTAACTCTAGTTAGCCTTTTGGCACAAGAAAACTTCATTGGATTTAATTTCATTCCATCCTGACAGCACTTTCGTAGAGCAGGATCTTGGTATTTGCTAGCTGTAACAAAATGACAGTGACGTCAGTGTTGCAGAGGCTTTGATAAATTTTGAGATATTCAATCATACTTATGTACTTCACCTATGTCATTATTATTATTTTTCACTATTATTACAGTAGCCATAGGAGCCCTTATCATGAACCAGGGACCCACCCAGCTAGGCACTGTACTAAAACAGAACGAGAAGAAGGTGCTTTCCCCCAAAAGGTTTACAATCTTATCTTTCCTTCGGGTTCAGACCATGAAGTCACTGGGGGCAGGATCAGCGGACTTAAATTGAAGTGAATGAGAGCAGAATTGGACTCTTATTTAGGACACATTTTTCAAATGCTTGTTTTCTTACACAGAAAAATTTAAGATTCTGAGTTTCAGTTATCAGGTTTATCCTCCTCTGTGTGGATTATGTGCCTTTATTTCTGCTTTCGCCGGAACAAAGAACAGAATGGTTTAATAAACTAAACATATACTTTGACATCCTCACCTGTAATCTGCATACTAGCCCATTTCCACTGAGAATGTTTCCAACATGCTTAGCCTTTGAATAGCTTTTCAATGACCATCAATAAAAAAAATAAATACCTGCCACAAAAACCATTTTTTCCCATTTCCCTCCCATCCAGGATCAGATAAAGGTAAAGAGTGAAAATTACACTCATCATCTTCAATCCTGATCCAGTGACAATGGTAAGTTCTAATATCTCATAACTGTGGAGTGCTAGAAATCAATGTTCCATCCCTTTTGGAGAGCTGAGAAGCCACAGTCTCTTAGGGCTAGTCTACACTTACCAGCCGGGTCGACGCGGTGAGTTCGACTTCTCGGAGTTCGAACTATCGCGTCTAATCTGGACGCGATAGTTCGAACTCCGGAAGCGCCGGGGTCGACTTCGGTACTCCACCACTGCAAAAGGCGGTGGCGGAGTCGACCTTGGAGCCGCGGACTTCGATTCCGCGGCGTCTGGACGGGTGAGTAGTTCGAACTAGGGTACTTCAAATTCAGCTACGCTATTCACGTAGCTGAACTTGCGTACCCTAGTTCGACCCCCGCTCTTAGTGTAGACCTGCCCTTAGAGTATAGGGTATTGTTTCCCAAAGCATAGAATCCAGTCCCAAAGAGGGTGGTAGAGAAGATCCAACAATGTCATGCAAAATTGTACCAAAAATGTAATTGAAACATGACTCTAACATTTTGCAACGGGAAAAAAAAAGAAATGTAATACATTTGTAATTAGATACATGGAATAAGTCTTGTCATGATTGGCATGCTGCCTTTAATGCCATCATATTACTGCAACCTGAATCTAGACTAATGCTCAGTGTAGTCTTGGGCAGAATGTGCGTGCAGGATGCCACTAGAGCTGCTGCAAATAAAACACCTGTATCTGCACTGTTATTTAAGATGTACCATAGGAAGGGCAAGTGCTGATGCCCATGCACACAGACCATGATAAAACATACCACTGAGCTGGAACAGTGCATCTGCTGGTAACATGAAGGCCCAATGAGCCTAACATGATCATGTTGTCATTCCATTTTTACTAGAGATCACTTCTAGCCAAAGGAAAGGACTTCTAGTCAGTCAGGAAAGGACCCTGCCTTGTTGAAAAGTTTTGTGAGTGAGACAATGGCAAGTGAGGTGTTCCCAGGACTGCTCATAAAGTTAAAAGAAAACACGAGGATGAAACAATTGGTTTTACACTGACTGATTTGATATCACAGTGTGTGGTGCGATGTGAAATGCTAGCAGCTGAGGCTAAGAAGCCTTCAAAATGACTGTCACTGAAAGATGAACCTGAGGGTTTTTTCCTGAGAAAACTCAAAGCCTTGAACAATCAGCAAGACTTGATTATTCAGACTGGCTATGACAAGACTCATGCCCTTCAGGCATCTTATCTTGATCACACAACAGTATAAGGATTATACTATTGTAGAAAATCTTATACTTCCCTGCCCAATGAATATGGGTTCAAAAATTATATGGCCTGACTCTGAAAAAGATTTGGGGGTTGTGGTTGATAATAAGCTGAACATGAGTTCCCAGCATGATGCTGTGGCCAAAAGGGCTAATGCAATCCTAGGATGAATAAACGGGGGGATCTCAAGCAGGAGAGAGGTTATTTTACCTCTGTATTGATCACTGATGTGACTGCGGCTGGAATACTGTCCCCAGTTCTGGTGCCCACAGTTCAAGAGGGATGTTGATAACTTGGAGAGGGTTCAGAGAAGAGCCACAAAAATGATGAAGGGATTAGAAAACATGCTTTATAGTGATAGACTCAAGGAGCTCAGTCTATTTTGCTTAACAAAAAGAGAAGCCTCAGGGGTGACTTGATTACAATCTAGAAGCATCTACAGTGGGAACAAATATTTAACAATGAGCTCTTCAATCTAGCAGAGAAAGATATAACAGGATCCAATGGCTGGAAGTTGAAGCTAGACAAATTCAGACTGGTAATAAAACATATAGTTTTGATAGTAAGGGTAATTAACCATTGGAACAATTTACCAAGGGTTGTGATGGATTCTCCATCACTGGCAATCTTTATATTGAGATTGGATGTTTTCTAAAATATGCAGGAAGCCTGACTAGATGGTCCCCTCTGGCCTTGGAATCTATGAATCAGCCACCAAACTGAAAAGAGGCCCTTTGTAAAATGAGACTATTTGATACTGTATCAGTGATGTGGCTGAGAATGTATGAGAACAACTGCTTTCAAAAGACGGAAAAGAGACTATTTAACAATTCAACGTAATGAGTCAACTGGTATCTCTGGTACTGGATGGCTTCTAGTGCTCGTGAGGTATGTTTCTGATGTTGCTATTGAAGAAGGCTTGCTCCTCTACAAAGCAGTGCCATGAAAATGCTTATCTGAGACATTTCAGAAGCAGTCAAAGACTCCCACATTCAGTGAGAGTGGTGTATCTCACTGGTGTATCTCAACCTACATATATGGTACCGGGACAAAGACAAGTAAGAACAGTGGTGTGGTCACTCAGATCTAACATGTTGCATCTCATGTCTCATGGTTTCACAGTTTCAGGCTAACTCAACTGTTTTTACTGAGAGCAGAAGTTTTCCTGAATGAAGATTAAGCTCTCTTGGCGGACGGCTTCAGTAATTCAGCAGGGGTCATACGTAGCTTATGCTGCTGACATTTGAGGGCACCTAGAGGAGCTGAACTTTTCTCTATCATAGTAGAATATGACTGCTCAGTACATGAAAAACAGAGCAGAACTTATTCACAAGAACACTTAGAAACTGGTCTTCCCAAGCACAAAGAGGAAATTTGGAAAAGCGTTCTTTCCTTTCAAACTTTAAGAGAACAGATGCCAATTGGGAGCCATCAGGAATTCAACAGTCAGCATCTCAGAGAACTTCAAATCCAGCAGCAGGACTATTTTTCTGATGACCCACCAACAGGAAAGAGGTGGATCGCCAGTCCTTTCAGCTAAGATGTTGACTGACAGGGTTGTTGGAAGGCAAGCTGATAGACATCCCTTGTGTCAGCACTCTGGAACTGGCTTGCTCTAGCCAGAAGCACAGAAGATTTTGGGTGTCTCTGAAAGAGGAATATTCAGCTTTTGATGGATCAGTTTTGACAGTTCCCATCTCATTTTCATTCTCTTGTCTCTGTAAATCAGGTTTCTCTCTAATGGTGAAGATATAAATGAAGTATCATGTTTGCATAGAGATAAAAAAGAATTAAGATTGTAATCCCCAATTCAGCATTATGTGAACCATTATTAATCAGTCAGACTGATTCTTCCAGCATGTTGATCTATAAAACTTTAGACATCCTTAAAATCACTGTTAAAAACTACATAGTTAGTTGTTCTGTCTAGTATGGTTATGGCTCAAAATTTCACCTGCCCATGGTGAGGGTTAGAGGTCTTGTGGGGAGTGAGTCATGATCCTATTCTTATTCCTGGAATAGATAGCCAGTTCCAGAAAGTTAGGAAAACCCTGGGATGAAGCATTTGTTTCTTATAGTGACAGGTCATAAGATATCAGACCTTCATGTGACAGACTTATAGGAAAATTATTTTTGAAAATGCTTTCTTCAGATCATATATATTTAGATCTCTAACACGTCTGTCATTTGGAACACATTGTGCCGAAGGCAACCTGGCTTTGAAGCAGAAGGGAAGGAAAAGCGGTATTAATAAAACATTTTCTAACGATATAATCATTTCTAAAATGGCTTTCCTCTGAAATCTATGGCACACACAGAACATAAACATAATGGATGATATAGTGGAATGGCATACAATTAGCATTGGCATGTCCTCTAAAAGAGAATAAATAGATTTAGCCTGATTACACCCTGTAACGTAGCAGAGTTTAGCGCCTGTCTCTATAACTGAGACCTCTCCCATTCCCTCAGGTAAGCTCCAGCTCCCGACGCCATCCCGTTCCCTGTCCCCTCCCCTCCCCCACGCTGCCATCCTTCCCCTTCCCTCCATCCACCCCTGAGGCTCTGGTCCCTAGCTCTCCAGTCCTCTCCGCCCTGCCCCAGCAGCCTCTGGCTCTTGCCCCTGAAGATTAATGGCCATACCAATTCCTGAAATTTGCTTGTGAAAATCCAGTGATCTTTTCTGTCTTCTGGTAGCAGGGGAACACGTATAGCCTAGGAAAACAGAGCAAGAGAGTTTGGTTAATACCTGAGGCTGCTCTAAGTTGCTCCTCAGCACCAGCCTGGGGCCTGGCAGCCAGAAGATGCATGATCTGCAAAGCTGGTTTACCAGTGCCTTTCCCCCCGCACACAGTCCAATCTATAATAGATGCCAAATGACCAGGCATTTGTTTCACCTGCATATGAGCTATGAACACATAGTATAAGATGGGAAAATGAACACTGGGAAATAATAAGACCACACAGAAGGGAGGCCGCTGAATAGAGCGACAATACAGTGCCATACAAGGTCTAAAAATCAAACCCCAGAAATTCAGTGTAAATTTATTCTACCACAATACACTTCTATAGCAAAGGAAGAAGGTCTTTGTTTACCTTGCCGAAAATGTGATTTAATTGTGTCTGATATGAAGGCCAGACCCACATCATTGAAAACTTGAGCACTATTAGCACCTCCGCCCACTGAGCATCCAAGATCATATGAGTTCATTGCTTCAAAGACCTACAAAATATAATAGCATTGAAGGAAGGTGCACTATTGCAAAACTAGTGATTCTTTTCTGAATAGCGATGTCATATCCTGTTATCGGGCCATATGCAGAAATGATGCAAATGGAAGTATTGGTTACACCCCAGCACTGAGTTAAAAGGAATCTGACATTTTAAGAAGGGCATAACTGAATTCATTTATGGCCTTCCTCGGCATCATCAATTTTGCCCATATGAGAGTGGATAGGCTACTAGTCTATTCTGCTTTGTCAAATCCTATGCAAATTGGTTATAAATGTATCATAAATATATAAGAAAAATATTTTCCCAAATAAGCAATGTCTAGAATAATGTTTTGATAACTACTCATTTATTATATTCAGATTTCTCTATTCTCCTATGAAATACTACTTGATTCAATGACACATGCTATTTTCTTTTTAACACACTTACTTTTTTGGCCGTGAGCTTATTCCTTTTGTTTAGAATGAAAATTGCAGTATCAACCACAGCTAAGGCAACAGTTCCTGCATGATCTGTGTCAATGGATAAATTTACCAGTTCCGTTGGTTCATATGTGTCTCGGTCGGTTTTCAGTTTAATCTAAATGCAA